>NW_024352784.1:1204113-1628284 GCF_902729225.1 Pteropus medius
TTCTTGGCAAAATTAAAAAATCATTTATATTTTACTATATATAAAATGAGAGTAGTAATTATACTAATGTTGTCCATGTGTTGTGGTAACTATGGTATATAACATATAAACCACTTAAAAGTGTCTGAAACATATCACATACTCGGGGAATGCTTACTATAATTATTGCTACTATTCTCATTGTTGGTCTGTGCCAGGAAATACACTGGGTACAAGAGGTCATAGAGAAATAGCACAGGACCAGAAATTCTGTGTATCCACCTATGGTGATCAAGTGAATTATGTGAATAGAATTAGTAGAAAGAGGCTGCAGATGGATTCAGAAGCCTTGAGAAGACATTTTCATTCCATGACCGGATATTTTAATATTACCCTACAGGCAAAGAGTGAGGAGATGAGACTTAGAGATTTGAAGCTGAAGGATGAAATCTTATCTGTGGAAAAGAAAGGTAATTTGGGTAGCAAAATGAGATTTGAACAAGAGTCATACATTCATTCATTCAGCAAATATATACAGAACACTGCTCTATAATAGGCTGTGTGTTAGACTCTAGTATACTAATGTGAATAAATATAAATGAGGCACTGTCACTGAGCTTGGGAAATTTGTATATTCTGGTGGGGGTAGTTAGTCAGATAAATAGATAATTTTTGCTGAAAAATAACAAATATTTAGATGGTTAAGTGGACATGGAAGTGAGTCATTTTACCATATTTATTGACCAAAGAAATAAATAAATGAGTGATGATCTGAAGTTAAGAAATGAAGTTAGGTAATTGCAGTCGTAGGTCTTAGAAATGATCAGTGTTCTGAATCAGAACCACAAGAAGGAAGGAAGCACCAGTTAATAAAGGTTTGAGGTGGTCTTCTGTAGTTTAGGGAAAAATCAAATGAGAATATAGGCACTTGGGGTCCCAGTTGGAATTCAGTCTTAGGCAGAAAGTTCAGAGCTCATGGAAATTCAAGATTCAGAAACGAGAATATCCCGTGGACTGAGGATTTTCTCAGCCACACGTGATGAGGATTTCTTACAGAAATTATTCCACTATTGTAGAATTCTGGTTTTAAAATTTATAAAGAAATTACTCAACCTGCATATAACTGAGACCCTAAAATTTATCCATTTTAAATTCATTTTGTATTCCCTAAGGAACTGGCAGCATTTTTGTGTTGTTTATATTTTGTCTGTTTACTTGCTGGTGTATCCCCACACCCTTGGACAGTGGTTCAGAGCAGTTGAACGACAAATATTTGTAAAATGAATGACTGATACAGAAGACATACTATTATGGAGGGACTCGGAAGGCCACAATCTAAAAGATAAGCCTTGGCCAATAGTGACAGAAGCTACATCTACAGTGTGAGGAAATACATTCCCAGTTTATTCTCTTAACAAAAGATAGAGGTGAAAGAACGTTAAAAAAAAGAGAGAGAGAGAGAAAAGAAAAAAGAAAAAAAAAAGAAATAGTTTTACTCCCTGCCTTTGCTCAGTGCCCAGTTTTTCATTTGCATGCCTCTTTTGATCAAAGTAGCTGAACCACTCGGTCAATGTTCTGTTTACTTCTAACCCTTCTGTCCTCTTAAGCATCTTACCTTTCTCAGTGCAGCCCAGACAATTAGGTAATCAAGGGCTCAAATCAGACATTCTATACAATTTACTAAGAGATTTTATTATAGATCATCAAAATTATCAGAGGAATGTGGCTTATAGAGGTGTCCACAGAGGTAAATTTTATTCAGAATATACACATGGAACTATAGTAAACCGGAAGAAAAAGACACTTTTTAGAGGCCTGAATAAAGGATGATTCCAAAGAGGAAGTGTTGGGAAAACATGTGTAGTGGTTCCTGATTCTTTTCTGTTTAGAGAATGTTTCTTGGTGCTCTGGAGCTGGCTCACCATTTGAGCATTTGCCTGAAATTCCAATATGGCACTTTCATTGTACCGCTGAAATTTATTCTTCTTCCTCTAGGCCACCTCTCCAACTGCAGGCTCACATTCTAATTTCTTTGCTAAACTACAGCAATGGTCTCCTGACCAGTATTTCTGCCTACCTTGTCTGTCACTGCCAACACCCACCAGAATTATCATTCTCAAATACAAGGCTAGTCCTGCAGTATGCTTTTGGGGTAGGTAGGGGAGTCAAAATCTTTCTACTGCCTTTGGGAAAATGTCTAAGTTTATGGATCTGAAACCTTTTATGTATATCAGATTTATTGGAATATAATTTATATACTTAAAATGTACGATTTTATGATGTTAGCATATTTAGCCACCACTACAATTAATTTTGGAACATTTTACTCATCTGCAAAGGAAACTTCATATCCTTTAGCAGTCACTCCCTATTTTGTCCAAGTTCTCTCTCCCTTCTCTCCTTCTAGCCCTTTAGATCTAGGCACCCGCCAATTTTCTTTCTGTCTCTGTGTCATTTAAGACTTCTGATTTTTCATAAGCTCTCTTCATTCCACTTTCATCACTCCTTGCTCCAATTCTCAATTCTGTCAGGAGCTAATTTTTTTCCATAGTGCCTTCTTAAGAATTTGCATCTATATTGAACTTAATAAATATGATTTGTATATAGTTAAGTCAATTCTTGTTTCTTTCTCCAATCAGATCATAACTTTTTAAAGGAAAAGAAGGTCCAGATTCATGGGTGTTTGACCTGTGCAGTCATGTAGGGCCATGTCTGAGAATCGACCCTGTTTGGTTAAATAGATGACTACTGTGGATGACTTGAAATTCGTAAAACTTTTTGACAGAGGGGCCATGCATTTTCATTTCACACTAGGCCTGCAAATTATGTAGATGGTATTGAGGAAAATGATTGTGTCTTGTTTATTTCTCTATTTAACAGTTCTCAAATGTTTGCTGAAATGAATTTTATCTTTCTTTTTACATTTTACACACAGAGTAATAATTCATCAGAGATGTTGGAACACTTCCCTATAGAACGAAGGTGGTCCTCTGGAGTGTAACTGGGTGTTTAGAAGAAGAGGGTGGGAGCTAGGCTCCTCTATCTAGCTCAGAGGCCTCAGCCTAAACACCCCATGTCTTCACCCCACAGACTTCTTTCCTGTCTGATCATTCTCTAACTGATCCCACAATTTTCCCTCCTTAAAGAAAATGTGAGTTGCTTTTGTTAATCATAGCTTATAAGCTTCTGATCAGCATCCAAGAGCTATTTCTTAATGTCACTTTGCTAAAGTTCTGATGTGTGAACAAACTCTAAAAATGATTTCTGGTTTTTCGAGCTATCCATCCACCCTCCCTACTTTAAAGCAAGAATTCTGAGGCATTAACTGGGATGAACACAGGCCTTGACAAAACTTAACATAAAGATTCTCATTGTCCAGCTTCAAAATCCCCACACTGACATATACTTACATTCAGAAATTAGCATGTCTGAGAGTGTACAAGTGCACACACATACATATTCCACAAATCCCACATCTTATCTGTTAGAACATCCTTTTGGCTTTACCTTAAAATTTTGTCTAGTGGCTGACCCCTTGCTACCATCTCCATTGCTACCACCCAGGTCTAAGCCACTAATATTCACTTAAACTATTACTGTAGACTTTAAAGTGGTCTTTCTGCTTCTACCTCTGCCTTCTGTAGTTTCTTTTTAAACAGCAGCCAAAGTAATCTTTTAAAAATGTAAATTGTATATGATAACCTCTTTGTCTATACATCTATGTGTGTGTCTAAACATATATATTGTATATGTGTGTTTTTCTTACAATTCTGTGACATATTATTATCCCACATTTTATATATTAGCACTTCTATGATGACATCTCTTATTCTTTCCCTTACTTAATCTGCTTTTACATGGGTTTTATTTTTATTCTCTGAAAATTCTAAGCACCCTCCCACTTTATGATATTTATACTTGTAATTTTCTATGCCTCAAACATTTAACCTCAGTTCTATATGAATTGGTTCTTCATCATTTATTGGTATCCTCTCAAGTGGTCCCCTTATAGTAAAGAAATCCCAGCCATGCTGTTAAAATTAACAATGCCTTTCTGCCCTTGTCCCCATTGCATGCTATCCCTCATTCCAATCAACTTTTCCTCTATAGCACTTAATATTATTTGGTATATACCATATATTTTACTTGCTTATTTACTATCAACTTCGTGAAAACAGGGTTTTTTTTGGTTTTGTTTTTTACTTTTGTATTCTTAGCACTTCTGCAGTGTTGAATGAATGAATGAATAGTCAAATACGCATACAACTGTAAGTACAAAGACATATATACACACATCCACTGCTACACACATACGAAGAAATCCATGGAGTAATACTGAGAGAGGTAGAGCCAGCTGGAACTAATAATTTTAATTATTTGATCACATAATAATTTTAATTATTTGATTACATTGAGTTCCAAGATATGGCCCTTTTGCTTTGTAGGTGGAGATTGGCTTTTGCAGATTTATTCTGGCCAAAATTGTAGGCACACAAGACTAAAATAGAAACCAGGGTACTTATTTATTAATTTACATTGAGATTTATAACCTGAATACTCATTTCTATGTGAACAATAAATTATTACTTTACATCAATCAAGAAAAAGTCAAGGGAAAAATCTGTATGGAGGCAGGTAGCTGAATGCAATCATGCCAAGTAATCAGCTTGCCAAGGGGGTCAGATATGGCTTATTCATCCATCTTCATAGGAAGAATAACCTCGGCCTGAACACAAGTGTTATGTGAGGTTCAAAACATCTCTAGACTACAGAGTAACCTTCCTTTTTTCTATCCTTTCCTTCTTGGCCAATTCTCTATGATCAACACACTTTTGCTTATATAACAGAACATTCCATAAAATTACAGTTAGGAGGTTCTGGCCTGAAAGTCATTTTGTCTCTTTCAGGTGACTTTGAGTTTCTTTTTTGTCACTAAATTGCTTTTCAATCTCAATTCAATTTAGAGAGTGCAATTTATTCCCCTGGTTTCTTAGGCCTTGCACAGTTATATTTTGGCAATACTCACTTATTTATAAACACACACACACACACACACACCAGCATAATTATTAGGCAGTTAATCATTTAAGACCCTCATACACAAACCCACAATCTCTTAAATTTATCTACTTATTTAGGAACCAAGTCTTTGAAGGCAGTAAGACAAGCACTCTGACTCTCACTGTCTTTAGCTGGTCCCCTCCCTTGCCACAGCTCTGTGTAGTCCTGAGCCCTTATCTATACTCACAGTTTCTGACCCCACCCAGCTATCACCAGTTCAAGTCTCCAGAAGGGAGAAAAAAAACCCCACTGGATATGCCTGTTTCTGATAATTAAAAACAAAACAACAAAATAAATGCCCCAAAAACTCCAGAAAAAAAATGAATGAATAACAAACAGAAGAATAAAAAGTAGAAACAAAACAAACAAAACAAAAACAAAAGTATAGGGAAAGCTTGGTGACATTAGGGACTGAACGAGGCTCCTGAACAGAGAAGAGATACATATACTACCTTGTTGATGTAGGAACCTAAGAAGCATTCTTTTCCCTAGGATGCCTCAGACTTAATACAATAGAGGTTGTGAAAGTTTAGTTCCAGAAAGAATGCTTCTGGGGCTAGAATTAATTAGCAAGAGCTAAAAGCATTTGTGGATGGAGTAATCATTAACTGTCCCAACTAGGTTATACAAAAATCAGTCCTGGTTTTTCATAATTCCTCATGGTAGATGATCTTGTTCATGAGTGGGGATCTAACCACAATCATGACTGCTTTCATTTAAGCCATGTTTACTTACTAAACCTCAAATTTATCCTTTTCCAGAAAGATGCAGATTTTTTATTCAGGGGACATGCTGTGCTATAGCAATACCAAATACCCAAAGTACTAAGATAGTACACTTAGATTTTTTTAAAAAGTCATTAACATCATTTTAGAATTCAAAAGTCACCAAGTCAAGGACCTTCCAATCTTCTAGCAGAGAGGTGGAATCTTAGCATAGAATTGGATCTTTTTTTCTTTCTTTTCTGAATGAAGAATTATAAACCCTATACCTAGAAGAGTCCTATTTGAATTAACCTTAGATGGAAATTTAACTATTAAGTTTATGTATAATTCAGAAGTACTACGTTCAAACAAAGTTGATAAATTTCTACTTGACTTAGGTCTTGGGTGAGAGCCATGAGATATGTACCAATGACTTATGGTTGTACAGGAAACTGAGAAGAGGGAAATAAGAAAGCTCTGCCATTCTTTCTGACTATTCCAGAGAATTTTTCTATGTTGTTCTGAGTTCATAGGATACATCAACAATACTATTTAAAATAAACAGAAACACTAAAAATTTCCCAGAATTTTAATCATAAAAATAATGAAGGCAATTTTACTTAATGTCAAAAGCATCAAGGAAACCAAGAAAGCAAAGCTACATTTCAAGGAGAAATGGAAAATGTATGACTTTTCTAAATTTCCAGATTTAAGCTTTAATCTTCAAGGTACATCATGTAGAAAAGTGCAATAACTGAATGCTCTAGGTTTCCATTTTCCCTTCCCAGTGAAGATTTGTCTTGCTTGATTAACATTCACACATATCTCTGGCTATGCCTTAAACATAGAGGTAAATCAAACCGCCAATGCCCATGCTGTAAGCTGCCAATTGAAAGAAGTCACTCTGAGAATGAGACCCAGCTCTGGTTCAGTTACCTACAACCTTTGTGAGAGAGGATGCAGAGACAATGTTTAGAAAGTTGTAGTGTTGCCTGACCACAAATTATGGTCTATTTCCTCATTCTTTGCAATCATACCAGAAAATGCTCATTTGCTTCCTGCATTGCAGCTACAAGAATTTTTTGCTACTCATGACACCCAATTTATTTTAGGCTAATGTAACACCTAACACAACCTTTGATCACATCTATTTCTATTGTAAGAATATAAATTCAGATGCATACTGAAAGCAGACTAACTGATATCTCTCTAATCAAGAATTCCTAAGCAGCTTTTTGTACCTTCGATGGTTGATAAACCTTGTTTATAATTTTCCAATTTTAAACTTAAAAATAAAAGAACATATTGGTGGTGAAGAATAACTTTTGAAGTAATTTTTCACAGATAATACTATGAGAAACATGCAGTGAGATCAAAGACCTATTTCATTTACTAACAATATAATTTATATAATTGTTGACACTAATAGCACCACCTAAAGATAATACAATATTTGACTCGGTGTTATTATACATGTCACAGATTAATAAACAAGATTTTAGAAAATACTTTATTTTTCCCTGCTGAGAAGAGGAATCTTACATTTCTTAAAATCATGTATGACACTTATAAAAGTACAAATGCTACAGGAAATAATCTTTATATATTTCAGAGTTTCTTTTCAAAAGTACTTTTATTTAAAACTTTGTTATAATTTTTTTATTTTATTGATTTTTAAGTAAATTTATAAGTAAAAAATGACTTCATAACTGGTTATTTTTTTCTGAAAATTTAATCTTTCTAACATATCCTGAATAACAATGTCACTTATCTCTCTAAACTGGGGTTTTCATCCAGGAAAGGAAGGCAATAATCATAGTATTCCATAGGAGAAATAAATAAAGTACTTCAAAATGAGCAGTCGAGATAATTGAGCTTGAATGAATAGCATTAGCTTGAATGAACAAGCATCTAAGTAATAATGAGACTATACTCTGTCTTACTGACTTCAGAATCAGAATTCATAAGCCTTGCATTAAGCTATAGATATGATGCCTTTCAACCTTGTAACATTTCTTTAAAGTTCTTTTACAAACCTTTAGCAAGAAGAAAGCAAAGGATAGGCCAAATTTCTGGAGGCAAGCCAGCTCTGGTCTCAAAGGCCACCACTAGAAGAAGAGTTATGAGCCCCGCAATTGGTGTGAAGGCAAAGGAGGAGGATCAGCCTCATATTCTGAATTTAAGATAAAACTGGTGTCCAAGCTCTGAACTGGAAGGAGAATGAGGGTCTGCTTCATAGAGTCTGCTTCAAAGAGAGGCTTGTTTCCCAAACCCTGGGTCTTGACAGACCTGAGTCTTATTCCCTGGCTTTTGGCAATGTCTGATTCTCACACTCAAGGTCTAAGAAAAGGTCACGGTTCTCAGACTGGATCTATAGAAAATTTACCTTGGAAACTTAGAGCTCTATCTCTATGAATTAAAAAAAAAAACACACACACACATACACACACAATTATTTACCCAAGGGCTATTCTTCATTGAGTAGCCAATTGTTTCTTGTTTATTTATTGTTATCCTACTTCAGAGATTGAATATTTTCTTTTTTGCCCTAGACTTGTCAACCTAGGCTATGTGGTCTAACTCAGGAAGTCTTTCCTGTCTTTCATAAGAGAGAAAAAGCTAGGAAACACTTGTGAGGGTCACAACCCAGGAAAACTGGTCCACTAAAGACAGATTTAATTATATACTTATATAATGCTTTTCCTTCACCATTCCTCACTATCATGTCAACTGGACACAGGTATAGTAACAATAGATTGCAACTAAAAAGTTATCAGTGCAGACTCTATTTTATGATGAGTTCTTAGGGAAGTCCAAAGTCTTCAAAAACAAGAACTCTAGAGAAATTTGAAGCCTCTGACATCAATGGCTACAACAAACATTAAACAGACTCCAATTCCTAGCCTGATTAACATTGATTTATTTCTCAGTTTGATCAGAAAGCTTAGTTTTAAATAATTTCAGACAAAAAATAATAATAATTTCAGACTCCTCAGCTGTCTCATTAATGTAAAGATGTATAAGTAGGACAGAAAATCAAGAAGAGAGCACAGAGCATCTCCTCCAAATAGCCCTGTAGTCTCAGAGAAATGGACAAAGAGAGGGTACCCAAGAAGTGCGGGATATAAGTTTATTCTGTCCATCCTCTCTGTGAAATCACCCTCAGGTATTGTACTTTAGGTCCTAGTCCTATTTTGGATCCCTTGCTACTCTGTTCACCTTCCTGAAGTAATCATGTATGTGTTTTGTCTCCTTCAGAAAACTAAGAACCAGAGGCTTGGTTATATGTCACTCCTTAAGAGAACTAGAACTGGTTGAGATTCTGGCACAAATGCATTTTTCTTGACCCTATTCTTGTCCTTGTCACCATCTTTAACCCAAATATTAACTGTTTTGACTGGAACTCTTTCCTTATCTTGGGCTTAGCTCCTCTCTATGGGTCTCCCTTGGAGAAGGAAAATGGGAGAGTTGGAAGTCATCCTAGAGGATGACATGGGAAGACAAGTGGGGAATGAATAAAAAATTGTGTTGAAGATGAAGGAAGAGTCAACAAAGGAATGATGTCGGAGTCAACAAAGGAAAGATGTCTCAGGAACCAAATAGATTATCACAAACCAGCATTCTTCATTGCTGACCCTTTCCTGACCTGTCTCCACCCCTGAGGGACACAGTTCAGGCTTGACCAATGATTTCCAAGTACTGCAGGGGACAAGATGCCAGAATATCAGCCGTAAAGAATAAAAGGCCACCCCTCCAGCAGCAGACTTACCTGCTCCTAACACTTCTGTGATCACCATAAGCTCTCAGACCTGACATCATGGTGCATTTTACTGGTGAAGAGAAGGCTGCTATCACTAATGTGTGGGGCAAAGTGAATGTTGAAGAGGCTGGAGGCGAGGCCCTGGGCAGGTAGGAACTGGGGTTCAATGCATGGGAGAGGATGGTGAATATATGCATGAAAAACTGACTAGGAAAATCTTTTAAGATTTTTGTAAGTCTGATCTTCCATTTGCCACGGTTACATCTCATAGGCTCTTGGTTGTCTACCCCTGGACTCAGAGGTTCTTTGACAACTTTGGCAACCTGTCCTCTGCCTCTGCCATAATGGGCAACCCCAAGGTCAAGGCCCATGGCAAGAAGGTGCTGACCTCCTTTGGAGATGCTATTAAGAACTTAGACAACCTCAAAAGTGCCTTTGCTAAGTTGAGTGAGCTGCACTGTGACAAGCTGCATGTGGATCCTGAGAACTTCAGGGTGAGTTCAAGAAATGTTCATGTTCTCTTTTTGTTTTTTTCACTTTGAGACAATAATAAAAGTAGAGTCTTTGATTGGGAAAACTAACGAAGATCTCAGAAAGTATGGGTTATGGTGTTAGGAGGGCAGATCTCCAGTGGGCATAACCAAGGCCACCTTGATTCAGGAATAGTGATAATAAAGAGTGCAAGGTAGCCTGAGTTTGCTTAAAACTTTTCAGAAACTTTTATCAGAACTGGATGTGTTTATCGTAGAGAACAACATCAAAGAACAGCAAGCTTGTTTAAGGGGGAATGGAATTTGGCTTTTGGTAGATAAAGGCCTTTCTCAAGAAAGAGAAAATGCCTTCCTTATTTTTTGTGGTTCCTGATGACTAAAGTTTAGGAAGAAATTTTGGAGAAAAACATTTTAGACAGAATGTCTCAAAAATACAACTTTTTAAAAATGTGTTCAATTACTTGATGGTATTGTGACCAAGTGGAGGCTTGTACTAGCATTGGTTGGAGACTTTAACTAATGCACTCTGAGAGCCCATGAAGCTCTGAAATCCTCTGAGTACAGGAATTAGACAATTGAGAGAGGAAGGGAGAGGCAAATAAAAATGGTGAAATGGGAGTGAGGGTGGGGATATAGGTAGGCAGAATGTTGAATGGAGGGCTCATAAAAAATAATTGAATGTAGGGACTAGGGACTAGTTTATTGTATAGGCACAACCTTTGGAGAAGTGTAAGGTGCAGAGGTAGCAGGAAGTATAGTTTTTAAGCCATTTTATTCTACACTTCTTTTTGGAAGCTTCTACTCAACATGCCTATTTGTCATTTTGTCTTTCACTAACAGCTCCTGGGCAACGTGCTGGTGATTATTCTGGCTTCTCATTTTGGCAAGGAATTCACCCCTGATGTGCAAGCTGCTTGGCAGAAGCTGGTGTTGGGTGTGGCCAATGCTCTGGCCCACAAGTACCACTGAGTCCTCTTTCCAGTTCACCAGTGCTCGTTTGTGTCCCCATGCCTTCCTTCTGCACAATGGGACTGGGTTCTGGTATTAACATCACAGCTTCTGTTTAATAAAATAAATTCTATTCAGTAATCAGAAATTAATATTGTATCTTCTCCATCTTTTACTCTTGCGTTAAAGGAGAAAAACTTCATTGGCTGAGGGGTGGGAAGAGACATAGGAAGAAATGAGAGCTCTTCCGAGAAGTGTGTATTTAGAAGGATTTTACAGGGTCTGGGAGGATGGCAAGATGGAGAAGAAGTTTTCTGGAGTGAAGAAAGTGTTAGTTAAATCAGTAGGGACTTACAGGGCACACTGACAAAAACTGTAGAGCATAAGGAAGGAGGTGGTAAGCAGTGCTTAAGAAAAGACAAAGTAGATCTGTGGTACATGTCAGAGCTCAGTTTTAAAAGAAAATTCTTTGTAAGGATCTAAGTCTAGGTTTGGATTACTATTTTAATTTGCTCTAATGTCCATTTCAATCAGGTAGCTTTTCATATGTCTTGTGAGATTGAATTGGAGATAAAAGAATGAGTTGATGGCTGGGAGCTGTCCAGAAAAAGTCTCTATAAACCAACAATAGCCTGTACTTTCCTGAAGGGTTCCACTGTCTCACTGGGAAGCCAAGACTGAGACACACTGGTTGAATGTAACATGCACTAAAATAAAGTTGGGGTTAACACTTTGAATTTTTGGGGAATGTCAAGGGGACAAGGTTGGTGATGATGAAGTTGTGGGCAGAAGATATATTCTTTATCCCTTTGGGATCTAGATTTAGATCTAGATTTTGTCAGTTTAAGACAACTTAATTGAACATAACTTTATCATTTACACACACACACATCCGTACACACAGGTCTGGATGACTCAGTTCTTTAATAGAGGAAAGAATGACTTCCCATGACTATAAAAGCCACCTGAGCAAAATAATGTGGTGATGAACAAAATATTCTTGGACTATTAATCTAGCTAAGAGTACAGAGGGTTTAGCAATTATGTCATTATCAGGATTAAATCCAATAATGGTTTCTCACTCCTTACCATTGAAGACAAGTTCTAAGTTATTAGAATTATGCTTCCTCTGAAACAATATTTTCTGCAATTCTCACCTTTACTATGTACGTAACTACCACACTTGCCTATTATTCGTATCTCTAGCATATCAAAGGTTTGTTTACCTTCCTCAGAAGTTTGGTTTTACTATTCCAACTTTCAGACTTTCTATCCTATGTTTCCATGACATGTTACTTCTTTTCATTCTGGCCTCCACTCAAATACTACCTCCTTAAGAGAGAATATTCCTGATGTAATCCTGCCCCTCTCTCTTTAAGTTCAGATATTAATTTTCTTTATAGCAAACAATAATATCTGAAATTATCTTGTTGATTTACTTATTTATTTTCTATATCTTCCACCTCCAAATTATAAATCTTAAAGAAAAAGTGTTTTTTCTCTTCTTCATTTATCTTAGGTCCCTAGTACAATTAGAACAATTACACCACGCAGTTATTCAACAAATGGTAATTGAGTGAATGTTTGAGAACACATAGGAATGAAGTTTGAAAAACCATGGGATGGCTTTTGTAACGAAATAACTTTATAAGTGAGGATTTAGGCAAAGTCAGAAGAAATGACATTGGGAAAATGGGAGGATAAAACAGTTATGGACAAGAAATCAATGAACCTTTGGAAGGTATTGACTCAAAAGCATAAAGTAAAGCAGGAGTTACAGATGACTATTGGATCATTGTCTGGGTTCCTGGAAATTGGAGGTGTTGTTTGCAGACTTAAGAGGTCATAGAAATCCATTAGCCTGAGGAGGACTAATTAAGATTCATTCACTTGCAAAGGGTCTTCAGAGGCTCAGAAGCCAACCTCTGAGCCATGTTCCAAGGCCAGGTTCTACAAACCGAACCCAGTAGGATTATCAAATATAGTCAAAAAATCTATACACTCATCATACAGACCTCCTGTTTTTAAAAAGACACTAATCTGGGGTCCCTGCAGGCTCGGTATCCCATAACTCTGTACCAATAAAAATGTACCCTACATACCCTTAGGTTGTGAGAGGTCACAAATAATTATGGATATAACTGGAAAATAACTACTGATATCTTGATGAATCTCATCCCCCTAGACTTTGTTATCCCCATCAATGAACAGATATAGGCAGCACATGACATCATGAAGACTAAAAGGATTTCACCTATATCATTATAATTTAAGGCAAGTGAATAAGTTAGAGGATAAACTAATTTGAAGATAGAGGTATCCTCTAATAAATATGTACAGGTAACTTCTTAATATACTTTTTAAAATATGATCTTCAGTTTTGGACACAGGAGCAAATAACCAAGCCAGATTTCCAAAGCTTCAGACACTGCATTTCTTGGGTGTGGTAAGTTGCCTCTTTTTTTCCTTCATTTCACTGATTTCTGATCTTCAAAAAGAATCCTTTTGGTTTTGCCTCAAATTTTTATCTCTCTTTCACGTTAAGTCTTTCTCATTTCCCTAAGAACAGATAATAGCCTCTGAACTATATCAAGTAGACTGAAAGGATGACTTCTCTAGAAGCAGAAAATCAGCTCTAATGTATTGAGTTGAACTCTTTAGATTTGAATACACTTAGAGGTGGATTCTTAGGGTTATTTTTTAAAGGTTTTATTTCAGGGGGGAAAAAGCAGGCTTGCTTCCTGGAGCTCTAAATGCAGAAGTAATAGACTCTGAGAGAAAAATAGAAAATGAACCATTCTCTTTTTCACTAGAAGTGTGCCCAGTCTAGTCCTATAAATGTTTGAGATCCATGAGACCAAAAAAGGCTTAGGTCACAGAAACAGTTTGTTGCATGTGGAATATTGTCAATGAAGAATACCTCTGCCTGATTAGAAATGAGAAAAAGTTAAACACAGCAAAACAGTGTATATCTACCACCCACCAGAGGCAATTCTCTTAATCAGTAGCCCATACCATAGAATCTTCTACTACTCCCTGCATTGAACACATGAGCACTCTTCTCCCCAGCATGTAAACACCTGTATTTTCTCAAATGAACTGGTAGATGTATGGAATCTGCCATACATCTGTTGTCTAAAAGATATTCCAGAGGGAGTATCTTTTGCTCAGATAAGTACACTGACTATTAAATGGACTAAGAAACACTGGTGTAACATCCAGTTTACCTATTTTTTTCCTAGCCTGTTTCCTTTTGATGTTAAATAGAGACATTTATTACTATTTTTAAAAGTGTTAAATTGTGCATTCAAGGTAAACTCAAGAGAATTGAAAACTACTGGCCTTTCCTCAGTGTTGTCAATTGTACTGATGGGGAACCATCCCCAAGACATAAGAACTCACCGCCTTGGTTAGAAACTGAGCATCTCCTGCTAGTTCTATGACTTGAGATATATTACTAAATACATTAAGCCCTCATTTCCTTATCATGCTCATCAAAGATTATTTTGTGAGAGTTAAATAAATTAATAAATGTAACATCTTCAGTACATTACTTGGAACATAATAAGCTCTCTTTCTAAATGTTGATAATTAATTTTCTACATAATTTTCATCTTTTAATGGTAATGCTTATGTCCTCCATGTACTCTATCTATTTAGATGTATATTTATTTAAGTATTCATAAATATATATATTTTTTGTTCCTAATGATAGAGTTTTTATTTTATATTTAGCTATAAGAATAGCTATGACTATTTAAGCCAATTGAGCTTTGTTGGAAATAAAATGTTGTTTCTGAGGAAATGATAAATTCAAAGCCTGAATTTCAAGAATCAGCATGCCAGGTCTAGATGAAAGAGAAGAAATGAGTCATTTTAGAACAGAAGGGTAATATAATCAAATTTGGAAAGCAGTTGGAAAAACTGGGTGATGAAAGGAAGGAAGTTAGTGTTACATGCAATAGAAACAGTCAAAATTATTATACAAGAGAGTGAGTATGAATAAAGAGTTTTAGGAAAATTGATACATGTATGAGGGTATAACTGATCAGAGAAGAAAGAGTCTAGTCTTGGGTATGGTCATAAGAGCTTGATGTGAGTTTAAAGAAGTGATTGGGTAAAAGACTTGACTTTAGCAGCAGCAATGAAACTAAGATTTAAAAAAATGCAGAAAAGGACAGTTAGGGCAAAGATTCAGCAAGACTCACAAACTGATTAATAATTAATTAGTTGGGAAGTCATGGATGACAGTTAGGTTCCCTGTCTGGTGAATAAGAAAGAAGGAAATCTATTGACGGAGTGAAAAATGACCAGATATCCCTTCTTTAGAGATGGGAATGAACACAGCTGCTCTTAGAGCAATGGTTTCAAACCCCAGAGCTTTGAAGAAGTTTCTAGAATGCTCAGACAGACTCAAGAAATAGCTAATAGTTTTTAGAAGACTTACTCTTTTTTCTACCCCTATTTCACTGATCTTTACTACTAAAATTTCTTTCACGGAATCTTTCCCTTATGTGTCTACCCCAAAGACTTTTTCTAAAGCTATCTTCTTGGATGGGAGCACATAGGACCATGGCTGCTACAATTTAACAGCTTTTGGAGTTTCTTAGCATTTTTATACATCCCTCAATCACTTACAACTCACTAAGCAGAATAAACAAGTCACTGATGCACAATTAGCATTCTATCACACACACTTAACGCACATTACACAGTTTCTGTAAGGCATTGACCACTGAATCCTATATTTGTCCTATTTTCTGCTTGTTTTAGATATTACTTCATTATGAAAATTAAAGTGGCAGGATTCCTTCTTTCCTGTGTTTTTTATTATTTATTTCTTACTTGAGCAATCACCTTCCTCCATTGCCCCTTCTCTGTCCTCATAGATTATTTATGAACATGTACACACACACACAGGTGTTCAAGACCAGGATATTTAATATTTTATGGACTTTAATATTTATTAATAGTCTATTAAAGCCACCTGAGCAAAGCAGTTAGTAATAAACAAGATATTCTTGCAATATTAATCTAGACAAAATTATAAATGAATTAGAAATGGTGTAATTATCATGATTACAATTCCCTATTGGCTTCTCTCTCTTCATCATTGAAGATAATCTTAAAGAGATTAAGCAGCTGTTACTTATGTAACATCATCTCTGGCCACTTCCTTCTTTACTATTTATATATCAGCTCCATTGACTCACTATGTATCCCTCTAACATACTAGATATGTATGTGTCTATGCATGTGGTGTGTGTGTGTGTTTTCCTGACTTAGAGGTTTACATTTGCTATCCCAACTTCTAGAAACTTTCTTTCTTAATATCTTCTCATGGTAGGCATCTTCATGTCATTATGGTCTCAGTTCAAATATACCCCCTTAAAGAGATTATTGCTTAGATAATTGAGTCCCACTCACATCACATATATTAATTTTCCTCCCAGCAGATAATAATATATAAAATTATTTTGCTGATTGATTTACTTATTCATTCTATATATCTTCCACTCTACAGAATATAATTCCATGAGACCAGTTTCTTTCTCTGAATTATCTTAAATCGCCAGTACATAGAGCAATTGATTATGCAAAGTAGCTCAACATATTTGCCAAAAGAATATTTGAAAACACTTTATATGACTTTTGTGAAGAACCAGATTTAAAATTGAGAGTTCAGGCAATGTCGGAAAGAGTGACATGGGAAGAATAGAAGGGTAAAACAGCTATGGACAGGAGGAATCAACAAGCCTTTGAAAGACGTTAACTTGAAAGCAAAGAGAAAGTCAGTGGTTACAGATGATTGTTGGAATCACTGTCTGATTTCTGGGACCGTGAGGAGGTTGTTTACAGACAGAGAAACCAAAGAAGTCCTTTGGCTTGAAGGAGGGTGATTAAAAATCACATTCACTTCTTAAGGCTTTCAGAGAATTGGCCACCAGCCTCTGAGTCATCCTACTAGGAGAGACTCCACACTGATTCTATCACACATGGTCAAATATCTGTCTACATTCATCTAACAAAGCTTTACTCTTAAAGAGACTCTATTCTGAGTTCTCTTCAGGTTCTGTGCTCTACACCTTTATTCCAATATAATTGTCACCACTCCATCCTTAGGGTGTGAGAATTCACAAAATTTCCGCTTATAACTATGAAATACTTGTTGAGATGTTGATAAATTTTATCCTCCTGGCCTTTAAGCTTTTCTCAAGTCTGTCAATGACCTGCCAAAGCTTTGCATGAGATCATAAGAATTGAAAGAATTTTGCCTGAAATATTATGAATTTAGGTGATCTGATATGTTAGGAGAAAAATAATTTAAAGATAGAGGTTCCCTCTAATCAAATTCACAGGTAACTTCTTATTTATTTATTTATTTATTTATTTATTTAAATTATTTTCAAGTTTACAGTACAACGGTTTGACATCTATATAGTTCATAAAACGATCCCCTCACTTGTTCTCTCCCTCCTCCCCTGGCCCTCCACCTAGCCAACATATTAATGCTAACTGCATTCCCTATGCCATACTCCCCCTCCCAGTGACCATCTATCAACTACTTTGTACTTCTTTAATCCTTTTTCTCAAAAAATTAAAAGTGGATATACCTTTTGACCCAGCAATTGTACTTCTGGGTATTTATCCAAAAAAATTAAAACAATAATTCATAAAGATCTATGTACCCCAATATTCATGGCAGCACAATTTACAATAGCCTAGATATGGAAGCAACCTAAATGCCTATTTACAGATGATTGGATAAAGAAATTATGGTTTATATATACAATGGAATATTACTCAGCCATTAAAAAAATGAAATTCTACCGTTTGCAATGACATGGATGGACCCACAGGTAACTTCTTAATCTGCATTTTTATTTGATCAGCAGGTCTCTAGTCTTATGGACAAATAATCAAGCCAGCTTTCTAAAGGTTTAGGACTTCTGATCAGATCTGAAGATCTGATCATGCATCACTCTCAACAAGGAAAATAATTAATAAGAACCCTACCTCTGTCACATTAAAAGTGTGTCCTGTCAAAAACTGCAGTGAATTAGAAATAAAGTTACCTAAAGTGTAATGCTATCCTAGATATGACTCTGTGGACTACTAGTTAAGGAAAAAAGAATCTCTGCCCCTTTAAAGTTGTTTCACAAATAAACAAGAGAAAGTAAAGAAGGTGCTTCCTGGTGTTAGTTCTTGGACTAAGACTAGTTGAAAAGTGGACCCAGCAAGGAACAGCTTTATTTTTTAAAATAATAATAAAAGCAATAGTAGTAGTAATACTGATGATGATTATGATGATGGTGATGATAGTGATGATGATCATGTTCTGCTAAGAGTTCTTCTGTAATTGTCTTTAGTTATATTTGATTCACATGCTATTAAGTATGTGAGAACCCCAGGGATTATGTGTTGAGCTGTGAGTGTATGCATGTGCAAGCTCCCCATTCAATTTTCATGTGAAGTAGAGATTTTGACAAGAAAATAAAACAACAGGATGATGAAAGAAATACACACTTGGGACATAAACAGAGAGGGAACATACACTTGGGGGACAAAAACTTGAAAGGAACATACACTTGGGAGTTTTTCAAGTTAAAGATATGGGAGAGTTTTGATGGGAGAGAATGAGCACCAAGGGACAAGAACTCCTCAGAACTAGTCAATTTTGTGGGTCTGAGTGAAAATTTCAGTGAAAGCAAAGGATCTAGATTGGAGTAGTGTACCAATGTGGGGATTCAGTAGAGAAAATTTAACTCTTAAGAGGGTAAGGTCCAGGAAAAAATTCTAATTTAATTTTACTTATATAGGAACACATTTTCTAAAAGCAGCTCGTTTGTTACAAGCCCTTGTGAGGATAGATTAAGGATGAAAGGGGATGGAGACCAGAGCAGGCAGTAAATTTTTTCAAAGTCAACTCCAAAGAATTGATCTTATGGTTTGAGTAGTGAGAGCTGCCTATATTAAAGTGATTGCATGCCATCAGGAGAGGCAGTGCCCAAGTGTGCAACTGGCTACAGCATTACAAGAAAGAGAGATCATTATAAACTGCTCAAAGAGATGGGGCTTTATGTGGAGGAAATGACACAGAAGAGTCTCAGAAGCCACTTGAGAGCATCAGATCAGCACTGTGAGATCAACAACAACAAAAAAGAAATTGTATGGAGTAGTTAGGAAGGACAGCTCTCAGGAGATTTTGTATGACTAGAAATTAATACCTGTTTACATGCAAGAGTGTAATGAGATGGACAGGAAAGTTAGGAAGATGAGCCTGGCTGTGGGTGCTGAGTAGATTAGAGACCATGTTAATGTCAGGTTTACCAATCTCTAATTTCACATGCCTTAGAACAAAATATCCACTCCACTCTCCTGTACCCAAATAAGGTTGGCATTCATCTCTTCAACTTTGCTTCCTCCCACTCTTCCCTTAATATTTTTACTCTACCCTCTTGTCACATTAGAAATGTGTCCTGTCAAAAACTGCAGTGAATTAAAGATAAAGTTATGTAAAGTAGAGTAGCATCCCAGGTATGACTCTATCATGGTAAACTAGCTTTTGGCACCTTAACAATTCTTTTCCACATTACATTTAAGTCATGTGCAAGCTGAATAGATAAAAGTCTATTACTATATAAGATAGACAGCATTTCATTTGTAAAAATAAAACTCAGTTCTAATATATTGGGCTAAACTCTTTAAATTTTAGACCACCTCTGTAAATACACATGGAGATTATAAAAACTGTATGACTTTATTTGTAAGATTGATCTCAGGGAGAAAGAATTCTAGAACTCAAAATGTGGGAGCAATAACCTCTGAGAGAGAAATAAAAAAAGTGTGTCCTCTCCCACTTGAAATGTGTCCTGTCTAGTCCTATAAATTCTTGTTTGAGATGCATAAGACAAAAATACCTTTGATCACGATAGCAGTAGTGTGTGGCATACTGTCAGTGAAGATTGCCTCTGCCAAATTAGATATGAGGAAAAGTTAAACACAGCAAGCAACATAGCTAGAGACAAGTCCCTTAATCCATAGCCATTTCCATGGAGTCTTCTAATACTTCTTTCATGGAACACAGGAACACTTATTTTTCCTAACACTCAATTGTGTATTCTCTGACACAAGTGAGTAGATACATGATATTGGCCAGAGACATTTGTCCATACAATTAGAGTGAAAAAATTTTGTTCAGACAAGTGTATATATTATTAATACAACTCACCAACAGTGGAGTGATGCTCGATTCTTCTCTAAATTACTCAATTCTTATCTGTTCTGTTTCCAAACTGATGCTGGATTGAGGTCTTCTTCCTGTTTACAAGAACTATGAAAGTATGAACCCTATCTAAGCTTTAGAAAAATTGGTAACCAAGTCAAACTGTGGCTTCTTCCATACCCTAGGTAAACAATAGAATAATGTCTTGTAAGCATCTGACATAATACCCAACAGATTTCTAATTCTTACCCTTCCTGATTCTATTTGTGTCTCATGGTCAGCCTATAGGTCACCAGGGATAGTGGTGGTGGGGAGCTTGAGATATGAATTGCAAAGTACATAGGAGGGGAGAGAACAGCAGAATCCCCCTGATAGAGCTGCCTAACACTATCAGCAACACAAATGTCCATCTTGCTGACCGTTTCCTTGTCCAAACCCCACCCCTGGTGGTGACAAAACACCATTGACCAATAGTCTTATTTCATTGGAAGAAGCAGGGGTCTGGGGGCCAAAAATGAGGAATAAAAGGCCACATAGAGAAGCAGTAGCACAGACTAGCTTCTGGCTCATCCGTGATCACCAGAAAGCTCCCAGACGCCATGGTGAATTTTACTGCTGAAGAGAAGGCTGCTATTGCTAGCCTGTGGGCCAAGGTGAATGTGGAGGTAGCCGGAGGAGAGATCCTGGGAAGGTAGGCATTGGTGGCTAGGGAAGGGGTCAGAAAGGCAGAAAGTGTTCCTGAAAGAGTGATTGGTTTGATTTCTTACATACTCTGACTTCTCATCTGGTCTGTGACTATGTTCATCCCATAGGCTGCTGGTTGTCTACCCATGGACCCAGAGGTTCTTTGACAATTTTGGCAACTTATCTTCTGAAACTGCAATAATGGGCAACCCCAAGGTCAAGGGTCATGGCAAGAAGGTGCTGACTTCCTTTGGAAATGCTATTAAGCATATGGATGACCTCAAGGGCACTTTTTCTCACCTAAGTGAGCTGCACTGTGACAGGCTGCATGTGGATCCTGAGAACTTCAAAGTGAGTTCTGGGCATGCTTGTGTTTTCTGCTTTCAATCTAGATATTTGTGTCATCTATATGTTAAGAAACATTGGCACTGAAGCCTTATTCTATAGAGATATTTTTGGGAAGTAATACTTCAGGACATAGCTAGATTTTGGCAGTTAGGTTGTTTCAAACATCATAGGTAAAACCAAGTAGAGTAATAGCTATGACTAGTGGAGACAACTGGCCATTTGATATTACTGAAACAATACATGTTGTGAAGAGCACTGGCCAAAATTGAGTTAAATGTTTTTGGCCAGACAATACAAATTTAGCCATGGATTCTTTTGGTTCATACTTTCATAGTTCTTGTAAACAGGAAAAAGACCTCAATCCAGCATCAGTTTGGAAACAGAACAGATAAGAATTGAGTAATTTAGAGAAGAATCGAGCGTCACTCCATTGTTGGTGAGTTGTATTAATAATATATACACTTGTCTGAACAAAATTTTTTCACTCTAATTGAAAAGAATCCATGGCTAAATTTGAAAGGTGCTTAGACTTATCAGGGCGGAAACTAGAGTTGTATCTATTGTTGCAAAGCCAGCCTGAGGACTTCTCTTTACTATGTACTATTTTCTTTTTGTCCCCACTCTCTCCCCAGCTCCTTGGCAACATGATATTGATTGCCTTGGCAACCCAGTTCAGCAGAGAGTTTACCCCACAGATGCAGGCTGCATGGCAGAAGCTGACAGCTGCTGTGGCTAATGCTCTGGCCTACAAGTACCATTGAGTTGCCTGTCGGACTCTGTTGGTGCCTACCAGAGGGGGCCCTGTGTTCGGAGAGTTCATCTCCTGGGGACTAAAGGGCAATGCCCTGCCTCTAGAATTAACCCCTATATGCTAAAAATGAAATAAAAATTATAAACAATGTCTTTGCCTTTTCTATCTCTCTTAACCTTTTTATGTTGATTCAGCTTTAAAAAGAAAAAAAAAAGCACTCCTACAGGAATGGAAGTTTTGGAGAGATTGGGAGTTCGGAGAGGATAGAAAAGAGACTCTTCTGAGATTCTACAAATACGAGTATCTTCAATGGGGTAGTTACTCCTAGAAAGAGAAAGTAGATTCCTGAGTTGGGCAATGACTTTAGAAAAAGGAGGCAATAGAGATACTCTTCAGACATGCAATAAGATGGTTGATCGTGAGTGGAGGCATGTTAGGATTCACAGTGTGGATATTATATATGCTCTTATTTGTATAAACTCAGGATAGAGATCTTGGGGGCCTATAGTTTACTTCTGTTAAAAATACGAAACATATTTCTATCAGCTATAATACAGTGAATTTGGGGCTAAAACTTTCCCTAGTGTCTTCAATAGTATTTTTGCAGGAACCATCACTAAGGCATATGAAGTGACTGCCTTGCTTTTAATCTGTTTCATCTGCTAGTTCTGTGACATGAAACATACTTCTAATTCCATTAAGCCTTTGTTAGAAAGGAAAGTTCATTTATATGGAAAAATGACAAATCTTGGAACCAGAAACAGAAGAGAAATTGGCCCTTTAAAAGCAGTGAGTGGTATAAAATTAGAGAAGCTGCTAGAGAGACCAAAGAAAAGCAGGAAAAGATGCTATCGTTAGAAGCAAAAAGAACCAGTGAAGTTTCTTGAATGTGACGGGGACATAATAAATAGGAAATTTTAGGAAAAATGATCCATGTGTTGGTATAGAACTAAAAAGACAGGGTCTAACTTGGGTATAGCTAGAGGAGTTTGGCGAGAATATAGTGAAATGGTGGGGAAAGAACTAACTTTGATAGGAGCAATGAAACTAAAAAAAAAAAACAATTAAGAGGCCGTTGTGGCAAATATTCTGAAGGACTTGGTACATAGTAAAATAGAGAATGGAGATCACAGATGATAGCCAGTTTTCCTGTCTGGTGAATGAAAAGAAGGAAATCTATAGAGAGAACAGAAAATACCTACAAGTCTCTTGTTTAGAGCTGGCAATGACCACGGCCACTTTCGTAGCAATCACTTTAAATTCCTGCACCCAGGTTCCTAGCATAGAGGTGAAAAGCCAGGGCTTTGGGATTAACAAACAAAGATCAAATTACATCCCCATCACCTTGCAAAGTTTAGTTTACTTTTTTTTTTCAGAATTAATTTTCTCATTTGTAAAATGAGATAATCATTTGTACTTCACAAGTTCCAAGGTTTCAAGAAGATATTTGTAAAGTCTATTGTCTGTTATTTTTTTTAAAAGATAGTGGTGATGGTTAATGCAATGCCCTGTGACTTGTTTCTCTGTGCCCTGTTTCATTGTATATTTTTGACCTGATTGCATTCTTTCTGAACCTCAGACCCATAAATCTATTTGCTTAATATCCTGTTTTGGATTGCTCAAGAGTGCATCAAATACAATGTGTCCAAGAGTGAACTCCTTATCTTCTCCTAACATAGTCCTGCTAATTTACCCCTCTTTTGTTCTCCATGTCAGTGATTTAACACATCATTCATTGTTTATGCCTGATAATAAAGGTGACATTTTTACTTCAACCTTACTACACTATCATCCTATTTGTCTCTCATTTACTCTATCCCTAAATCCACCTGTATACTGAAGCCAGAATACTTCTTGAAAAATACAAATCAAATCATGTTACCCACTTCCTTGAAATTTTCAATAGTTTTTGTTGGCTTTCAGGTTTAAAAAAATAATCTGTAACAGAGTTTAAAGATCATTCATGCCATGCCTCTTTTGTACCTTTCTATTGTATATTATCCACCCCCTTGTGATCTGAATTAGTCATACGGCCCAACTTTTTATATATAAACCATATACTTAGAATTATTGTCTCAGGTTACTTTTAATCCATATTATTGAGACTAGACATCACTTGTAAAATTCTTAATCTTTTAGCAGGAAATGAAATGGGATATCTCTTCAGAGTTAATCTTTTTAGTAAACCTAGTTAAGTTTTCTTCCCTCCTTTATTTGGAAAAATGCCCTCTCCCTCAAATCTTGATAATTGCCCTGGCGACTTGTCCTCTGGCTATTGATAAGGGTCATCAGTCCATTTAGCCAGGCAGGGCCCTTAGAGTCTGAGTGGGGGGAAAACTTTAAGCCAAAGGTCTTTCTTTTTACTCTTTAACAAACGTATTAACCAAGACTGTTTCCCTTTACTCACTTAATAGGCAAATTAATAATAGAAATTAATAGATGTATGATTTAAATAACAAGTTTGTATTTTCTTTTCCTTGTCTAGGGACTGAGGTGGCACTTCAGCAGGAAACCCAAGACCTCAACCTGACAGAGGCAGAAAGGGAAAGAGCTCCATGAAACCCCTGTAGACAGGGATTATGGCCATTCTCAGCAGGAAGCAGATATGGAAAAAGAGACCTCTCGTCCTTCAACACCCATGTTAGCAAGGTGGTTTATGGTTTTTAGAAAAGAGGTAGGCAGAAAACTTAGGGGGTTTGGGGTCTGCCTGCAAAGACACTAAGGTCATCCTATCTTAGAAGGGGTCTGCCCTAATCTGCCCACAATTAAGCAAGCCAAGAAGGCATTTTTTAACTCACACAAAGAAACCAGTAGGCAGAGATTTACGTACCAGTTTAAGCCAGTCATTCACACCTGCACAATGAAGACCCCAACGACCTTCAACTCATTATACCATCATTATAATATCAGGCATATGCCCGGAAGTTATTTAATATCATTATAACAATTCTGGGAACAAACATGCACAGAAAGCAAAATGATGAATCACTGAGTCCTGTCAATCTTAGTTGTTAATCAAGGAAGCCCACTTTTTTTCTAAGAAAAGTAACTACCCATAGCAAAAAAGGGATAAAACCCTGAAGTCTTTGTTACCAGGCCTTTTGAGCCACACTCTCTTGCTCAGGCCTGCTTCCACATCTGGAAGTGTACTTTCCTTTCTAATAAAACTTCTTTTCTACTGTATTTCGGTGTCTTGCTCAATTCTTTGTTTGAGACATCAAGAACCTGGACAACGCGCCAGGAGAGGAACCCTGTCTCTGATAATATTATGTCATATGATTCATCTATATTGCTGGATGTGAAGCAGTAGTGAATTCTTTTAATTCTGTGTAATATTTTATTATTTTACTAACCATTATATATTTATTCCATTAAATGAGGAACATTTAAGTTACTACTAGCTTGAGATTCTTACGCGTATTGATGTTACAAGCATTCCTAGTAACGACTTTGGACACACACAAGCATGCGTTTTTGTATATCTAAAAGTATAATCACTAGATCATAGGTTTTGCATATATTCTGCTTTAGTAGATACTAGCAAATATTTCCCAGAGCAATTTTACACTCTCACTGGCAGAGTATAAAAGTTTTTGTTAATCTACATCTTTAGCAAATTTTGGAATTCTCAATCTCTCCTCTTATTTTCTTTATATTCTTTTTCCTCCTCTTTCCTTTTCATTCCACTTTTTCTTTCTGAGAGTCTCTTCCATCCATTTTTCCTCTCTCCCTCCTTCTCTCCTTTTCTCCCTCTTCATTTGCCTGTCTCCTCCTCTTCTCTCTCCCTCCCTCCCTTCCTTCTTTCCTTCTAGCTAAGCTGATGGGTATGTATTTTTATATCATTGTAGTATTATTTAAATTGAGAAAAGAGTAAAATTTCCTTTGAATCTTCATTTCTGGGTCTTACCTTCACTTTTTTTCCTGAGGACACAGATGAAAAAATTTCTACACTTGAATTTTCCCTGAAACTCAGTCAGACAATCTAGCTGAATTAGGCAAATCTTTCTTTGCAATTTCTCTACATTTTCTTTAGTCAGTTCATCGTTTTAAACAATTATGCTATCGGTATCAGGTATTTTTATCTTTCATTAAATTGTTCCCATTATAATTCATGCTCTTGAACCTATTTCAGCAGCTCACAGAGAGATAATATTTTTCAGTATTTTAATGAACATTTATTTCAACAAAGGAATGGAAAAAGAGTTTTGTAACTGGACGTATTTACTCAAGAGGTAGAAAAAAGGCAAGTTAAAATGATGGCAAAATATTTATCTATTCCAACCACTTACAAATATCTCTAGAGACAAAGAGAAGCTCCATATGGAGTCTGCTTGATAAAAATTCTGCATTCTAGAATTTAGTTTTTTATCTACAAAATTGGATGAGTTAAATTCTAAGATACATTTCACCACATCGGACTAAAGCATTTATGCATAAATGAGATTGATACTACATTTATAGAAGTAAGTGCTGAAAGAGATGATGTAAGGAGATAAATAGAGGGAGAATAGTTTCTTAGTCAAGGTACACAAGGCCTAAAACAGCCGATCTGAAGGCCAGTTGAAGGGAACTGAAAATGAGGGTGTGTCTTCCTTTCTCACAAACCAGTGAACTTCTGAAATGTCCTGGGCCAATCTGCTCACAGGTACAAGAAGGGCAAAGGCCAGGACTAGGCATAAAAGGGAGAGCAGGACCAGCTGCTGCTTACGTTTGCTTCTGACACAAACCTGTTCACTAGCAACCACACAAACCAACACCATGGTGCATCTGAGTGGTGAGGAGAAGGCTGCCGTCACCGGCCTGTGGGGGAAGGTGAAGGTGGACGAAGTTGGTGGTGAGGCCCTGGGCAGGTTGGTATCCAGGTTTTAAGGCAACATAAGGAGAGCAAATGGAAGCTGGGAGTGTGGAGATAGCACAGTGACCTGGGTTTCTGACAGCCACTGACATCATGTGTCCTCTGTGCTGTGTTCACCCCTTAGGCTGCTGGTGGTCTACCCCTGGACCCAGAGGTTCTTTGACTCCTTTGGGGACCTGTCCTCTGCTTCTGCTGTTATGGGCAATCCTAAGGTGAAGGCCCATGGCAAGAAAGTGCTAGACTCCTTCAGTGAGGGTCTGCAGCATCTGGATAACCTCAAGGGCACCTTTGCTAAGCTGAGTGAGCTGCACTGTGACAAGCTGCACGTGGATCCTGAGAACTTCAGGGTGAGTCTAGGAGATGTTCTGCTTTTTATTTTCACTTTCTAGTTTTCACTCTGGTTCTTTTACCTGCATGTTCTTCCTACATGTTCCTTTTTACTTTACTATACATCATCATTTAATTCTTTTCAAATGTATAGTTTTCTGTTTTTTCTTTCAATATTTCATATTGTTTTCTTTCTCGTAACCTTGCTTTTTAAATCTAACTGTTTATTTAATGTCTCATCTTTTCTCTCTCTTTTACCCCGCAATTTCCTTTTCCCTACCCTGTACCCAAATTACACATATCAGCTCTCATCCACTACTTCCGCATTTGGAAAATTTCTCTGTATAGGGATTGAAAATGCACCTCAAAGAGGAGAGGCACAAGATATTATTCTAGAGGCTATAAATAATTTCAAAACTAAAAAAAATAATCAGAACTTTATAGAGTCCAGACTCAAAGAAAAGGAAAGTGAATATCTGAGCATAAAAAGACCAGAAGTAGGAAGTAGGGCAGCAATAATTGCTGAAAGACAGCCCATCATCTTATTCTCATTAATTAATCAATAATTAGTATATATAACATATATGACAAAATATATAGTATATATTTATCTATATGCATTTGTATTATATGTACATATATACATATACTCATTTATGCTGGTAGGAATAACTTGAGAATTAATTTGAGCTCAAGTATGAGCAGAAAAAAAATGAAAACAATGTTGATCCACTTTCTTAGAAGCCAAGCTTGATTTCTCTGTTAATCATGTATATATGTTTATCTACCTCTTCCCTGCAGCTCCTGGCAACTGCTCAAGTTTCAAGGTCACAGCTTGGGATGAAGCCAGAATATTCTGAATCTAAGCTAGGTCTGGCTGCTCACCATGACCATGTCTCTTGTCTCTTCCCCACAGCTCCTGGGCAACGTTTTGGTGTGTGTGCTGGCTCGCCACTTTGGCAAGGAATTCACTCCGCAGGTGCAGGCTGCCTATCAGAAGGTGGTGGCTGGGGTGGCCACTGCCCTGGCTCACAAGTACCATTGAGATCTTGACCTGTTTCCTGGCTACCATTGGAAGGCTCTTTTCCTCTAGATTTCATCTTCTGAACTTGGAGAAATAATGTCCATCCTCAAGGGTATGGCTTCTGCCTAATAAAGAACTTTCAACTCAACTTTTTGATTCATTTCACTTATTTTATTTTAATTTAATTTAATTTAATTATTTTGTTTTATTTTATTATTTTATTTTATATTTCATTTTATTTTCTGGGGATATGAGATACTCCCTGAGGATCTGTACATAGGGAGTTCTTGTGTCTTATACAAAGAGATCAAGGGAAATGAGAAAAAAAGGGGGGATCACCTACCTCCGAAGCATAGGAATTTTCAAGAAAATTTGAAATATGGAGACAATACTGCCATTACAGGGGTTCTACGGGGGACCTCAAATCTAAGATATAGCCTTCAGGCAAGTGTTTTGATCCGTTTTCTATAATTAGTTAAAATACAATGTGCTTATTTAGAGACATAATGATTGTTCAAGAAACTATTATGTTTACTCTTTTTCTACTCCCTTTGCCTGCACATTGTAGCCCACAATGCTATATACTCCATCATGTGTTTCTGCTCTAATGAATAACCTCCCTTTCTCATTTGTCCCAAAACAGATTCAAAACTAGTTTCTGCCCCCACTTCCCCTTTAAGCAAAGTTTAATGCTTGAATATCACTTGTGACTTTTTCGATCCTGGCTTCAATGAACTTTCCAATATTGCCTACGAAAATGACCCCCCTTCAAATTTCTTCTTATCCATTGCATTCATAATCCATAGGGTATAAAATTTCTGCCTATTTTGTAATATTCTACATGACTATTATGCCTTAAGTTCCTATATAGGAAGTAAACAAATGCTTATTAAATGAAATAAGTGAATAAATGGATAATTGATCATTCCTTGTTTAGAAATCCTGGGACCAGAAGACAATCTGAACACTAGACCATTGCATAGAATTCCTCGAGTGTTAATGCTACAATATATAATGAGGAAGCACATAGAAAAGTAAAGCATCAATCAGACACTTATTTTCTGTTCACAGGTAGTAAAATATCTTTGAAGAATTTCTAGAAGCTTCTAACTTAAATGCATTTCTTTAAATATGTATCATGTTACTGTTAAATAATTTTAGGCTTGACCACCTGAAATAGAACTTGTTGCTTTTTTCTGTATAAAAGTGCTTTTATAATAACTTTGCCTGTTATACCAGTGTATAGACGATATTATAATTTATGGTTTCTCTGCTATATTTTGAATTGCCTGAGGGCAGAGGCTTTTTACATTCATTTGTTTTCTTCTCAGGTCCTTGTACATAGCAGGCACTGAAAACTCGTTATTTTGAATAGGATCTGTAAGAACCACAGGCTCATATCCCAGAAGCAGAGAGCCTTCAGGGAAATGTTAGGGAGATTACTTTCACACTTCTGACTACAGAAAAATTCTGATAAGAATTGATATTTGAAGAAAAAGAGACTTTCAGAGAATTTTAAAGAGGGTAAGAGAAACTGGGTTTCATAGTTTGGAAAAGGGGAAACAAAGTACCCTTCTTTCTTCCAAATGATAATAAATAAAAACAAAAATATATAAGACTTTCTGTATTCTCTTTTGTTCCTTCAACTTTGGAACTGGTCAATGAATCTAGACAAGAAGTTAGATTCTTGTCGAGATTCCTGTCTAACTCCAATACCGAACACTTCAGGAGAATATCACTAGATTGTCTTCCATCAAGCACAAACAATTACTGTATATCAGGCATTGCTGTCTGCACATTAAGAGTGAGGATATCGATGGATGGAAAGAGACTTGGCATGTTGTTATTATATTTTCATTCTTTGCTAGAGAAGAGCTTCTATCAAAGTCTAAGAGTAGAATAAATTCTTTAAGATTTTATTTTATTTGATAATTTACCCAATGATTATTTCTTTTTCCTCCCTATCATGTTGCTATATAGACTATGTTCAATATATTTGAATAAAAATGGGGTATGTGTGTGAAAAAGAAAGATGTAAAGAAAGAGAAGGCAGAGGGAGGGAGAGAGAGAGAGAGAAAGAGAGAGAGAGAAAAAGAAAGAGAGAAAAGGGGAGAGGAGAGGACCGGAGAGGAGGAGAGAAGAGAATGGAAAAAGAAAAGAACAAAATAATACTGTGAGTTAGGTTCTATAAATATTTCAAAATAATTCAATTTAAAGTCAAGAGAATTTAGCATAATATTCTAGATCATCCATCTCTTGAGCCTCGGAGCCGTGCCCTGGAGGTTTGGACTTACGAATTAATGCCTTACATATTTGTAAAGAGTGCCCAGACTGAAGCCAAGATTCTGCCTCTATACATGTACAGTTTCAATTTTAAGTTGGGAAAGACTTCCCATTTGCTCTTCACAAATCAACATTATGGCCCACTTAGTGAGGTAAACAAAGCTAATTCCCAATGATGGAAGTATTGAGGTAATGTAGAAGTTATAAACAGAAAAGTTAATTGTTCTGTAACATTTAGAATAGACTTTATCTACGTTATGGCTATGTTGATTTTATTGCTTTATAGAGAGAAATATGGCTTAAAAAAATGAGCTAGACTCTCGATTCCTAAGCCATCCTGTGTTTACACTCTTTGTTTCTATGAGTTCTGTCCTTTTTAGAATATTTTTATTTTATTTAATTTTATTAACTTAATTTAATTTTTGAAAAGATGCTAAGCTGAGGAGACTAAGAGACTATACATTTGGGAGAGAAGAATTAAAAATAATTGTTCCACCAAGAAAAATACAGCTTATATTGCTGAAATGATTTTCTTGGGGAATTTAAAATTGAACACTAGGGCATGTATGAAAGTGTTCTAGTTGAGTGTAATCTTTTTAAACAAATGACAAAACCACACATCTTTGGGTGAGTGCCATGATTCTCTTAAAGGAAGGTAATACTTATCCTCTTATTCATACTCAGACTAAGTCCATTCTGGTATAGAACATTAGGAATTAGTAGTAAAGGAAGAAAACTGTCTCATTAGACTCTGTGTGTCAGTATTATTATTATTATTGTGTGTGTGTGTGTGTGTGTGTTTTTTAGTGCTCAGTAGTAGGGCTGGAATCAAAGTAAAGCAGACATCCTGTGGTAGAAGTAAGCTCACAATGGTGAAGATAGGCCTAAGCAGCTTTCCAGAACCTTTGAATGCTGACCTGGATTTGAGCCCGAGGCTCTGAACATAACCACTTTCATCACTATTCATTCTTTCTTATTTTTGTATGGTACGTCTGAGCTTTTGATGTCTTATTACAACTTGCAACCTTGTCCCTGCAAGGTTATGAGTAACAGAAGGAAAAGTCTGTTTCACTCTTTAGTTATACTAAGCAGCAGCGTAGCGACTTCTGTCCTGAAACCAGAATGAGGGTAGCTGTGACTACTGCCAGTATAAAAGAGTGGCCATAGGTCATTCATGGCCAAAGAAGGCTTAAGGAAGAAGACACAATAGAACTTAGGGGAACCTTTTCTGAGAACAGGAAATGGTAGAGGAAGTCTTTAAGTAGGAACTAATTTCTATTGATCAAGGTGGCAAAGCTACAGCCTTACCAATGTGGCTCTTTACAGGAAAATACAAACATATTCTATGCTATTATTTAGTAAGTCCTGTGAATTTTCCATGACACAGAGTTCCTGCAAAAGACATGTCCAAACTTTCCTTAGAAGACCTCCTTTCACATACATATGCCAGACCTCTGATATCAGGGTGTGAAACAGGGTATTGAAAACAATCTGAGTGTAAAACAATGATAAAGCTAAAGGAGGTTTAAATTTAATAAAACAAAACTCAAAATCAAAAGATCAAAACAAATGGTGTTTTGCTGTTGTTATTATTGTTTTTAACTTTTAAAACACTCAAAATACCTCTTTTCCCAAAAGTCAACATATGGAATCTTTTCCCAGGATTAGAGCAATAATGGGATCTTCTTTGCTCCAGGGTTTTAGAGAAGAATGCATATTAATAGAAAATGTTTAAATTCTACCCCTTTCATACCTATAGTCTTTCATGGGCATGTAATTCTGACCTAACCTCCAGAGAGCCAGACAAGAACCAAGCCTTTCTTACGCATTTGAGAATAATCGGAGTGAGTTTGTTCACAAGTACTTGCTGGGCCTTGAGACAGGTAAAAGGGCTGAGGAATCTTTATTTATCTAACAATGCTGGAGAAAGTATTTTGGAGAATGAAGGAATGGAAGTGGGATTTTTAATAATTTAATTGGAACAACCAGAAATTGAAAAGCTCTTTTCTTCTGGCTCACATAAAATATATAAAATATATATATATTTTAAGTTGGAGTTATAGTATCAGAGCTGAAAGGATGAGCGATTTCTGTTACATGTTTGTTACCAGTGATGGCAAAAGAGAGGGAAGGATGATTCTAGACATCAAGGCACCAGAATAAGGAGAAGATTCTAAGGTAGGAAAAACATAAAAGTAAAAAATATATGGTCCTTTCCTTATTGAAAGAAAGTGGAAATTCTGGAAGGGAAAAGATGCAGGAAATAGAGATGATGAAAATTAGGGAAAATAAATAGCAGGCTTGGAGGTTTTATGCTGAGGGGACTTGGGGACTTGGAGGTTTTATGCTGAGCTCAGACATACTTACTGTTTTGATCTTCATTGTATCACTTAATAGTAAGGGGCAGAATTCTACACTTCAGATAATTTTCCTGGCCTGGAAAGTCAACAGGCTTTTACATGGGGAAAAAGAGCTCAACAGGTGATGGGGTGAATGGGTATTGGAAACCAATAGGGAGAAAAACATACATTATTGTAAAATAAGCTTTAAACAAACAAAATATACACAGAAAGTAAGATTATGGGTGATGAATTTGAATAAAAAAAATGATTATGCACACAGCATTCTTAGTGGCCTAAGGGAAAAAATATAATATGAACCAAGGCTGGAAGGCCTTTCTTCTTTCCTACCCCTTTCTTTAAGTCACAGAGAAACTTCTCGTTTTTCTGACACTTTCCCACATCAGTCCAGGAAGAAATAAATTATATGATTCTGGTGAGTCTTTGAAAATATTACTTCCCTCAGTGTTACTAATGATTTTGGGTTGTAATTGGGTTTTCATTTATTTGTATTTCTTACAATATTGAAAAATCTCTATGTTTCCATCTGTGGAATCCCAAAACCTAACAGTGTAACTGTTTCACAGCACATTATTGATTTATATCTATTCTATTTTTCAATCATTATTTATTTGGTTATGTGACTAAATTAAGAAAAACAAATGAACGAGTACCTACTTTCTTACCAGAAGAATTTAATCCAAACCAAGAAAAGAAAGATAAACTTTGAGCCTGGGCAGAAGTTTCATCCACTCTGTCCTTGTAAATATTTTGTGTAATCTAGAGACACAGGAGATCCATCCATACACTCTTAAGTAGAACCACAGTGGGGCACATTCCTTCCACTGTCTGGATCTTGCTGTCTTCATCTGTGGAATAAGAAAATTGAAGAGACAATCTCTAACAGACTACCAGGTTGTGTTTCTAAAAAACATATAAGTAAATTTTTCGAGAATGATTTTAAGTAGCAATTTGTATTGCTGAGATAGGACCTGCAGACACCTAGAGAGAGGGCTGAGGGTCTGAAGTCAGACTCATAAGCTAGTGCCAGAACTGCCGACGACAGGTATGACTGTTATCATTTAGGCCTCACCCTGCAGAACCACACCCCATCCTGGGCCAATCTGCTCACAGGAGCAGGGACATCAGGAGCCAGGGCTGGGCATAAAAGGAAGAGCAGGACCAGCTGCTGCTTACGTTTGCTTCTGACACAAACCTGTTCACTAGCAACCACACAAACCAACACCATGGTGCATCTGAGTGGTGAGGAGAAGGCTGCCGTCACCGGCCTGTGGGGGAAGGTGAAGGTGGACGAAGTTGGTGGTGAGGCCCTGGGCAGGTTGGTATCCAGGTTATAAGGCAAACATAAGGAGAGCAAATGGAAGCTGGGAGTGTGGAGATAGCGCAGTGCCCTGGGTTTCTGACAGCCACTGACATCGTGTGTCCTCTGTGCTGTGTTCACCCCTTAGGCTGCTGGTGGTCTACCCCTGGACCCAGAGGTTCTTTGACTCCTTTGGGGACCTGTCCTCTGCTCCTGCTGTTATGGGCAATCCTAAGGTGAAGGCCCATGGCAAGAAAGTGCTAGACTCCTTCAGTGAGGGTCTGCAGCATCTGGATAACCTCAAGGGCACCTTTGCTAAGCTGAGTGAGCTGCACTGTGACAAGCTGCACGTGGATCCTGAGAACTTCAGGGTGAGTCTCTGGGACCCTCAAAGGTCTCTTTTTTCATCTTTTTTTTAGAGTCAGGCTTACATCATGGGGAGAGGGCATAAATGCCACGATGCAGAGGATGCAGTTTACAATGTACAACAGATATTCTGATTGTATCACTATGGACTCTGCAGGACCATTTAGTTTCTTTTGACCTCTTTGCTCACAATCATTGTTTTCTTTTACTCATTCCTGTTTTTCTATTTTGTTCTCTGCAATCTCTTCTCTTTATTTTTAAGCAAACTTTTTGAGTGTTTAATTAAAAAAATCTTCTTTTAATTCACTTAAAAATTATCTAATACTTTCTTTCTTCTTATCTCTTTCTTTCAAAGCAAGGAGGATAAAATGTGTTACTCCTTCCTGGCATGGTTCCTAAAGAATAACAGTGATACTGTAAGTTCTGAGCTAAGGCAGAAAGCAAGCAAAGTTACTAAGTGAAAATTCAGGCTGATATGGGTGAATTTGCATCAATAACATCTAAGATCCATTTTCTGCTTAAGTTCAAGGGACACAGCTTGAGATGAAGCTGGAGTACTGAGTCCAAACTGGGTCCATCTGCTCACCATGACCATGTCTCTTGTCTCTCCCCCACAGCTCCTGGGCAACGTTCTGGTGTGTGTGCTGGCTCGTCACTTTGGCAAGGAATTCACCCCGCAGGTGCAGGCTGCCTATCAGAAGGTGGTGGCTGGGGTGGCCAATGCCCTGGCTCACAAGTACCACTGAACTCTGCTTTCCAGGAAAGGCCTCTTTCACCTCAGAGCCCAACAACGAGACATCAGAATTTCATGAAGGGCTTTGAGCACCTGATTCCTGCCTAATAAAAAGCGTTTATTTTCATTGCACTGGTGTTTTAAAATTATTTCTGTGTCTCTCACTCATATGGGCAGATGAATAGACAAAGCTTTTAAGACATAAAAAAAAAAATGAGGAGCTAGGTCAGACTTCGGGCAAATATCTCTATATCTTAGAGTCCATGAAAAGAGAGGTAGTAAATAGTTAATATACGTGGAAAACAGACCCTGCTGCCTATTCTTCGTTTTCCTCACAAAAAGGATTCTTCATTTTCCTCACAAAAAGGATTCAACTTGATTTGGTGGTTAGATTTTTGCTTTGTTCTATTTAAATCAGTTATTTTATTTACCCTTATAAATGTCTTCTCCCTCTTCAGTTGCCTAGAAACTCACCGCCCTAAATCCTCTAAGTTCTTCTGCCTTAAGACACCTCTGTTCCTGTAAGATTTTACCTAATGTGTTTTGCTGTCCCCATCACCCTTCCTCTCAGATCACTCTTATGCTAGATCCCTCCATCATCTTATAGAGATCCAATTGAAGAGCAGGAGAAGGCAGTTTCTCTGTCTCTTCCCTTGAGACTTTTACAGTCTGTGTTTAGGAGGGAGCAGCTAATATTGCAGTAATTATAAGACTGTGGGGCTTTTTGAGGCTTGATATTTATTTACTGCTGTCTTGAAATATTGTTATCGGCTTACGCCAAAAAAATTCTGTTCTTCTCAAAATGTTTTGCGTTCATATCTTGTTCTCTTCCTTATCCTAACTTTGATGAACTCTTTGCCTGTGTCATTAGCATACTCATTAGAATAGTGTTACCATCAGCCTCACATCCTAATTTTATTTCCTCATTCAATAGCCACTTATGTGGATGCTAGATTCTGGAGATAATATATGAACTTGGAGTGATTCTTGTTTCCTCCTGTACCCCAATTCTGTACCTAGTTAGGAAGATTCTGAAAGTAAGGCATCTAACAGACTATAAATGAGTGAGTGCAAGGCTTTATGAGATAAGAGGATGCAGACTTCACTGTGAAATGGATGATAAGGTTGAGCAGATATTTGTCAGAAAGAGAAAAAAAGAAAAAGAAAAAATGGAAAGGGAGATGCGCATATGCCAAATCACTGATAAATACAGTAATGTGTTTGGTACTCTGAGAATATCAAATAACTAGGGAAGACAATTGAAGCAAAATTGCCTGCAAGGGGATAAGATAGGACAGGATGGATAGAATCCGATTATGGACTTTGGTAAACACATTGGGGGATATATTTAAAATTAAAAATCCGTAAATGAAAGAATACAGTTTAGCCATTATGCATAAGAGATGCTTGTACTGAGAACTGATAAGTGAGGTGGGATATTATAGCAGTTTAGAACATAAGCTTTGAAATCAGACAGGCTGAATTGAAAACATTACCACTTATGAGCTCTGACCTTATGGAAATCACTTTTGTTTCCTGAACCTCATTTTTCTTACCTGCAAAATACCCCAAATTACATATATCATTCTTATGGTATGACTGTAAGGATTAGATGAGATAAAGTGTACAAAAACTTTTATGGCAACATCTGGCCCTTCACAATGCCTAACACATAGCTTAGCAAATGTAATTTAAATAGTATTTTTGTTATAATTATTATGAAAAATAAGGGTAGAGTGCTGTTATTAATAATATTGGTGATGATTTCTGAAAGAGATATCTTAAAGAGAGAAACTATAGCCAGAAATAATATTCCTTGGCTGGTACTATTCATGCACCCCCCACTCCAACTTATATTCAGGAATCTGTGTGATTCGTTCATCATCAAACAGCCTCAGCTGAGTGTATTAGTCAGGATACAATTACTGTATCAATCACTTCCTGGATAGGAATGTGTGTGAGACTACACAGCAATTCGAAAAAAGAAATTTAATCATAAATAATTGTTAACAATAACTAGAGAATGGAGAAATGGAAGACAAGTCAATAAGGAGTAAAGAAGACTCTAAAGATGTAAGAATAGAAGACATAAGGAGTAGTTACTGCTCCTAGTTCTGAGATAGAGCAATTAATTAAAGAACACTCTGGAGAGGTTTTTCTCCTGGAGTTGATATTCAAACCTCTTAAGAGAGAACATACCCAAGACTCAACAGAATATTAAACAACTCTGGAGGCTCCAAAGCTCTCTAAAAGGAGATGCTTGGGAAGCGATCGAATGGGAGGTGCCATTTCGGCAGCATTTATTGAGAATCTCCTACCTGGGGTGCCAGCAGAAGCCACCTATATGAAGGAACCGCACCTCAGCTCTACCCATGAAACCGACTGAGTGTGCACGAAGAGAAGTGATTCATGGGAAAATTTAAGAAGGACACACTCTACTACTAAGCCACTCAAGGGAGTGTAGGAGGAAGCCATTTACAGGAGGTGTTGGCGCTGAAACACCCTGCTGCAAAGCCATGTGTGCTGCTAGAGTTGTCACAGCAGAAGCTGAGCACCTTGCCATAGTCTGAAGCAGTAGACAGTGATTATTGCAGGACCTTGACTAGAGGATCACATCAGAACCAGGAAGAAAATTCCCTTCTTCCTCTAGTGCCTCTCCAGCACACTCTACTGACAAAACTTAACATCGTGCAATCCAGAAAGGAAAATTGTCGAGAGTCTACCTCCATTATTACAGAATAGGCAATTAAGAATGAATTTGAATTGAGATACGATCCATTGATAACTGACAACCTGGCATACAGCAAGTGCTTGTCAATAAAGTGTGTAGGGTAATAGGTAAGAAAATCCCAATTAGAACTAGCAGACAATAAAGCAGTATTTAGAGGTTTATGAAATCAACAAAGAAAGTAGGACAGACTTTACAATTGCTTGGGTTAACAGTTTTTACTCTTTATAAACTTGATAGATTTTTCACCTTACTCAGATATTGGCAAACAAGAAGGTTATCTTTTTTATTCTCCCATATTCAAACAGAAAGATTGTTTGGATTACTACTTCCTTTTAGTTTTCGTTTCTATGATGATTATGATGATAATGATTTTGAAATTCAAGCACAGAGTTGGGTTCAGTATACTTTTTACTTTATAGACAATTTTCAACACCACTCTAAAAAAAGTTTCTCCTTTCTCTTTCATCTTGACATTGTTATCCTTAAACAATATTTATATACTCTTATAAAATACACAATGATTATATGTACTTTATTTACACAAATTGCATTTTCCTAGACAGTCTCATTTTTGTTTGCTTTTCTTAATATGTTACATGAAAATCCAGTTGATTGTTTCTCGCAACTACAAAAATAGTATTTATTACATTTTACTTTGTCATCCCTCTTGTGATGGACATTGTGGTTGTCTCCCATTTTCACCAACATGAACATTTCATTTCAATAAAATGAACATCTTTCAATTCATTCTTTTATAGGAAACCAAATAGCCTGGGTTATATAAACATAGGTAGCATTACTTGCTCATAATATTTATTAATATTTAATTTGTAAATATTGGCAGACAGTTTTCATGAACTTCGCATACAGTTTGTATTCCTATTATAATTTCCTATTCAACAATTGATTTTATTCAACTGTCAAATGTTTTGTCGTTATGAGCACGAAGTGATACCATTTCTTTTTAAAATTAAAATTTATCTAATTACTACTTTATTTAAGAATCATTTAATTCTCTTCTGGGCAATTCAGTCTTCACTTTGTGTGAATTACCTATTCATATAACTTGTTCAATTTTTAATTATTGTCCTATCATTTGATAAATTTCCAGATTTCTTTTTAACTGCCTTTAAATATTAAAAATGCTTTTCTACATTATTATCTCTGTGTTAACTCTGTCTGTGGTATCTTTCATTGAGCTGAAATGTTTTATTTTCTTTTCATACCTTGTACCTGGAGAACTGATTGAAGATTTCTTTCTCTAATATTTAAACAAAATTTTTTTCTCATTTTGTTAACTTATTTTAATTTTTAAATATATACTCTATTTAAGATTCTGTTTTGCATATGGAAGGTGATAGAAATATGGCTTTGCTTTATTTCAAGTAGTGAATGACTTTTCAAAATATCATCAATCTATTTTTTTTTGCTTTGTGATGTTACTGTTGCTACAACTCAGGATCTCATAGATACGTGGGTATATTCAGTATGTTCCATTGTTTTGTTTGTTGATTTTTTCCACCAGATTTTATTTATTTATTTGTTTGTTTGTTTGTTTATTTAGTTATTTAACTTATTGTGGTGACACTGGTTAATAAAATTATATAGTTTTCGAGTACACAATTCAATAGTATGTCATATGTAAGTCACATTGTGTGTTCATCACTCAAAATTAAATTTCCTTCCATCACCAAATACTTGACCCCCCCTTTACCCTTATCTATCTCTTCTCTCCACCCCTTTCACTCTGGTAACCATTAAAATATTATTCAGCCATAAGAAAAGATGAAATACTGACATGTAAACAACATGGATGGATCTTGATATAACCATGCTAAACAAAATGTCAGAAAAAATTGAGAACATTATGACTTCACTTGTATGTGGGATGTAAAACTGAAGGCAAGAACAAATAAAACAAACAAACAAAAATCATAGACACAGATAACAGTTTAGGCCTCTATCTGGGGGAACTAATTTACAAAGTAACTAAAACTCTTCCTGGGGAGGAAAGGCCAATTCAGAGTCATCAGCTCAGATCCTCACATTGAGAATATAGACCTCTCGCAAGTGTTAAAAGTAACATCGAGCATGCTGTAGCCTTTCAAGAAAGTAGGTAGAGATAGTCTTCCATAGATTCCACAAAGCCAGCTTTATGGATTAAGAAATCTGTTTTCCATGAATGAAGTCCTGGGGCTGTTGTCAGTGTAGTGACCTGGAGAGCCAGTGAGAAACAGTAGTCTTGTAGGCGTTCACCAGACTTCATTACAAGGCCTGTAAGGCTACTCTCCAGCTTGGATGGAAAACATACTGAAGTACCCACAGTAAATTTAGGGATATATAGGTTCTCTTCCTTTTTGCTTTTGTTATAGGTAGACTATCATGTCATTGTACACTTCTCCTTTAAAAGCAGTTACAGCTCATAAGAAGGAAACTAAAGGGCATTGGTTGGAGTAAGATGACAGAAGTAGGATGCGGGTAATCAGAAAGTCTAGGCTCGATTGGATTCATTTTGCTCTCGCCTCAAAAAGCTAAGGTCCAGAATGGGCGGGACCAGTGATTCTTATAAGTGAGGAAACATATTTTTAGTAAAAATAATCTGCTCATAATAAATCCACAAGCAGGTGCTCCCTGTGCACTATGCTTACTATTTTCCCCAGGTCTATCAAAAGTTATTATTAAATAGTCTTAAAAGATTTTCTACCTGAGGCTGTGTCTTTGTTTTCTAGAATATCTCTGACCACTATTTGAAAAAAAGAGAGTCCAGTAGAGTCATGAATAGAGACCTCTAGATGATGAAAATGAAAGAGATCCACGTTCTAGAGGGACTCACGGATTTCAAAAACAATACCAACTGAGCCAAGAACTCTCCTGTGCAGCAGGAATCGATGTCTTAAAGCTTTTCTACTAAAAGTGTGGTTTCTGGTTTTGCAGCCTCAGCACCATCTGAAAGCTTATAAGAAAAGCATAATCTTGATCTCCAGTCCAGCCCACTGAATCAGAATCTATATTAGTTTTCGTTTTGAGGATGCTGGTAGTGTTTTCTCTTTTGTAATTTTGTGCCAATTAATCAAGCTGTATCATTATTATGCACCTTTCTGTGCTTCATTTAATAATAAAATACAAATTTAAGAAATACAAAAGTATCAATTTACAGTTAAACCTGGCAGTTTGTAAATACGTTTTATTTATGCTACTACCTATAATCTACTAACACTGTAGGTGTACACACAGAGAAATTGTGAGAGGGAATGATAGCAGTATCTATGAAAACAATTTTATAAACATACAAATCTTGTATAGTATTCTCAGAAGACAAAACAGGATAGATAAGTCTGTAATCTAGGTGCCTACAGAAGAGGATTCTAATGAGAAGAAAACTGATGTGCACAGAACAATCCTGGAAAACATAAAGGTGTGAATGGTAGAAAAGGTAAATATCTGTGTGAGATTTCCTAATTAAAGTACCCAGAAATCCACTTCTTATGAATTTTTGCAAAATGATTGGTTACTGTAGTAGTTGAAATAAATACGATCCACATATGGGGTATTAGGTACAAAAGATTCTAGGACTGAGGTGTCATATGTAAAAGAGAGGGATTATATAAAATCATACATATCAAATGCTGAAGCTCATGGAAAGCTTTTTTTCATTCATCTCCTAATACACTAAACAGATTGCTATTCCACAGTTAGGAGATTATAGGATTATTCTCTGTGAAAACTGTCTCTAAAGAAAAGACCAACAGTTACTGGCATTTGAGTAATCCCTCACTGAATTGGGTAGGCTTTTTCCTCATCAGCCACCAAGTAACTGATCAGATAAAAAAATCTCCTCATGTTCATAGAAATCCCTACTACATACTTGATCCCTCTCTGTGAAATATAAATGGACAACCAAAGATTACCAGGGATGTGTTTAAATCCGCCAATACAAAAATCACATGTCGAAAACAAATTTTATAGTAGAAAATAAATTGGATGGAACGGAGCTTATTCAGAATAAAACGAGTCCATAAATAATACTCCTAATGAAATACTCGGTCACCTTATGCCTTTGATATAAGAACAGAACACTATAAATAAGAAACAATTAGATAACACAAAAGATTTTTTTAAATTAAACAATAATATGAGATTAAAAAAAAAAACAATAGAAGTCTTGAGATAGATTTAACAAAGCAGAACAAAAACCCAAAGCATTAAATATAAGGACTGGGAGAAAAAATATGTAGAGTCAACCCAAGAACAACAACATCTCATTAATAAAAGTTCTACAAAGACAGAGAAATTTAGGAGAATTTGTTAGAATTAGGACTTTATTAGGAAATTTAGGAGAATTTGTTAGAATTAGGACTTTATTAGGAAATTTTTACAAGCCTTTTCCCAGAACAAAGGACACAAGTACAAATTCAGAGTATCCACCAAGTATTCACCGAAAAATATTACATACATAAATGTGTATATGTGTATGTATGTGTATATATGTGTGTGTGTGTGTGTATGTATATATACACACACACATATATTACATATACATATATGTAATATATATGTGGGTGTAATTTCACAGTAAGTTAAGAGAATGAAAAGACAAGCCACAGACTGGCAGAGAATATTTGAAAATCACTTATCTCATAAGGGACTTATATCTAAAATATACAAAGAACTTTAAAAACAGTAAAAAATTAAAAACAGTTAAAAATCAGACAAAGATCTGAGCAGACACTTCACCAAAGAAGATATACATATAGCAATAATCATATAAAAAGGTGCTGCATATCACTTGTCATTAGGAAACGAATTAAATATCACTACGCATCTATTAGAATGGCTAAAATCCAAAACAACAACAATACCAGTTACTGGTGAGGATATGGAGGGATGGGGACTCTCAAGCATTGTTGGTTGGAATGCAAAATAGTACAGCCACTCTGGAAAAGAGTTTTGCAGTTTCCCACAAAACTAAAATTTGTCCTACCATGTAATCCAGCAATTGAGTTACTAGATATTTTGTCTAATTTAGTTGAAAACTCATCTCCACACAATGATACACACATGAAAGTTTATAGAAGAATTATTTAGAATTGAAAAAAATTATAAATAATTATAAATAATTCATCATTTAACTAAGACGAATGAATAAACAAACTGAGTATATTCATACAATGTGATGTTATTTTTGGATTTAAAATAGAGAGAGCTATCGAACTGTGAAAAGACATATTGCTAGGTGAAAGGATCCTGAGAAGGATACATAATTATATGATTTTAACTATATGACATTCTGGAAAAGACAAAATTAAAAATCATACAAAGATCAAGTGTAACCAGAGGTTCAGGGGGAGGGTGGGAGGGATGAATAGGTGGAAAACAGGAGATTCTTTTCTAGTCTTTCCCTCCTTAAGCCCTGTGGTAAGATCAAGGCTTTCATTAGAACTTTTCTCTCTCACATTCTGGCTGAGGTACAAGCATTCAGGAATCTTTCTTGCCTATAAAACAGCTGTGTAGGGTCAGCTTGGATAATCTTAAATATTAATGCAGAATTACAGCAGAAATTCAAACCAGTTCAACATCTTCAATTTAAAGTCAAGGCCCTAAGAAATTACTACCATTATTTTAGTGACAGAGCCACAATCCTTATTCATTCTCTTGAAATTCATATAATTTTGAAACCTGAAGCTTTCAGCTGCACACGCTGACCTAGGGCGAGACAAAACCTGATATGAACTGACGTGAGGATATTTTTCATTTCTGTTTATCCTGCATAGTTAAATATTCACATGTCCGTAGAAATAATATCAATCTATTTGGTTATGAGGCTCTCAGCAAGATCCCATTGATATTGTTATCTAATATCAAAAATATGACCATGTAACATTTCTGAAATCTTAGAAAAACAATTTTTCTAAAAACTGTGCCCTAAGGATTTCAGGTAATGGAATATAGATATCTGTAAGAGAGACTGAATGTATTGAAGGTCATGGGTAATAATTAATCCATCAGTGTAAGATATTACTGGAGATGGGTTTGAACCCAGTAAAAGTTTACTGACCTCCTGCTTATTAGATGTATCTAAAAGTATTATCTACCAAAACTTTTTTTTATCAAAGGAGGAAAGCATAATTATTTCAAGAAAACAATATGTATCTGAAATCATTATTTACACAAAGCAATAACGCATAACTCTTTAAGGTGATGAGAAAAGCAGGGCTGTAGAACCCTAGTTTGTAAATATCTGAGCAAATTAGGAATAGAGCCTAGAGCCTCCACCCGTGGATCCTATTCTTTCTTCTGGTCACCATCAAACAATCAGATGAACAGACCAATTTCTACTGTCACTTAATTTCTCGCTGTCTTCATCAATCTCTTTTTCGCTACTATATTTTGGTTCTCTTAATTTGTTTCCAAGGAAGAGCAGATAAGTACTGTTGCTTTTTTTTTTTATATCCATCCAAAACCAATAGAAGTGGCTATTGAATTAATCATTATGTATGGTTTCAAGATCTTTGGATGAAAAGCATTTGAAATGCAGGGAACAGTTAGTGTCTGTCTTTCCATATAGCACTCACACTTACAGAATAACATACAGCTGCCTTCTGCCAGTGAGGACAAAGATGTCTAGGTAACTACTGGGAGGTGCGTGTAATTGTCTAGCATTGATCATCCAATCAAGGTCAGCAGATGGTCAGTGATCACATTTATAGGAAAATCATAGTCATACAGGCGAAAAAGTTTTTCAGGAAGTCCTTGCTTTCAGCAAAGAATGAATATTTGCAAGGCTCCACTTAAGAAAAGTTAATGAGAAAACATTCCTTTCTCCACAAATCTTGTTCATCTGCATGGAGTCAGTTTTGAATCATATTGGTATAATAGAAGTTGTCTTTATTTGTTTTTCCTCCATCTGGAACCCTCTTTAAAATGTTCTCTCAAGGATGAAAGGGATCTCTATTGTAGCTGATGGCATTTCTGGACCCCTCTGATGTTGATTATCTGACCAATGGAGAGAGGGATACCTAATGACACTGAAAATTTCAAAAGAAATAAGATGACAGAATCCAGTTTTAGGTGCCTTCTAAGAAGCTTACATTTCTTCCACATGTGGCATTCACAACTTGTATTTGCAGATGCCTCCATGGAAACAGGATGTCACTGCAGTAGTATGAGTCTCTGACATCTAAGTATGTGTCTGAGAGTGCAAACCACGAAAACAAATTGTAGAGGGAGCAAAAGCAAGGGCACTTCTCCCTGAGGACTAAGTACCAGAACTAGCTCTAGGCCATTTCTTCCCATGAGAGGAATCAAATTTAATCTTCTGGAGGCCAAAGATGTTGGGTGCAAGAGATACTTGAAAGGAGATATATATAGGGAGTTCCTGGTTCCTATTTGTGTTTTGGGCATCTCTTTTCTTTTATTTTTTCTCCATTCAACCAGTTAAATAAATATCTTCAGGATCCTAGAAAATATAGGTAAGTCGAGTCATGTTCAATGAAGACATGTAGAAAAAGACACCAGAAAATGAAAAAGGCAGGAAACTGTAGAAGTTGCTTATTTATACTACAACTTAATTACCTTGCATTTTCATCAACCCTGAACTATGATGTTTTTGACTTAGATTAAACTTTGAACTTGATTGCAACTGTAGTATATAATTGTGCTCTTTTGTTGAATGGGATCTCTTCAAAGAGTACAAATATTTGTATATGTTTTTCCTTTTAGAATATGTTTATGCAGTGGTCATTTTTCTTTGACATGTGGGTCGGAAGGTTGTGCTTAGATGTGTTGCATTTATATTCCAGCAGTTAATAACAAAGCTCAGTGCTTAAACATGTTTAGTAGTTAATGTATGTATGTACTTACACATACATATATGCATGATTTTTTCCATTGAATTTACTAAATATTCATTATATATCAGGTGCTGTTGATACTCTGTTTCTAAGCCCAAGTGTGCATTACTATGTTAAACTGCCTGCCCCTGATAAAAATGACAGATTCAAGGTGAAAATTACCAAGAGATACCATGTGCTCAGTATAAGAAATTAAGTCTTAGCCTCTTTGGATATCCTTAAATCAGTTCATTCTCTGTGCAGTGGATTAAAAACTTAAAGTAAAATAATTAAACTTTTTTAAGCAACAATTAGTTTCGTCTTAATAGTGACAATCTGTAAGTACCCTGATTTTCTATTGTTGGAATGAAAATATATCTGGTTTATGAAGCAACCATCTTAAAATACTAACTTCAGAGTTGACTGATATGTTTAATTGGTGTTCATTTTTACTTATTTTATAAGTAAAACTGAACTCAAATTCTGGAACTTTTAATGGTCATGCAGCCAACATATGACTTAGCCAGTATTTAAATTCAATTCTATGTGGCCCTAGATGTACACTATTTGTATTACCACACATCTCTGTGCATATACTAATGATTCAGTCAGACTATTCCATCAGTAGTATTATAAAATAATGTTACGAGGAGATCTAGATCTATAAGTTAGGTAACTGTGGGTGATAATGCTACAGTCAAGACAAAAAACAAATTAAAAAATAAGAATAAAATTTGCAAAATGTGTTCTCCTTCCCATTTACCTCCATTCCTTTATAAAAATAAGTTTAATTTTTAATTTTAATTAATTTATTATTCAATTAATTGTGATGACTTTGGTTAATCAAATTATATAAGTTTCAAATATACGATTCAATAATATGTCATATGTATATTGCCTTGTTTGGTCACCACCCAAAGTTATATTTCCTTGTCACCATACCTTTGACTTGTTTTAGCCTTATCTACCTCCCCACTTCCCCGCTTTCCATCTGAAACTATTGTCTGTGTCTATGAGTTTTTATATTGCTTGTCTTGTTTCTTTGGTGCTTCCCTTTTATATCTCACATATGAGTGAAATGATATGCTTCTCACCTTTTTCTGTTTGACTTATTTTACTTAACATGATTATCTCAAGATCCATTCTTGTTTTCACAAATGGCAGTATAACATCTTTTCTTATGGCTGAGTAATATTTTATTGTACATAGTATCTCATTTCTGTATTTCTTTCTATCATGTAGACTCTTTTCCTCCATGACTAATGCCTTTATAAAGCCCCACTCACTACAAGCCTCCCCTCCATAACTACACTTCACTCACACATGGCTCTGGCATAGATCTGTGTACGTGTGCTCCAAAGTTGATCTTTTCTCCACTCTCTGAAGCATCAAAAGCCCATTAAAAAAAATTCCAACACTTCCAGCTGTATGTCAAATAGTTAAATAATTGGTTTATGTAATTAAAGGAGATTTATAGACTTAAGCATCGCAAGTATCATATACCAACGTAAAGGCCTAATAGGCTAACCATTTGAGTATTATAAATTGTAAACTGTAACTCAAAATATAGGGTTCAAACATTTCAACCACATACAATGAAGGGTTGAAATATTGAAGACAATAAAAATAAATGCAAAGGTAGTAAAACTATACTGTACAATGATTAGAGTGGCAGTGAAATCAAGAGATTCCATTAGCTCGTATTCGAAAATAGGTACTGGGGGAGGATGGGAGACACTTTGATCCATTTATTTTGTACCTATGTCTATATCTATGCTTATATATGTATGTTTGTATGTACACATACATACAGTCTACCCTAATGCTTTATATCCTAGGCCAATATTTCACCTAACATCTCTCTTGCTTCTATTCACATTCTTTGATAACCACACGGAAATACTAATCAGTAAATTACCCCATTCCCTTTTATTAAAGGACCATGACCCCTGATTTATAATGTGAAAGCATTAAGTTATTGTGGTGGTATCTGAAAAAGCAAAGTATATTGTCTAATTTTCAATAAGTGACTCAAGTGTGATAAAATGATTTTTCTTTACCACATGCTAGGCATATCCATTTAAGAGGCCTATTCAGCTTGGTTTTTAATGTTCATTTTACAGCTTTAAGGAATGTATTGATTGGCTTACGGGGATCGATTTACTGTGCCTGTGTGTCCTCAATTCCTAGCACAGGGCTTAGCATCAAGTCAATGGTCAATCAAAGTTGAAGAGGGCATTATGTTCTCTGTCGCTTAACATCTACTTTGTCAACACCTATTTCCTCCCTCATCCATAAACAGTATAATTCAATTTCACATGTCCGTATTATTCAGAAATATGATCAATAAAATTTTAAGACATGTTTTATATCTAGTTTTATTTTTATAGCTAGTATCGGATGGTCGTTAAGATCACAGCTTTTAAATTTACCCTGTCTAACTTTGAATATAGGGGGACCAAGAGAAAAAGGCTAAAGGTCTGTGGGACTCTTTATTTTTACCATCTATAGAAATAACAATACTTATGCCATGGTTTGTTGTAAAGTTTTCAGCAGGCTATTGTGAAGATTTGATTTATATGTGTGCGTATTTATGTATATATACATATACACATAAATATATATATATATATATATATATATATATTCCTACAAAATGTATTAATCACTTATAAAACATTAACTTTTATCTTTTTCAGGATACAATATATAATTCTTCCATGGAAGGAGTCATAGTGCACTCAGGGTAGTAATACATCTCATTATTCTTTCAAACACAAGATTGTGGGAAAATATCTGATGAAATATCATTCAGCCTAAGGGGTCGTCCTGAATCCTCAGTCAGTCCTGTGGGCTTTCGTTAAATGTACTAGGTCTAGAATATGTTCCCGCAGATGTCTCCATCCTTTTACAATCACACCAATCCCCAGGAGATGTGGTATGTTTTGATCGGAATCCCAGGATTGGAAGATTTGCACACCTGGATCTCCATCCCTATTTGTTCTATGTACATTGTGGCCGTCGTGGGCAATATCTTCTTGATCTTCCTGATTGTGACTGAGAGCAGTCTCCATGAGCCCATGTATCTCTTCCTTTCCATGCTGGCCTTTGCAGATGTCTTGCTCTCCACGACCACAGCCCCCAAGATGCTGGCCATCTTCTGGTCCCATTCCATGAATATATCCTTTGCTAGCTGTGTATCCCAGATGTTCTTCATACATTTCTTTTTTGCGACAGAATCTGCTATTCTCCTGGCCATGGCATTTGACCGCTATGTGGCCATCTGTTACCCACTGAGATATACCACAATTCTAACCTCCTCTGTCATTGGAAAGATTGGCATAGCAGCTGTGGTCAGGAGCTTTATCATATGCTTTCCATTCATTTTCCTCGTATACCGACTTACATATTGTGGGAGAAACATCATTGCCCATTCCTACTGTGAGCACATGGGCATTGCCAGGTTGGCATGTGACAGTATCAATGTCAACATCATTTACGGCCTGACTGTGGCCTTACTCTCTACAGGACTGGATGTAGTGTTCATCATTATGTCCTACACGATGATCCTTCTCACAGTGTTTCAGATACCTTCTTGGGCTGCCAGATGCAAGGCCTTTAACACATGTGGTTCCCACATTTGCGTCATACTTATGTTCTATGCCCCAGCATTCTTTTCGTTTTTTGCGCATCGCTTTGGGGGTAAGACCATCCCTCACCACATACACATTCTAGTGGCCAACCTCTACGTGGTAGGGCCTCCTATGCTCAACCCTATCATTTATGGGGTGAAGACCAAACAGATTCAAGATCGAGTGATTTTGCTCTTCTCCTCCACCAGCACATGCTGTTAAAATAAAGAATAATGTTAAATCCTGGATATTTCTGAATGAAACACACACACACAGTTTAAAAATCTGGTTCAATGAGATATAATAAATTCCATAAAATATCCTCGAACACACTTGAAAGGATAATATCTACCAATGTTTCCAGTGCATTTTCCTAAATCACTTAAAAATTTGAAAAAATACTTTAAATTAATTATATTCTCAGTTCTTCTAGCCATCTTATCATTATGGATTTTATTTTATTTTTGTCATGCATTTTAGCTTATTCTTAAGGATACAAAAGATAACTCTGAGAAAAGAGAAATATACTGTAAGTTTTAACTCAGATGGACATTTTCTGTCCAGAGCTGGCAAGTTGGAGTCATGCGTCACTCAGCTTTTTTATAGACAGTAGAAATTCTGCTGAAATAGAAACACTCTTATTGCAGTCAGCTTATAGTTGGACCAATAGCATGAGGCCACCATATTCTAGTTATTTATATCTGCAACTATTTCTTAAGATAGAATGTGAGTTCTAAAATCAGATATTTCCTGATTGATATCTCACAAAGTCTACTGTATGGAATAGACACATAGTATATTTTTATTAAATAAATTGATAACACTGAGTTCAAACAAGTAATAGCCAACATTAAATTAATCCACCTGAGACCACATGGATAACTTAAAAAATAATACTACTTTCTATGTATTGAGGATTTTAGGCCCAAATCATCAATGAACATTCTGATTATCAACAGAGATATCACTGAGGGACTATAGAATTGAAAACTTTCATACCCAGGACACACAAAAAAAGAAGAATATAGACAAACAGGAAATTTACATGTAATCTTATATGAAAAAGGCTGTAATTGCACCTAAAATAATTATCTATGAACTTGTCTTCAGACTCTACTTTAATGCCTCCATACCAAGAAAATATTTTTTACCATCTCTCCTCTTTAAGGACTAGCACGATGTCATGGGAATGTGAAATCTGACTGTATTTACACTAAAAATAAAATAAAGTAAATAAACTTTAAATTTATTTGAATGTCTGCAATCTTTAGAGAGTTAGTTTTTTCATCTGTGTCTCTATAGTACATGTATACATATTAATACACATTAATACACACACACACACACACACTTCTGTACCAGAAAAGAAGAAAACTGTGAATACACTCTTCTATATCATTTTCATTTGGGGGAAGGAGGAAGAAGACAGAGAAAATACAATTAATTTGTGCCTAGTAGTACTAGACTAAATAAACACTATTTTGATTTATCTTCAAAATATTTGGATTTCAAATCCACAGTTTTAAAAATTCAAAGTAGGTATTTTTCTACTATACTTTAGGTATTTTGCTATCAAATTTCTACTCGATGCTGTATTTATCCATCACAATACTACTACAAGGTTATTTATATAGAAATACAGGTAACAATACTATATTTTGTATGTGAGGAATCTGTATATAAGTCAGTGAGGCAAAGTTAATTTCTCAAGTTCTCAGAGCAAGAGACAGACTTGAACAGAAACCCAGGTTTGTACAAATAATATGGAACTGTTAATAATTTTAAAAAGGGTAAAATATGATTCAGGTAACATTAGAGTAACAATAGGAATATTCTAACGAGAAGTCCACATATTCACAAAAAGATAAGTTAAAATTCAATGTGAGAAATGAAAACATGTTTCCTTGACCTTTGGAGTCTTGGATAATTACCTTGGCTTGAAATATATGTACTATTCACTTTAATTTCAGCAAGGAAGTATATTTTAGGGGTTAAAATATTGGATGATTTTGTCTGTCACACACTAACTGTATGAAAGTGGCATGTTACATTAATTATTGGTTCTTAAGTGGTAAAATGGAATTATTGTAGTATCCTCCTCATTTGTTTGATAATTAAGTCATATGTCTTATGATAAACTTAACATTAATAAATATTTATTTATTTTTGTTCTGATGATGGTAATTTTTATGAATAGATACATTAAAAACTCAATCCACCAAACAAACTAGCCCTGCTGCCAACAATCCTTAGGCTAATGTTTGGAATGGATCATCCTCATAGATGCCAAAGTGACATAAAATGTCAACAAAGTTGCAACAATTAGAAGATTCTGATTCAAGGGCAAACTTTTTGAGGAATAAAGAGAAGTAAGGGAGTCAATAGATTATAGGATGATGCTAAACTATATGATTAAGTGGCCTTAAGACATTTTTACAACAAAGAACAAGACAACCAGAGACTCATGGACATGGACAAAGTTTAGTGGTTACCACACGGTAGGTGGGTAGGGGACGAGGTAGATAAGGATAAAGAGAGTCAAGTATATGTTGATGGAAGAGAATTTAACTAGGTGGTGAACACACAATGCAATGTATAGATGATGTACTATTAAATTGTACACTTGAAACCTGTATAATTTTATTAACCAATATCACCCCAGGAAATTATAAAAATAAATAATAAAATATAAAAAGAAAAAAGTAGAGAAAGCTTAAAAAGATGCAAGTACACTAAATAAGAAATAATAATTGCTAGTAAACTTCAAAACATTTTACGTCCATCTATTATTTCAAAATGTGTCTTTTAAAGGGATATAAGTTCTGGTTTATATTATTGTCTCATGTGTAATGCTCTATGTTTTCAAAGATAATGATGGGACTATCATCCCCTCTCCTCTATTGTTGCCTGGATTCTAAGATAACTTAACATTACTTGAGTACATGCGACACATGCTCTTAGCATTTTTTATCAAGCAATTCCAGTTTTAAGAATTTATCACACACACACACAAATATGTACACGTCAGCATTATTTAGAATTAGTGAACTACTTAAAACAACTGAAAAAACAAAGAGTAAAACAAAATTAACATAACTTGTATAGAAATTTGTAAAACTATTATAAATATCACTTGTGAAATATATTTTACTTATGGACACATAAATTATATTAATAAGAACATGTAAAATAGGTTAGAAAACTATGTATATTATATGAACATATGTATATGTGCATATATGTTATGTATATACATATACATATATATCGTGCACATACACACATGACATAGTCACTTAAGCTTAAATGTACAGTGTTAATAATAGAAAAAAGACACCAAAATACAGTATTGATAGTTATGATTATTTGAAAAGTGAGCTTTACTAGGCAAGGCCGAGAAAATTAAAAAGCTTAAATTCTATTGGCTTATATTGGTATCTGTATCTGCAGATTGTTTAAGATTCTGTTCTGTCTTATCAGTTCATGACTTAAGCTGAAGGACAAACTTTTATCTGAGACATGCCTCTTTTATGGCACGGAGAAAAGGACAAGAGAGCTTGCAGAAACACACATTGGCTCTTACAGTTCATGCTAGAATGTTTCATATGTCACATAGTGTCAATTTCTCTGGCTAAAGCTAGTTGCTTTGTTAAATCAGGTTAATGAAGTATATATATATATATATACATTTTTTTCCCTCAGGAAACATTCTAAAACACAAAGCAAGAGTGTATAATCTTAAAGAAAGAGGAATGAAAAGTTTCAAACAAGAATAAAGTCTACCACAAGAGAATTGGAGGCGTTTTATTTACTTTATAATTTCTACATATTCTGAATTGCATATAACCAACATGCATTAATTTTATGACAGAAATAAATGATGCATACAATTTTAATATTGTTTATTCTTTTTAGCATAAATGGGCTCTTGAAACAATCTATACAAGAGATGATATATGCCAGCATTTAGGCTTTGGAGTGCAATGGAGAGGAACAACATAACCACCGATTCTAAGGAGGACTCATTGGCAGTTGTTATGGAATAGTAACAAGGAGTGAGAATGTGAAAGAAATAGATCACTTTCAGATTCTTGCTTGGGGATGGCAGTCACTTATAGAATAGGAAAAAAATATATATGGTGAAAAAAGTTCACGATCACTTTTGGATGTGATGAATCTAAGAAGCCTGCAGGATGCTAGCAGGCACTCAGGAGATAATGTGGAATCATAAGCATATATGTGCTAACTGAAAGCATGAAGATAAGTGAGACTGTTCAGAAAGATAAAAATAAGACAATAGATAGAGCATTCTTTAAGAATCACATTAAAGAAAAAGATCATCAATGATATAAGAGAAAATAATAAAAAATGTGGTTGTCACATGGAAAATATAACTTTGGAATAAGAAAAAAAAGTTGAAAATAAACTTTTCGGATTAAAAATGGCATTTAGTTCTTTAAAATAACAATGCAATATAATTGATATGTTACTTAAATATTGTAATCTGGTGCCTGCATGATTTGAAGGGAAAATCGGGCTTTCAATGGGTTTCACAGCCAAGTTTTTCTTCACAAACCTACCTTCTCTTTTCTTTCAACAATAACCATTCAAGATTTACTTTATTCCCTTTTTTCACAAGATATCTACAGGATTGCCTCGTCACTTTTCCATGACATCCCTTAGTAAAGTGGTAACATCTAAGTCTGTATTTTGTTCTATTGTTTAATGTTATTTCTACCTATGGCCAAATCTCTGTTAAATCTCTGACTTAATACTGAGGCTACTGCTAGTGTGTTCCCTGCTTTGCCCTTTTTGATAGTCATACTATCCACTCCTCCAACACACACACATATATGTATATTTCTACTGTCTTACAATTATCTTGATTAAATTGAAACCCCATATCTTGAAGTACTCTGGGTTTCCTCCCTGTATTAAAGTTCAATGCATAATCTCTTCTTTAAAAGTGAGATCCATAATTAATTCTAGCATGCTGAGCATTATAACCTAGTTCTAAGGAATCAAATGGAAGTTAGCATTTAAATAAGGCAATAGTAGTCAACAAGTGTCAGATATAGCAGAAAGGTCAACTAAGTACATAGTAAAATTTATATACTATTTTTAATAGTTACGAATTCATTTGTGGCCATAATGAGACCAGTTTCAGTAGTTAGGATGAAATTTGAAGTTAAAATACAATATCAAATCAAATTGCTAATAAGAATTGCTGAAGTAAGATGAATAAGAAATAATACATGGTATGTTCTGTTGAGGAATTTGAACCAAATATGGTCTATCTCCCAAGATTTAAAATGCAGTTTCAGACTTAGAAAACTAAACTAATATGGAGATCTGAAATTGGCAGCCTCACTAGGTAGTTTTGTGAATGATATAGATTCCTTAGTTGATGACCATAACATATATAGTGACTCTATCCAGGCATGGCTAACCATTTCAGCATTTCGTTAGTTCTGCTAGAAGGGAGAGAGCCAGCATCTGAGCAGCCTATTGAAGCTTTGTCAATTGCTCAAGAATGATATGAAATGTATTAAACCCTTGGATCTAACAAAGTAGCTTTAGTGGAAAATCTGAGTGTAGAAATGACTTTACGATCCAAATAAAAAATGGGCAGGAGACCCGAACAGAAGACATACAAATGGCCAACAGACATATGAAAAGATGCTCAGCTTCTCTAGCTATTAGGGAAATGCGAATCAAAACTACAATGAGATACCCCTCACATCTGTTAGAATGGCTATCATCTACAGGACAAGTAATAAAAAGTGTTCAAGAGATTGTGGAGAAAAAAGAACCTTCATATACTACTAAAGGGAATGTAAATTGGTACAGCCACTGTACCAATTTCCAGTTTTTCCATATTGGAGAACAGTATGGAGTTTCCTCAAAAAATCAAGAATAGAATTACCATTTACCTAGCAATGCCTCTTTTGGGTATCTACCCCCAAAATTTGAAAATATTTATTCATTTTTTAAAATTTATTTTTATTTTTTAAATTTATTGTTTCAATTTTAATTAGTTTCAAGTATACGTACATTGGTTAAACATCTATAGTTAGTAAAATGATCCCCCCAATTGCTTCCTCTCTCCCCTGACCCTCCACCTAGCCAATGTATTAATGCTAATTGCATTCCTTTATGAAGTGCTTCCCATCCCCATGACCATCCATCAGCTACTAATTTGTACTTCTTTAACCCTTCACCCCATTCTCCCAGCCCCCCAAATCCACCTCTGCTGTCCATCACCAAATTGTCCACTATATTTGGGAGTCTGTTTTTGATTAGTTTGTTCTTTTTATTCCTTAAATTCCGCATATAAGTGAAGTCATATAGTGTTTATCTTTCTCTATCTGACTTAAATACCTTCTAGGTCCATCAAAGCAATATCTTTTTCCATTCCCTTCTTTTTTATATGTAGGGGTCTTGTTTTCTTAGCCTTTTAGCCACTTCATCCCTTGTTTGGAGCACTTAATCTTTTCCATTTAAGGTGCTTATTGATAGGAATGTAGTTGTTACCATTCTTTATTCCTGTTTTTGATACATGTTTTTTCTTCTGAAAGAAGTCCCTCCGATATTTCCTGTAATTCTGGCTTGGCGCTGATAAATTCCTTTAGTTTATTTTTGTCTGGGAAGCTCTTTATCTGTCCTTCAACTCTAAATGATAGCTTTGCTGGACAAATTATTCTTGGTTGTAGATCCTGGGTCTTTATTGTGTCGAATATTTTTTGCCAAGCCCTTCTGTCCTGCATAGTCTCTCTTGAGAAATCAGCTGCCAGTTGTATGGATGTTCCCTTATATGTAATTATTTGTTTTTCTCTTGCTGCTTTTAAATTTTTTTCTATGTATTTAACCTTTGGCATTTTAATTATGATGTGTCTTGGTGTGAGCCTCTTTGGATCCCTGATTTTTAGAATCCTCTGAGCTTCCTGGAGCTTCCTGAGGTTTTATGTCCATTTTCTTCACTAGGTTAGGGAAGTTTTCCATCATTATTTCTTCAAACAGCTGTTTGATTTTCTTCACTTACACCGATCAGACGAATATTTGGAGCCTTAATAGTGTCCCATATCCTCTTTAAATCCTCTTTATAGTCTTTGCCTCTTGTTTCTTGCCATTCTGTTTGATTGTCCTGATTGGCTTTCCTGTCCTCTAGATAAGGCATGTGATCCTCTTTTTTCTTCACTTTGTTTATTCCTTTGTTTATGCCATTTAATATACTTCTCACCTCAGATAATGTGTTCTCCATTTCAGACTGTTTCCCTCTTATAATTTACATTTCCATTTTTATCTCTTTGTTGGAGTTCTCTACATTTCCCAAAATTTCACTGAGCACCTTTATAACCAGTGTTTTGAACTTTGCATTTGTTAGATTACTTGACTCCATTATATCTGTTGGAGTTAAAAGTGTGCCTTGGTGACAACTTTGTTTATTCTCTGAATGAGCTCTTGCCTTTAATATTGTTGCGAATATTAAGGAGTGGGCATGCAGAGAGAGCATTGAAGAGCAGAGGCCCTGTAGATCTAGATGAAATGAAGATTGCTATTAGCTGATAAATATATAAGAGTAAAGTAGAAAGAACAGTTGTGTAAGCAGTCTAAGAGACTGTGTGGGCATCAAAATGAAACGGAGAGTGCAGCAGGCAGAAATATTGATAGCCTAGGAAGTCAAAAGAAGAGCCTGAAAGGCTAATAATAGTAAAGGGTCTAGGTTTTATAATTTAAGGATGATGTTTTTATCAGAGAACTCTTTTTAGACAGGCTTATGCAAAATTATTTAAGCTAAAGATGGTTTTATTATGGAAATAAGCTATATCAGATATTTAACTCCATTTTTCTATTGTATCACTAGGTTTTGCCTCCTCTCATTCAAATTCTCAAATATTCCCTTCTAGTTTTTGCTTCTTTTAATGATTAGTAGTATAAAAAATGTAATGTCATGATAAAGAAAGGTTCAATAAAAGTTACCGATTATCGCATCAATAAACATCATTCGACACTTATCTGGCCAAAGTATAATATTTCCAAGTAATAAATGCCCAAATTTGGCAAAACCAAGTACTATCTGGCTACTGCTCTACTCCTGTGCTAACATTAGCTGGAGGTAGAGAAGGATGTAAGAGACAGGCAGAGTATAGCATGTATGTATCACATGTAAAGATTACTGATCTTGTTCGAAAATCAAGTGGCATCTGTGCTTCTCACGGGAAGGAGTCTCTCACTTTAAAAGCCATTGAACAGTATAGACCACTCTCGATTACTCATACTAGTAAAATGGGTCAGAGCCAGAGTTGTTCCAAAATTACTTTTGCTTCTGAAACTCGTTTTATAAAGTTACCGATTTTTCTCCTGGAACCGATTTTTATTTGTCAATTGTTTGGCTCTGGGTGTTATTACAATGAAGACATTTACTAAGTTCTTACAATTAAATGAGAAAGGGGACTCCAAGACACATATAAGGAACTGATGTTAGACCTGAACAAGATTTGAAATTTTGCAACAACTAATTCAGTTGAAGGAGAGTTAAGTGACTGAAAACACACTAGATTTCTGTCCATTTCAGAGAGAATGCCTTGATACTGGCTTGGTGGATCTTGGGAGTCAGAGACGCATAAATCATGCGTCTCTGACTCCCAAGTTGTGGACCAGTACTGGCCTGTGGCCTGTTAGGAACCAGGCCACACAGCAGAAGGTGAGCGGCAGGCGAGGGTGCGAAGTTTCATCTATATTTTCAGCCTCTCCCCAGTGCCAGCATCACCACCTCAGCTCCATCTCAGATCATCAGGCATTAGATTCTCCTGGGAGCACCAATCCTTAGTGCCAAAAAGGTTGGGGACCGCCACTATAAACAACTGGTTTCATCAGTGGTGGAAAGAGGATGCACAGGAACATAAAACACTAGGACAGCCAGGATGCGAGACACGTGGGTGCTGAGAGCTTTGAGTTTCTCCCGGTGGAAGGCGATGGCCATTAGAGATCTGAGAAGCAGAATGTAATAGAACAACATGAAAGGGAAGTCTGAACCCATGGCAAGCAAGACAACTGACAAAGCATAGAGGCTGTTAAACCATAGGTCAGAGCAGGAGAGTCTGATCATATCCTGGTGTAGACAGTAAGAAAAAGAAAGAGTGTTGTCTCAGTAGTAGGAAAGAACAAGGAAAAACACTCTAGGAATGGTGAGGGATGCATGATGAATCCCCCAAAACACTCCAATCTTCAGTACTCGGGAGCTGGTGAGAACTTGAGGGATATCTCAGAGAGATGGTGATGGCCACAAAACTATCATATGCCATGGCTAAAAGCATGGCTGACTCCATGAAATAGGGCTGGAAGACACAGACATATAAATATATATTTAAAAAATTTAGCCACAGCAGTCCTAGCACTTTAGGTGCTAGGTCTGTTCCTGTCAGCGTGGTCAGAAAGTATTACACGGGTTGGTGCAGGGACATGTCCATGCAGACACTGTGAATGATCACAGCTTTGCTGAGGACTGTTGCCAGGTACACTGAGAAAATCAAGATGGAGATCAAGCAGTGAGTCCATTCAAATTCTGGAAAACCTGTCAGTAGGAACTTGGAAGAGTTAACACTGGAATATTAAAGGTCAGACATGAGGCCCAGAACACAAGATACAGCAGAATAATAAGAAGTGACTTCTCTATTTTGCCTTTTAACAAAAGATTATGCCAGGTAAGAATTTATAAAGAGGAAGAAGAGCCATTTAACGTGTCTTCCTAAAACTCAAAGATCTCACATTGGGATGGAAATGTTGAGAAGCAGAGAATTTTGGAGCCCTGTTGTTTTTTTTTTAAATTAAGTTTATTAGGGGTAACATTGGTTAATACAATTCTATAATTTTCATGTGTACATTATCATTTGACATCTGTATATTCTATAGTATGTTTACCACCCAAGTCAGGTTTTCTTCACCTACCATATATTTGATCCCCTTTACTCACTTTACCCTCCCCCTAAACCCTATATTTCACCCCCCTTTACCCTACCTCCCCCATATCCTCCACCCCACTAGTAACCACTAGTCTATAATCTTCTGGTAACCACTAGTCTGTAGTCCATATCCATGAGTCTCTGTTTGTCCTGTTCATTTGTTGCTTTTAGGTTTATATCCCACATATAAGTGATATCATGTGATTTTCAACTTTTTCTTTCTGGCTTATTTTGCTTAGTATGATTATCTCGAGGTCCATCCATGAAATCACAAACGGCAGTATTTCATCTCTTCTTATAGTTGAGTAATATTCCATTGTATATATGTACCACAGCTTCTTTTGCCAATCATCTATTGTAGGACACTTCGGTTGCTTCCATGTCCTGGCCACTGTGAATAATGCCGCTATGAACATTGGTGTGCAAATATCTTTTCAGATATCGGTTTTCAGGTCTTTGGGGTAAATACCCAGTAGAGGGATTGCTGGATCATATGGTAGATCAATTCTTAGTTTTTTGAGGAACCTCCATACTGTTTTCTATAGTGGCTGTACCAGCAATGTATGAGGGTTCCTTTTTCTTCCCATCCTCTCTAACATTTTTAATTACTTGTCCTGTTGATTATAGCTATTCTAACAGCTGTGAGATAGTATCTCATTGTGATTTTGATTTGCATTTCCCTAATATGTAGCAATGTTGAGCATCTTTTCATATATTTGTTGGCCATTTGTATGTCCTTTAGGGAGAAGTGTCTGTTCAGGTCCACTTCTCACTTTTTGACTGGATCATTTGGTTTTGTTGTTGTTGTTGTTGTTATTGAGTCGTATGAGTTCTTTGTATGTTTTGGATATTAGGCCCTTATTGGAGGTGTTGGTTATCTCTTTACCTTGTTGACGATTTCTTTTGCTGAGCAAAAGCTTTTTAGTTTGACCTAGTCTCATTCATTTATTTTAGCTTTTACTTGCCTTGCTTTTGAGGCCAAATTCATAAAATATTCTTTAAGTCCAAGGTCCTTGGGGTTAGTTCCTTTGTTTTCTTCTATGCATTTTATTGTTTCAGGTCTTGTATTTAGGTCCTTAATACTTTTTGATTTAATTTTGGTGTGTGGTGATAGACAACAGTCTAGTTTCATTCTTTTGCAGATGGCTTTCCAGTTTTCCCAGCACCACATATTGAAGAGGCTTTCCTTTCTCCACTGTATGTTTTTGGCTTTTTTGTCAAAACTTATTTGTTCATATAAATGTGGGTTTACTTCTGGACTCTCGATTCTGTTCCATTGGTCAGTGTGTCTGTTTTGCTGTCAATATCATGCCATTTTGATTACTGTCACTTTGTAGTATAATTTGAAGTCAGGCAGAGTGATGCCTCCGGCCTCATTTTTTTTCCTCAGGATGGCTTTGGTAATTCAGGGCCTTTTGCACTTCCATACAAATCTGATGATTTTTTGTTCTATTTCTTGAAACAATGCCGATGGGATTTTGATGGGGATTGCATTCAATCTGTATAATGCTTTAGATAATAAGGGATTTTAACTATGTTGATTCTTCCAACCCAAGAACAAGAGATATCTTTCCTCTTCTTTGATTTCTTTTAATAGGGTCTTATAATTTTCATTATATACGTCCTTCACTTGTTTCGTTAAATTTATTCCTAGGTATTTTATTCTTTTTGTTGCAATTGTAAAAGGAATTATTTTTTCCCTTTCTTTTTCTGACACTACATTATTAGAGTATAGGAAAGCTATGGACTTTTGAACGTTGATTTTGTTCCCAGAGACTTTACTGTATTTGCTTATTGTTTCTATTAGTGTTCTTGTGGAGCCTTTAGGGTTTTCTATATAGAGAATCATGTCATCTGCAAATAATGACAGTTTGACTTCTTCGTTTCCTATTTGGATGCCTTTTATATCTTTCTCTTGTCTGATTGCACTCTCTAGGACCTCCAATGTTATATTGAATAAGAGGGGTGATAGTGGACAGTGTTGCCTTGTTCCTGATCTTAGAGGGAAGGATTTTAGCTTTTCACCATTAACTATAATGTTTGTTGAGGGTTTGTCATAGATGGCCTTTATTATGTTAAGGTACTTTCGTTCTATACTGATTTTGTTAAGTGTTTTGATCATAAATGGATGCTGTATCTTGTCAAAGACTTTTTCTGCATCTATTGATATGATCATATTAATTAATTTGCATATGTTGAACCATCCCTGTGTCTCTGGGATGAAACCCAGTTGATTGTGGTGTATAATCTTTTTTATATATTGCTATATTCAATTCACTAGTATCTTATTTAGGATTTTTGCATCTGTGTTCATGAGAGATATTGGTCTGTAGTTTTTTTTGTGTGTGTATTATCTTTACCAGGTTTTAGTATAAGAGTAATATCAGTCTCATAAAATGAGTTGAGAAGTACTGCTTCCTCTTCAATTTTTTAGAAGAGTTTGAGGAGAATAGGTATTAAATCTTTGAATATTAGGTAGAATTCACTGGGGAAGCCATCTGGTCTTGGACTTTTACTTTTGATAGTTTTTTGATGACTGTTTCAATTTCAATACTGCTGATCGGTATATTTAGATTTTCCAGTCCTTCTTGATTTAGTCTAGGAAGGTTGTATTTTTCTAAGTACTGGTTCATTTCTTCTAGGTTATTAAATTTGGTGTTATATACTTTTAAATAGTATTCTAGTATGATCCTTTGTATTTCTGCAATGTGTCATAATTTCCCCTATTTCATTCCTGATTTTGTTTATTTGTGTCCTTTCTCTTTTTTCCTGAGTGAGTCTAGCCAAGGATTTGTTGATTTTATTAACCTTCTCAAAGAGCCAGCTCTTTGTTGTACTTATTTTTTCTATTGTTTTTTGTTTTTAATTTCATTTATTTCTGCTCTAATTTTGATTATTTCTTTCCTTCTGCTGACTTTAGGCCTCATTTGTTCTTCCTTTTCTAGTTTTTTAAGATGAAGTGTTAGGTTGTTTATCTGGGCTCATTCTTGCTTTTGGAGATAGGCCTGTAATGATACGAACTTTCCTCTTATGAGCACTTCTGTCATGTCCCAAAAGTATTCATATGTTGTACTATCATTATCATTTGTTTCTATGTGTCTCTTGATTTCTTTTTTTTATTTCTTTCTCGACCCACTTATTCTTCAGTAGCATGTTGTTTAAATCCATGTATCTGTGGTTCTTCCTGATTTCTTTTTGCAGTTGATCTCTAGTTTTAAAGCATTATGATCAGAGAATATGGTTGGTATGATTTCAACCCTTCATATTTGTTAAGGCTATCTCTGTGTCCCAGTATGTGGTCAAATCTTGAGGATGTTCCATGTGCACTAGAGAAAACCTGTTTTGGGAAGGAAGGCTCTGTAAATGTCAATTAGGCTCATTGGTCTAATGTGTTATTTAAAGATGTTCTTTCCTTCTTGATTTTCTGTTTGGATGATCTGTCTATATCCGACAGTGGGGTATTTAGGTATTCTACTATGATGGTGTTTTGGTCTGTTTCTCCCTTTAGTTTTGTTAGTAATTGCTTTACATATTTCAGGGCTCCCTGACTGGGAGCATAGATATTAATTAGTGTTATGTCTTCTTGGTGCATGATTCCCTTTATCATTATGAAGTGTCCCTCAGTATCTTTTTTACCTTTTTTATTTTGAAGTCTATTTTGTCTGATATTAGTACTGCTACTCCTGATTTTCTCTGAATGCCATTTGCTTGAAATATCATTTTCCACCCTTTCACTTTGAGTCTATATTTGTCTTTGGAACTGAGATGTGTCTCTTAAAGGCAGCATATGGTTGGGTTTTGTTTTTTGATCCATTCTGCAACTCTGTGCCTTTTTATTGGTGAGTTCAGTCCATTTACATTTAGGTTGATTATTGAACTATGAGGTCTTTTAATAGCCATTTTATCTTTTGCTTTCTGGTAGCTCGGTATTTCCATTGCTTCCTTGTCCTTGTGTTTCTGTTTTAGTTTTATTTTGGTTGGCTTTTGTGGGTTTTCCTACTGGTCCTTCTTATTTTGTATTATATACTTCGGTTCTGAATCTTTGACTGTGGTTACCATTATGAATATATAAAAGATAGTTATATATATATATATATATATACAGTCGTCCATTTTCTTCTGCACATACCTTATTTCTGTTCCCCTTTGTGAATCTGTATCTTTGAATCTCTACCCCCCCACTTCAGTCATTGCTATCTCAATTTGTTTCTATTTGTGCTGAATGTTCATTACTATCTTGTTATAACAATTCTCTTCTTATTATTTAAGTTTATAATGCACTGTTCTTAGTAAGGGTTGCACTCCTCTGCTTCTATTTGCCTGATAGTTTACTCTTAATTACGTTTTTTGTGTTTTTTGTGGGTTTTTTTTGTCATTTTGTTTTAGGTGAACTGACTCCTTTTAGTATTTCCTGTAGTGCAGGCCTTGTAGTGGAGAATTCCCTCAATTTTTGTATGCCTGGATAGGTCTTTATTTCTCCTTCATATCTAAAGGAGAGCTTAGCTGGATACATTATTCTAGGCTGGTAGTTCCTTTCACTTAATAGTTTAAATATTGATTCCATTCCTTTCTGGCTTGTAAGGTCTGCACTGAGAGGTTCGATGAGAATCTAATGTGTTTTCCTTTATAAGTTACCATCTTCTTTCCCTGGCTGCTCTGAGAAATCTATCTTTGTCGTTGATTTTTGATAGCTTTAATACAATATGTTTGTGAAGGCCTTTTGGGTTGAGATAATTGGGTGTTCTGCTGATTTCTTGAATTCCAAGCTCCAACTCATTCCTTTGATTTGGGAAATTCTCATCCACTATTTGTCTGAAAATGCTTTCTAGTCCCTGCTCCTTTTCCTCGCCTTTGGTGATGCCCATTATTCTTGTTTTCTCTTCTGATGGTATCAGCTAGTTCTTAAATTTCTCTTTCATTATTTTTCATTCTTCAGTTTCTCTCTTCTTCCTTCTGATTTACTTCTAGATTTCAGTCTTTGATATCACTGATCCTTTCCTCCATTTGATTGACTTTATTTCCCAAGCTTGCTATTTCATTTTTCAACTCTTGCAGTGTGTTCTTCATCTCCAGAAGTTCTATTTGGTTCTTTTTGAGGGTTTCAGTCTCCTTGCTCTGCCCATCTAGGTGTTTTTCTAATTCCTGGAATTGTTGATTTGAGTTGTTTTGGACCTCATTCAGTTTTTTCAGAATTACCATCCTGAATTCTCTGTCATTTAACTTGCATATTTCTATGTCCATAAGCTTATTTTCTGGAGATTTTTCTCTTTCTTTCTGAGATGCCTTGTCGCCTTGGTTGTTAATGGTGTTTAATGGACTATTCTCTGCCTGGGAATTAATGGAAATGTATTCTGACTTTTTTTTTTTTTTCAGAAATAAGATTTATTATATAAAGGTCTCTCTTTAGCCTCTTGCAAAGAAGGCACTTTCCTTTTGGTTTCCTGTAGGTGGCATTAAGCCTCTTGCATTCCTGCTTTATATAAAGCTTTAAAAATGTGTTTTTATTTTCTAATAGATATTTTATCACGCTCACTACCCTCAGTTTCAATCCCCATCAGTGTTAGCAACAGCTTTGGTAACGTTTGCTCAGATTCCCCTGGGGCTCCACAGTATTCTGTCTTGGAGTGTAGGGTAAGGGCCCTCTGTGTTGGGATTTGGGGGCTGCAGTTTAGCCTTAGTTTTGCAATTGAGGCCGGTAAAAATCAGCTGTTGTTTCTCTGCGGTCCCTTAACACTTCTGTGCTTTCTGTCCTGATGACTAGGCCCTGCTGCCTGCTGTGTATAAGTTCTGGCACTTCCAGGCAGGCTGATCAAGGATGTTGTCGTGCCCTCACCCCTCCCCATTCTCCTACAGGGAACTCTGTCAGCTGTGAGAGGCAGCTTCTTTATCTCCCAGTCCACCTCCTGATCCCCGGGGTTCTGACCCGTAGTAGCTCTTATGCGCAGATTCTACTCCCAGACGTGCTGGTGTGCAGTTTGAGTGTTTTTTGTTGAGATTTAGATGTTCAACTTACTGTTGTTTCAAGGGGAGAGATCTGGGGAGGTCTCTCACTCTGCTGTGTTTTTTCTGCTCTGTACCCTGGAGCCTTGTTTTTAATGAACCTGAGCAACATCAAGGCAGCAAAGATGGCAGGAGGCAGGTCTAGAAGAAAACTGAATTGCAATACTCATCTAGAATCGACAAACCAAGAAAAAAGTCTTTCATTTTTTAAGTCAAATATTTGAAAACTAGGAAATCAAATCATAGGTGAAAAAATAATTGAAGATAGAAAGAGGTTTGAAAACAGCCCTGTTGAAACAAAACAAAACAAAAACAAAGAGACGAAGACATCAGTAATCAATATAAAAATGTGAGTCAGTTGCCTGATGCATAGGTCATCCAATATTTTATATTTTTTTGTAGATGAATATTTCCAAAACGGATAATAAGAGCATAAAAGCACTGGTGCCAATATACTCTAATAGAAACCTAAAACTCCTGCAGAGCCTAGAGACAGGTTCTCCAAAGGACTTTTGGGTCCTTCATAATGTCTCAAGTTGTGAAACAACATTCACCCAAAGATCTGGTCTGAGGAAGACAGACCAGACTCGGACTTTGGATTGACTTTCTCTTATGTTGGTGATTCCACAGAGTCATTGGTCCAGATAAAACCCAGTTTGCAACAAAACAAAGGAAACATCCACTGAAAGGGTCTTGGAAGCCAAGAAGTATTCTGGGGTGGTGGTGGGGGGTGGGAGGTAAGGTTGAGAGAGAGGCAGGGATTTATAGGATTCTACCTGAACTACTCTCAAATAAAAGATGACTATTCTTTCCTTGCAAAGATAATTAGCAAAATTGCTAAAAGTTTCATCTGGCCTGGAAGTAAGTTGGTATGACATTCCCTGTAGCCTCTCTGTCTTCTCTTTCCTGAATCATTAATATTAATTTAAAATCTTTATAATAACTCAAGTCCTATCTGTGAAACTAAACCAGAGGGCACTGAAAAGATTAAAAACTATCATAAAGAAAGAATTTCATGGAGGAATTACTGGAACGGGAAAATGAGAAAAGTCAGCTTTGTTAGTGAGGGAGTAAAATGCATAAGAGAGTTGACTTTCTCAGTCTCCAATAAGTCCTAAGTTGAGGACCTGCCAAAACAGCGTGCCCAGCACGGAGGAGAAGTAGGAGACATTGAGTCGTGACAGGTGCTCCTCCTCTCTCCTCTGTTCTCTATCTGCCTACTCATTCTGGATGTAGGATTAAGTTTTAAACATCACGATAATATCAGCTTTTGCACCTAAACAAGGGTTAGGCAGCCTTGACTCCATGGGGAAAAGGGAAGAAATAAAAGATAATGAAAATGCCTAAAAAGAAAAAGTAGTTGGGAAGGAAGAGAGAAGAAAGATTACAATTTGGAAGGTATTCTGGGCATTGATTTCATTATCTACTAGAAATAGACTGAAACAAAAGAAGATTTATAATAAGCAGTCTTCCTCTTCCTCTCACTTTACATGTTAGAACCAGCTGTGGGGGAAAAAAAATGATCTGACAGTCTCGGAGGAAGAGCTCTCCTACCTTACTGAAATATTTACAGCCTCCTCCAAAGGTTAATCAGATATTTCTGAGACAATCACCTTGAGAGGAAATGTAGGTCCACTTAGGTGCCCACGTTTTGGTATTTCTCTCATTTTGTTCTTATTGGGGCCAACTTCCCTCTTACGATTGTTCTCATATAATTTTTAATCAAGTATAGGCAACAACATGTGCACTGGTTATTGTTCTAGGATGTCATCATGGACAATTCAATCTTGCTGGAACTCAGTTTCCTCAATGCAAAAATAGACTGTTCAGTAGTGTGTTCTAGGGATGAACACGCACATACTCTATGACCCAGCAATTTCCAGAAATTCGTGTGTGTGTGTGTGTGTGTGTGTGTGTGTGTGTGTATGTACAGAGAAAATGTATAAGAATCTTCATAACAGGATTATTCATTATAGTCAAAAGCTAGAAAGTACTGAAATGCCCATCAATAGTAGTAAATACACAAAATGAAATACTATCCTAAATACTATTCTGAAAAATAATCAACTACATTTATAGCAACAACATGAATGCTATATATTCATAAATATTTTGTTGAATAAATAAGACATAAAGACCATGGTAATATTCAATTCATATCACTTTTAAAAAGAGGAGCAAAGGATCAATCATGATAGATAAAATAAGACAGATCAGGAAGTGGTTAACCTTGGGGAGAATGAGGCTAATGACAAAGAGGTAGCATGTGGGGGTTCTTCCAGGATATTTTACTTTTTTAATTCCTTGTCTGAATTGTTATTACATGGGCATGTTCTTTTTGTAATTGTTAATTGAGCTATGCACTTATGATTGTGTATATTTCTATATAAATGTTGTACTTAAAAAATTTAAAAACAAAATTAAACAATGGAAAATGGCTTTCAAGGAATGTCTATGGACTGAGGTATTCTCATATATGTAAATGGCTTTAATGAAATAGGTTTGAAATTTCACCACCAAATCAGCTTTTGCACCTAAATCTAGACAGATAGTCTTAACTCTATGGAGAAGAGGGAAGAAATAAAAAAGAGTAGCAAAAATACCAAGAGAAGGGAAAGGCAGAGCCTTTCATAAAGAGAAGGTGGCTTCTGGGTAGATTCTGTGCTTTCTGAGTTGTTATGCCACATTATACACATGATTTTGGGAAAGGTAAATTCCCAAAATCATGTGTATAAGGTAATGCAATCACACAGGTACTGAGTGGCAGAATCAAGGTTCTTCTAATTCCAAAGTCAATGCTATCTTCACTACATAACACTAAGTCCCCATTCTAGAACAACAGATTTTTAAAAATAATTATCACTTCCAATCTAAGTGACATGAGTGGTTCATACCCAATGTGTAAGGCCATAAAACCTGAGACACTCTGATTTCCAAAAATGCCTAGCTCTGATGTCTCAGATAATGAACCTTTATCACCTCTGGGGCACTCTAGAAATTTAAAGATATAGGAATTCTAGGAATCTAAAAAATTAAAATTGTACATCTGCTACAATTTCACAATTTAGCAATGGTCAATAAACACTAAATTTTGATTCACATGCATAAGAAATGATCTATTCTCACACAATCTGAAAATCCATTACCAAAGGCCACAGCAAGGGAAGCCTCCCATCTATCAGAACAAATGAATCTCGGTCAGGAAAGGGAAAGGGCCATGTTAGTCACCCATAGCCCCATGTAAGCCCATGTATAGGCAAATCTATCCATTTGTATTCCACCATCTTTTCTCTCTCATGAGAAACAACATATGCTGGAGTAACATCTTGGTGAATTCTTTTGAGTACCTACTTCCTTTCCCTAAGATACTGTGACTATATTCCCAGTTCTCTATTATCCAGTTTAGGTTGCAGTTTCATTGGGTGTGTTGTTTTTTGCCCCTCAGCAAACTTACCACCCTAAGATCATGGCCAGCATTACTCTTTGCATAAGGTATTGCAGTCAAGATCTCCATCTCCATCTGTCATCAGTCAGGCTAGCAGGCAAGTCACGTTATCTAAGGATGCCCTAGAAGCCATTTCATCACCCCTTTTTGTCCTTGGGGATTTGGGTTCCCACCTATTGTGGAGGAAACTCGGATGGTCACTTGGAGCTTTCTTTCTGTTAGTCATCCTGGATTCCATTGTCTATAACATCTCTCTGTCCTATGCTCTGGGGGCACATTACTTCTGTGATAATAATTATTTGGGCCTAGACTCCACTCTTGGCAAAGTACTGCTCTCTTAATTGGGGATAAAGCAGGCAAATTTGATTTTCCTCATATGCTCCTGTTGTAGAGGAGGCTGGAGCTGGAATTTACTTGCCAGTATATGAATTCAAAATTTCATTATTAGTAACATTTCTATCAAGTGGGTAAAGATGATCATGGCATGTAAATTTCCATAAATAAATCTTGGTTCTGGATTTAAATATAGTTCAATATACTATCCAGAAGTTTTCTAGGTCTCTTTCTGAAGATCCTACTGACTTGATATGAAAATGCTTTTTACTGCTGGCAAAGCTATTCTTCTCCACTATGTGAGAATCAGAAAATGAGAGAAATGATAGAGATGGAGATTATAGATGGCTTCACTGAAGTCAGAGAAATACCTTGGAGAACAATTAGACCTGAGTCTAGCAATCTGGATTTTGGTACTCAGTTTCTTAGAGAGTGCCGACAAGTTTCTGTATCTTGAGAATAGGGTACTGAATTAGATTGTCATGGCCTATTCTGTAATTTTCTGAGGACAATTTTAAATATGTGCAACATTTAAGTATTTACATTCAAATATTTAAATACATATTTAGTATAATTAAATATGGAGTCGGCTGCCTGTTTGTTTGCACTTTTCTGCTTGATTTTCACCTTTCATTCGGTGTTTGTCATTCAGTGTTATTACTTCTGTTTCTTATGTAAATTGTCTCACATTTTCTTAAATATAGGGAAAGTATTAATATAAAACATAAAAGTCCTTTGAGACAGATTATTTATGTCATAGCTTAATAAAATCACACAAATCCTAATGGAAATTTCTTAAATATCCAGATGGCTACAGTTAAACAGATACACTGTCTAATATAAGTTTTATCATGCTGCTAAATTATGTATAATAGTGTTTCAATATTTCAGTCATGATGGCATTATTATTTATAGACATGATATATAATCTAAATATATAAATATATAAGATACATATTAAAGAATAGATAAAAAATAAAGAGATCATTCACAAAGTTAATAATCATAACCCTTCTTGTAAGCTTGAATTTTAAGCCTTCTTTGGGTTTGTTGCCAATAAATTGTCTCCAATGATAGTATATTCAGAACATCTGAACACACAGTTCTTTGGATTAGCCTTATAGAAGGTTCTTATCTCTTTAGCCATGTCAAGACCCTAAAGGGCTTGGCCTCAATGCTACTAGTTGCTTTATGCATCTGTGAAGAAAGGGGAAAATCAATGGACTGCTTCTGCCCCCTGCTGGTGCCCACATGGGACCATTAGAGGAAATATCTATCAAAGAGTGATTATAATTTACTGTTCAAAGCAGATTGTGTGTGGGTGTTATTAAATAATTATGTGGAAGAACAAGCAAAAACCTTCACTGTCCTGGCAAAAAAAACCCACTATGTTTTCTATTCAATAAAATTATAAAGACACTGACTTTTAGACCCAACACTTCCTCTATGCCTTTAGGGTAAAGCAAGAACTATTGGTCATTACCTACCTAATCTGAAAAAGGCAGCTAGCCATCACATAAGGGATCATTTCCAAAGAATAGACAAAAAGACAGATGCCTGGACATGTAGGTCAGTTCGAATAGGAAAGGGTAAGAAGAGTCTCCTGAAAGCATGATTTGTTTAATTTGATCATAGATGCGCTTTCTAAATCAACATTCCAGAATTCCAGACAGAGCTCACAGAAGGAATACCATAATCCTATTACTGCCTCAGTCTCAAATTCACTACTGCTCATCCTAATTATTTATTTTATGCCAGACATTGTTCCAGTTGCTAGAAATTCAGATAGAATTATTTTGCATACTAATTCTGAGATGGCATAACACAGCATGGTGTTAGGGGAAATGATTTTGTTTTGTTTTGTTTTGTTTTGTTTTGTTTTAGTACAGATGGAGTGTATAGTGCATCTAACATATATGAACACTTTCTTCTTGCAATCTCCATTTATTGGTCTCATCAACTCTATCATCTCCTGATTTTCATCCCACCTCTCAAAGTAAGATTTTTAAAAAAATCTCCAGAGAGGAGGAGGAAGGTAGTGGACTAGGTAAAAGTAGGGTTAGTCTCCTCCCAGGTCCACATTGAGATTACAACCAAATTATAAAACAATCATCATGGAGAATTACGTTAAGTCTAGCTGATAGTAACACATATGTATGTCTGATAATATAAAGGAGCCACATTGAGCCGGTAGGAGGGGAAAAGTTGCCAGTTGGGCAGGACCCATACCTGTGGGTGGAGGAGGATCACCGGGAGAGAGAGCGAGGCTGCGGAATCTCTCCTGAAAGAGAGAGGGGTCCAGGTCTCATCTGGGGGCTCCCCAGCACAGGGTCCCAGCCCAGGGAAGAGGAGATTCCAATAACTCTGACTGTAGAAACCAGAGGGGATTCCTGCTATCAGGGTGAGATAGAAGGAAACTGAATCCCTAGATGTCCCTCTGAAGGACACACGCACAGGCTTTCTGACCTGTGGACACTCACCCTGGACACCAGCGGTGGGTCAGATGCTTGCATAAATTCATTCGGAGAAAGCTTGCACTATCTGGTCCAGAATGAGGCTGGAAGGGCAGCCACCATTGTGCCTTATTTCAGCTCCCTTATCAGGCAATCTACAGACCAACCAGCTTGACTGTGCAGACTCCTCCCACAGAGCCATTAGGAAGTGCTAGTCAGAGGGGGATCAGCAAGCCCCACCCAATCTGCAAAATGCCCAGGGCATTTGTTGTTGGATGACTGTCAAACCCTGCTGAGATTCAGGGCCAAGCATTCACAGCAGGCTACCAGCACTGTGAGCATCAGGCAGATCACGTTGCCAACATGAACTTGGGTGGATCTTGGGGACCTGTGAGCCGGTGCCAGACAGTAGCTGGTCTTGCTGTGATCTGGTACTTATGTGGGAACTCGTGAACAGTTACCAAATTTGCAGCAAGATAGGCTGTATTGATCTGACTGCCATTATCTCTCTGAGTCTCCACCCCACACTACCCACAAATTGCCCCCGGCGGCCCATTGTCAGTGAACTGCCACAGCCCAGTCCCTCCCTTTCCTTGAACTCCCAATCCACACAGGCAACAAACTTTGGCTATCTCAGGGCAGGCACTGCACTGAAATCAGAGGCTGGCAGATCTGTCTGCCTTCAAGAGTTGCAATATTGTGTCTAGAGAGTGCAGGGGTCTGTGGGACCACCTCAGACTGCCCCTGGCCTCACTGTGATCTGTGACTACAGAGAGAATGCCCAGGCACAGAAGTTACATTGGATGGACATTGTCTCTCTGAGATCTCGCTTTGCCTGAACCACAAAGTGCCTACAGCCCATTGACAAGCAGCCTCTTGTGCCCTACTTGTCTGTGGAGTTGTGCAGTCAGTGCAGGTAATAGACCTTGACCAGCACATTGAGTGCATTTTGAGGAAAACAGTTGTGAAAAAACTACTGCTGCTTGTATGATCTGCAATAGCTCTTGAGGGAATTGCAGGAGTCTGTATTGGCCTGATGAGCCTTGACTCCCTGAGCTCCTGCTGCATCCAATACACAAAGTGCCTGTTGTACGTTGATAAACAGCTGCCCCTGTCTTGGGGTAGCACATTTAAGCCCAGAGTGGGCAGCAACTGACCTTGCTACGAGTGGAAACTTGTACAACGAGCCACAGAGATAGCGAGGGCACGTAAATTGACATTGCAGTGGCAGGGGGAAATTTACTCAATAGATCCAAGAGACTCCCAGAGTCCCTGCCTGAGCCACCCAACATTGCATATCACCCAGAGGCTCATCCAGTTTCACAGACTTACAGGCAACTGATAGGCAGTGTCAAGCCTTGAGGAGCATTAGTCCCTCTGCTAAACTGCCATAGGTCAGAGACGGGGGATAACCGACCTACAGCATTGTCTCTTCCAATACCTATAGATCCAGCATAGGCAACAACCATCTGTGGATCGCTTTGTAGTTCTCACCCGGTAGTCTTGAGCAATCAAAAGCAGTAGCCGACCTTAGCCTATGGGGGAGGCCCTCCCAAGGGGCCACAAAACCAACGCATCTGGAGGCTGGCACCAGACCACAATGGAGCAACTCCTGACTAGTCTCATTAGTGACATACACAAAGGGTGATTGCAACAAGTACACAAACTTGCTAGGGCAAATCTCACTCAGTGGGGTCACTCTCACACAGCAACTCTACCCTGTGGGTGCAGCCAGTTACCACAATAAATCAGCCTCAGTGTTAATCCCATCCACTGATCTACTAACAACAATAAAGGCTTGGCGAAAACAGAAGATCATACACAACCCACACAAAGAGCACGTCTAGAGCCCCCAGCATAGGCAATCAAGGAGAGTGAGCCACTGGGCCGAACAGGACACCTACCTCATTAGGCCATCTGGCCAAGGCTGATAGATGAAACAAATATTCCTGACACATAGACAGGAATACAAAGAGGCTAATAAAATGAGAAAACAAAGGAACATGCCACAAATGAAACAACAGGAGAAAACAGACCCCAAATAGCCACAGCAATATTGAGAACGAAGACCAAAGTTGGAGGTATCACACTACCTGATATCAAACTATACTACAAGGCTATAGTAATCAAAACAGCATGGTACTGGAATAAAAACAGATACATTGATCAATGGAACAGAATAGAGAGGCTAGAAATAAATCCATGCCTACATGCTCACTTAATATATGACAAAGTAGGTAAGAATATACAATGGAGTAAAGATAATCTCTTCAATAAATGGTGTTGGGAAAATTGGACGGATATATGCAAAAAAAAAACACCAAAAAAACAAAACAAAACAAAACAAAAAACCAAGCTGGACTACCTTCTTACACTGTATACAAGAATAGACTCAAAATGGATTAAAGATTTAAAGTACTTATACAACTCAACCACTAAACAGCAAACAATCCAATTAAAAAATGGGCAGAAGGTCTGAACAGATACTTCTCCAAAGAGGAAATACAGATGGCTATTAGACATATGAAAAGATGCTCAAGGTCGCTAACCATCAGAGAAATGCAATAAAACCACAATGAGATATCACCTCACACCTGTCAGAATGACTATCATCAATAAATTACAAAAGAACAAGTGTTGGAGAGGATGTGGAGAAAAGGGAACCCTCATACATTCTTGGTGGGATTGCAAATTGGTACAGCTGCTATAGAAAAAAGCCTGGAAGTTTCTCAAAAATTAAAAATGGATATACCTTTTGACCCAGCAATTGCGCTTCTGGGTATTAATCCAAAGAAAACCAAAAAAATAATTTATAAAGACCTATGCACCCCAACATTCATGGTAGCACAATTTACAATAGCCAAGATGTGGAAGCAACATAAATGCCCATCAACAGATGATTGGATAAAGAAGTTATGGTTCATATACACAAAGGAATATTACTTAGCCATTAAAAAAAATAAAATCATCCTACCACTTGTAACAACATGGATGGACCTAGAGGTTATTATGCTAAGTGAAATAAGTCAAACAGAGAAAGATAAATACCATATGATTTCACTTATATGCAGAATTTAAGGAACAAAAAGAACAAACTAATCAAAAACAGACTCACAGATATAGTGGACAATTTGGTGACGAACAGAGGGGAGGAGGGTTGGGGGACAAGAGAATGAGGTGAAGTGTTAAAGAAGTACAAATTAGTAGTTGATAGATGGTCACAAGGATGGGGAGCACAGCGTAGGAAATGCAGTTAGCATTAATATAATGGCTAGGTGGAGGGCCAGGTGGGGGAGGGAGCAAATGGAGAGATCGTTTTATGAACTATATAGATGTCTAAACAATGTACTGTATACTTGAATAAATTTAAATAAATAAAATTTTAAAAAATCTCTACATTTATTTCTCTTGTATTGCTCAAAGACTGATATTCTCTGTGAAGCCACCATTAACATTTGTGGCTAGTTTAAAGAAGTCTGAATGAAAATATATGCTTTTAATATATGTGCCTATATCTACAGAATGTTTGGTTATTTTGTCATCAATCGCAGGGCCTTGCCTATATGCCTGGGTCAGGTTGGGTATGATAGGAATCATATTTGAGTTTTGAGTGCTGTGCCCAAGGTCAGCATGAATTCCTAGGGCAGCACCTGTTTTATATGTCATAGAAACCTTATATATGATGATACAAGATTGGTAAGCACATGACCAGCAAGGATCAGATGTATACATTATTGTATGAGGGTTTAGATCTCATGGCATTTTTACAATGTATTTGCATTTATCTTGTTTGTATACCTCTGTAATTTCACTATTTTTAACTCAGATTACTTCATTAATTCAGCAATTATTTAATAAATAGCCACTCTATGCTAAACCGCAATTTGCATAGTAATGAGCAAAACCAGACACGGTTCTAGAGCTCCCAGTAGATCTAATAGACAACGAGCATATTTTAAGTGCTTAAATACAAATCAATATTGCAATGACAGTAACTAATTTGAGAGGATGGAAGAAAAAAATGATGGTGAGGTAACAAATATCCCTCTGAAGAAGCAACATTGAATTGAAACCTGAATGAGGAAAGGAACTTTTGTGCAATACTTGAAGTAAATAATTCTAAGCAGAGAGAAGATCAAGGACAAAAGTCCTGAGATAGGAATAGTCTTAATTAGCTTTGAGGAAGAGAGAGATGCTTAGAGATTAGGGAGTGAAGGCAACAGTGGTCTACGATGTGGGTGACGTAGGTGGGCCAGGTCTAGGATGACTTCTGAAGATGATATTTTATTATAAGAGTAATGAGAGTCCATTAGACTTTTTTTCAACAGGGACTTATGCAATCTAGTAGATGTTTGTAGAAAAGCAGTCTGGTTTCCCTGGGGAGAATACATTTTTAGGGAGCAAGTGCAAAAACAATAAAACTAGCTATTAAATTATTATAACAGCCAAAGAACAGGTGACAATGTTATGAACCAAGATATCGACAGTGTGTTGGGTGAAAAGTGAGCAGATTCGGAGTATGTTTTTAGGATGTAAAAAATAGAATTTGATGAATGATTTGAAAAGGAGAGGGAAGAAAATTGAGGAACTATGAATAACTCTTAAGAGTTTTCTTTAAACAATTTTGTAATTGGTGGAGTTATTTTATGATATTAGGAGAAAATGGAGAGAGAATAGATTTCTGAGGAAAACTAAATATTTTATTGTCATAATTTTAATTTTTAGATTACATTCCCAGGTGGAGATATCTAGTAGGCAGCTGAGTCCATGAGTCCACGCTCAGAGGAGAAATAATTACTTAGAGGTGAAAATTTTAGGCTATACTAGTGAGTTAAAGCTGACGCTGTCCTCACTCTTTGGGCACTTACAATTCAGTGTGTAACAGGGACATTAGTCAAATAAGTAGGCTAATGAATGCCAAATTATAAGTTGAATACATTTTATAAAAATAAATATGTTACCAAAATAATAAATATGTGCAGTACATGTTTTAGTTAAAGGGCTTCCTGAAAAGCGATGGTTGAAATCCAGAGGAAAAATTCAATACTGTTTCACAAGAGAAGCTTCCCAACCTCTTCCTCCTCCTTGTGAAAGAACATCTTAAAATCTCATGAATGAGGAAAAATGACAATTTTGAGAAATAAAAGAAGAAACGTGTTCAAAGACTGACAAGTTTTTCTTCAAAGAGCAGGGAAACTCTAAGCGTTGGATGAAAAGATGTTTTTAAAATAGTGAGCTAAATTATCTAATGCTGACAGGGGCAAAAGGTAAATTCAGAGATCAGCCTGAGGAGCTGCCTGGTGGGTTAGTATGACTAAGATGAATAACAGGTCATTAAAGGGAGCCAGAATCTAAAGCTACTTTAACATGTTGGAATAATTAAACACGAAAGCCAGTATAGACTCTTGAACACCTGCCTATATTACAAAAACTTTTCAATCTTTTGTGATGAATCATAGGCCAGAACTCAAGGCAAGAGACTAAGAAGCCAATCAATTCTGCTGCAATGAGGATTTTTAAAAATCTAGACTTAGCATTTGACATTAGCCTTCTCAGCTTTAGAATGGCACATTCTAAGGAAGAGAAGACAACTGCTCGATCCCTTCTATAAGTGCATATTAAATGAACACTCGATTGGCCAATTGAATGGATGAAAAACTGCACAGAAAACACTGGGCTAATGTCAGAAGGTGCAGGTCTTTAATCTGAGTTTCTGTGCCACAAGGGCAGAGATGAGTCAAACATCTCAGGGGGATAGCACTCCTGTGGGAAATCATTCACCAAAGGCCTCATGAATAAATGTTCCCCTCTGCCTTTTGCCAAGGAAGGAAGAGTAATTGTTGGCTATGTCATTTGGAGTGGGGTAAAACAGGAACATCTTTACTAAGTACTATTTGGATGAAAAATACACTTGGAGACAGACAGCACACAAAAAAATGATGGGTATGAAGTGACTACTTAAATGAAGTTATGATAGTCAAGCTCAAAGTTTATCCTTCACTTTAAATGCTTAATGAATTGCATTGGGGCCAGGGGGAGAATAATAAGGATTTTGAGAACTTTAGCTCTCAATTTTACAGGTCCAGCATCTCACCAGCATCCCTGGAAAAATGTCCCAGACAACATATCCTTTCTGAAAACTCACTTTCTACTCTAGTCTATTTGTTTTAACATGTGGCTTCGAGGGGTCGCTCTTCACCTGGCCAGTGGATGAATAATGGCTCTTAACTCCCATCAGGACAAGACCATATTCTTGTATGTAATATGCCTCTAAAGAACAGAGTTGATTGGCTACATTTTGTAGTTAGTTAACTTTTAGCATAGTTTTGTTTATTTCACGATTCTATCTAACTCATCCGAAATCAAAGCATTTCCTTTGAAATATATACTCTTGCTACCTGGAGAGTGTATTTTAGTTTCAGAATGATTGCTTCAGTAAGCCCTACCATGAATTCCTCATCCTTCCTTCTTACTGGATTTTCAGGCCTGGAGCAGCAATACCCTTGGCTCTCCATTCCTTTCTCCACTATTTATGCCATGGTGCTTCTGGGAAACTGCATGGTGCTGCACGTGATCAGGACTGAGCCGAGCCTGCACCAGCCCATGTTCTACTTCCTGGCCATGCTGGCCCTCACTGACCTGTGCATGGGGCTGTCAACTGTGCACACAGTGCTGGGGATCCTGTGGGGGCTCAGCCAGGAAGTCAGCCTGGATGCCTGCATTGCCCAGTCCTATTTCATCCACGGTCTGTCCTTCATGGAGTCCTCTGTCCTTCTCGCCATGGCTTTTGACCGCTACGTTGCCATTTGCCACCCACTACGCTACTCCTCCATCCTAACTAATGACAAAGTCATGAAAATCGGAGTGGCAATCTTATGCAGGAGTACTTTACTCATACCTCCAGTCATCATTCGCCTAAAGTTCTTAAATTACTGCCGTCCCCACATCCTCTCTCACTCTTTCTGCCTGCACCAGGACCTTCTCCGCCTAGCCTGCTCAGACATTCGATTCAACAGCTACTATGCCCTGATGCTGGTCATTTGCACATTATTGTTGGATGCTGTTCTTATCCTTTTCTCCTACATCCTGATTCTTAAGTCAGTCCTGGCAATTGCCTCTCAGGAGGAGCAGCATAAGTCACTTCAGACCTGCATCTCCCACATCTGTGCTGTCCTCGTGTTCTACATCCCTATCATTAGCTTAACAATGGTGCACCGCTTTGGCAAGCATCTCTCTCCCATGGTCCATGTCCTCATGGGCAACATTTACATCCTTTTCCCACCTTTGATGAACCCCATCATCTATAGTGTCAAGACTCAACAGATTCGTAGCAGAATGCTCAGAGTTTTTTCTCTGAAAATATACTGATATACTTAGGTCTTTTGACAAACAAAAAGAATCATTAATAATAAGTATACAAAAATCAATACAGCAATAAATTTTACTAGAATTAGAGTTTTACCCTGAGTCCTTGATTCTTGATTTAAAACAAAACAAAACAAAACACTTTCGATCTCATCAGAGACTCACCTACAAATACATCTCATTTTAACCTATGTCCTGGAAGCGAGTTGTTCTTAGGGCTAGAGGTGGGAGACTCCATTGGAAAAATTTCATAAACCCTACCAACTGTTGATGTGTGTAAAATAAGATATATGTAGATTGTTCCATAAGTATGATGTATTTCAAAAAAGTATAAAAGTAGTTAATGTGTCCAAAATAGATTTTGAAGCATTTTATTTCCAGTAAAACAAAGCTAAATTCAAGTCCTGGGGCTTCCAGGTTTAAAAGCAGATAACTTGTAGTTTCTTTAATTCTCTGAGATTCAGTGAATTAGTCTTCAAAATAGGAACAATTCCAAACTCCTGGGAATGTTGTAATAATTATATGGGCCAGCATTGTCCAATAGAATATTTTCTAAAACGATAGAAATGCTCTATAATGTAGGATGATATAGATCACTATAGAACAATAGCTACATATGGCTACCGAACACTTGAAATGTATGTAGAACGACTGGGCGACACCTTTCTAAATTCTGGTTAGTGGCAGTTAATTTATATTTAAATATTGGACATTCTATTGGACAGTGGAGATATAGAATATAGATATAGGACATATAATGAAATATGACTTGAAATTCAACTTTTACCATGTTTACTTTAAGCTGGAATCCTTACTTGTTATTATATTTTGTATGTGGAGTCCATTGGAAGTCGACTTTGTTCTGAACCCTTTCCTTTTAAATCCAAACAGAGAAATGTTTTGAACAGATGAAACTGTATGCTTATGACTGATTCTGAGTTCAAGAAAGAAAAGAATCAGGTGTGTGTAAGGATAAAGAGAAAATAATTGGCTTAATCTTCCTGTAACCTTTTAGGTACCTAAGGTGGAAAGTATTAACACTCAACAGATTAATGCAGCGGAGTGATTTTACACCAAGAAAGCAAGTATTTCTTAATAGTTTCAGATATAAATCTATATGTATGTATTTAAAACTAACATATAAAATCTGTGTTTATGCCTTTTTTCTTTATTTTTGTACTTCAATTAGCTAGTCTGTTTATTGACTCAGTCTAGAAAGCAAAAATAACAGCTTTAATTTCTAGTGACTTAAGCAAGGGAATAATTCGTGGATAAAGTATCATGGCCGGAAAGGAGAATGCAAAATTATCCCTAGGATGATAAATTAGGACTCCTGGGGTAGAGTAGGGGGTAAATTAGAAGGAGAAGAGAGTGAATTTTCTGATATCAGTGAAGATCTGGTCTACTTTCTGCCAAAGCTACCACAGCTTAAGAGTACACGATAGGGTTGAAAATATGGATGAAATACAACGATGTTTAATTGCTGATTTCACTGTGATTCATTCTCTTGCTACATATCCAAAATAGCTATAACTCATTAGGTTAATATGAATGTCATCTTAACTATGGACTATGTGTCCTAATGATTTTAAGTATCTATCTGTATGGTCTATATTGGCAGACTGGAACATGGCCAGTCTGACAAGATTTGTTTGGCCTTGTTTGAAAATTAAAACAGAAGTTACCTGCTGAATCTGCAGAAGTCAGGTAGGTATCTAATGGAGATCCATGGGCAGGTGTTGCTCAATGGCCACACTAGCTTCCCTTCAATGCCTTAACACTGCAGAATGACCTCATCTCAGAATTGACTCAATCTTGGGAAAACAGGGACCTCTGCAATAGCAGATACATTTTCCGCTGGCCGGGCATTATGGAAAAACCAACATGAACTTAAGTTGAGTTAAAAGAATAGAGTTATATGTCTAACACTCCTGAGTGGTTGGTCTGGGAGTAATGTTTTATGTGGGTAGTGGGAGAGTACATTTGAAAATATTTACTATGAGCATCTGTACCTCAGATTATGGCATTCTATAGAATATAAACGAACATAGCGAAAAATTAACGTGATGCTATCTGGTGTATTCTCAGAAAAAAGTTTATTATAAAATTATACTACGATGATGAGACTTATGAAGGACATCAGAATTTTTAAAATCCATGACCAAATAGAGGGAGGATAGCCAAAGGAAGTAAGATGAGTCAAGGAATCTGATGAAAGTAAATTTCCTATGATTACTGGGTTTTGCATAGAAACAGACATGTTTGGAAAGTTCGTACTTTGGATTGTTTGTTTTATAAAGGCCTCTGTCTTACAGACATAACTTACAAAGTAACTAAATTTCTTCCTACAGAGGAAAGGCCATTTCAGTCATCAGCTCAAGTTTTCACATTGAGAATAGATAGACCTCTCACAAGTTTTAAAAATACCATTTAGCACTTTGAAGCATTTTGAGAAACTAGGTAGAGATATTCTTCCATAGATTCCAGCTTTATGGATTAAGAAATCTGTTCTTCGTGAATGAAGCCCTGGGGCTGTTGTCAGTGTAGTGACCTGGAGAGCCAGTGAGAAACAGTAGTCTTGTAGGCGTTCACCAGACTTCATTACAAGGCCTGTAAGGCTGCTCTCCAGCTTGGATGGAAAACATACTAAAGTACCCACAGTAAATTTAGGGATATGTAAGTTCTCTTCTTTTTGCTTTTGTTGTAGGTAGACTATCATGTCATTGTACACTTCTCCTTTAAAAGCAGTTTCATAAGAAGGAAACTAAGGGACATTGGTTGGAGTAAGATGACAGAAGTAGGATGCGGGTAATCAGAAAGTCTAGGCTCGACTGGATTCATTTTGCTCTCGCCTCAAAAAAGCTAAGGTCCAGAATGGGTGGGATCAGTGATTTTTATAAGTGAGGAAACATATTTTTAGTAAAAATAATCTGCTCATAATAAATCCACAAGCAGGTGCTCCCTGTGCACTATGCTTACTATTTTCCCCAGGTCTATCAAAAGTTATTATTAAATAGTCTTAAAAGATTTTCTACCTGAGGCTGTGTCTTTGTTTTCTAGAATATCTCTGACCACTATTTGAAAAAAAGAGAGTCCATTAGAGTCATGAATAGAGACCTCTAGATGATGAAAATAAAAGAGATCCACGTTCTAGAGGGACTCACGGATTTCAAAAACAATACCAACTGAGCCAAGAACTCTCCTGTGCAGTAGGAATCGGTGTCTTAAAGCTTTTCTACTAAAAGTGTGGTTTCTGGTTTTGCAGCCTCAGCACCATCTGAGAGCTTACAAGAAAAGCATAATCTTGATCTCCAGTCCAGCCCACTGAATCAGAATCTATATTAGTTTTCGTTTTGAGGACGCTGGTAGTGTATTCTCTTTTGGTCAGTGCTGATTATAAGCTTTTGTAATTTTGTGCCAATTAATCAAGCTGTATCATTATTATGTATCTTTCTTTGCTTCATTTAATAATAAAATACAAATTTAAGAAATACAAAAGTGTCAATTTACAGTTAAACCTGGCAGTTTGAAAATGCGTTTTTATTTATGCTTCTACCTATAATCTACTAACACTGTAGGTGTACACGCAGAGAAATTGTAAGAGGGAATGATATCTAATTTTATAAACATACGAATCTTATATAGTATTCTCAGAAGACAAAACAGGATAGATAAGTCTGTAATCTAGGTGCCTACAGAAGAGGATTCTAAGGAGAAGAAAACTGATATGCACAGAACAATCCTGGAAAACACTAGGATGTGACTGAGAATGGTAGAAAAGGTAAATATATATGTGAGATTTCCTAATTAAGTACCCAGAAACCCACTTCTTATGAATTTTTGCAAAATGATTGGTTACTATAGTAGTTGAAATAAAGACGATCCACATATGAGATATTAGGTACAAAAGATTCTAGGACTGAGGTGTCATATGTAAAAGAGAGGGATTATATAGAATAATACATATCGAATGCCGAAGCTCATGGAAAGCATTTTTCCATTCATCTCCTAATATACTAAACAGATCGCTATTCCACAGTTAGGAGATTATAGGATTATTCTCTGTAAAAACTGTCTCTAAAGAAAAGACAAACGGATACTGGCATTTGAGTAATCCCTCAGTGAATTGGGTAGGCTTTTTCTCATCAGCCTACAAAGTAAGTGATCAGATAATAAATCCCCTCATGTTCATAAAAATATCTACTAGATTATTCATCCCTCTCCGTGAAATATAAATGGACAATCAAAGATTATCAGGGATGTGATTAAATCCACCAATACGAAAATCACATATCTAGAATAAATTTTATAGTAGAAAGTGAACTGGTTGGAGCAGAGAAATTCAGAGGGGAGAATAAAACTAAAAAAGAAAACAAGTCTATAAATAATACTCCCCCTAATTAAATACTTGATAACATTAGATCCTTGATATAAGAACAGAATACTATTAATAAGAAACAATTAGATGATGTAAAATATTTTTTAAAATTAACAACAATATGAGAGAGTTAAAGAAAAACCAATAGAAGTCTCAGGAGATAGATTTTACAAAGCGGAACAAAAACCCAAAGCATTAAATATGAGGACTGGGGGAAAAAAGTCTCATTCATAAAAGTTCTAGAAAAACAGGGAAGAGAAAAGTATAGGATAAAATTATAGAAGAAAAATTACAGGAAAAATAAATTACAAATTTATTAGAAATTTTTTACAAGACTTTTCCTTGAACTAAGGACACAAATGCAGATTGATAGTATTCACCAAGTACCTCCAAATAAATATATGAGATAGATAATAGATAACATATGTAATTTCAAGTAAGTTAAGAGAATGAAAGGACAAGCATTCGACTGGTAAAAAATATTTGCAAAATACATATCGACTGGTAAAAAATATTTGCAATATACATATATAAAAGATTTATATCTAAAACATACAAAGACCTTTAAAACTTAATAATAAGAACATAAACAACTCAGTTGTCAGTTAAAAACTGGACAAAAGATCTGAACAGACACTTCACCAAAAAAGATGTACATATAGCACCAATCATATGAAAAGATGCTCAATATAATTTGTCATTAGGAAATCCTAAACTAAAACAATTAAATATCACTACGCATCTATTAGAATGGCTAAAATCCAAAACAACAACAATATCAGCTACTGGTGAGGATATGGAGTGATGGGGAATCTCAAGCATTGTTGGTGGGAATGCAAAATAGTACAATCACTCTGGAAAAGAGTTTTGAGTTTCTCACAAAACTAAACGTTGTCCTACCATGTAATCCAGCAATTGAGTTTCTAAATATTTTGTCTAATTTAGTTGAAAACTCATGTCCACACAATGATACACACATGAAAGTTTACAGAAGAATTATTTAGAATTGAAAAAAATTATAAATAATTATAAATAATTCATCATTTAACTAAGACGAATGAATAAACAAGCTGAGTATATTCATACAATGTGATGTTATTCTTGGATTTAAAATAGAGAGAGCTATCAAACTGTGAAAAGACATATTGCTAGGTGAAAGGATCCTGAGAAGGATACATAATTATATGATTTTAACTATATGACATTCTGGAAAAGACAAAATTAAAAATCATACAAAGATCAAGTGTAACCAGAGGTTCAGGGGGAGGGTGGGAGGGATGAATAGGTGGAAAACAGGAGATTCTTTTCTAGTCTTTCCCTCCTTAAGCCCTGTGGTAAGATCAAGGCTTTCATTAGAACTTTTCTCTCTCACATTCTGGCTGAGGTACAAGCATTCAGGAATCTTTCTTGCCTATAAAACAGCTGTGTAGGGTCAGCTTGGATAATCTTAAATATTAATGCAGAATTACAGCAGAAATTCAAACCAGTTCAACATCTTCAATTTAAAGTCAAGGCCCTAAGAAATTACTACCATTATTTCAGTGACAGAGCCACAATCCTTATTCATTCTCTTGAAATTCATAGAATTTTGAAACCTGAAGCTTTCAGCTGCACACCCTGACCTAGGGGGAGACAAAACCTGATATGAACTGACGTGAGGATATTTTTCATTTCTGTTTATCCTGCATAGTTAAATATTCACATGTCCATAGAAATAATATCAATCTATTTGGTTATGAGGCTCTCAGCAAGATCCCATTGATATTGTTATCTAATATCAAAAATATGACCATGTAACATTTCTAAAATCTTAGAAAAACAATTTTTCTAAAAACTGTGCCCCAAGGATTTCAGGTAATGGAATATAGATATCTGTAAGAGAGACTGAATGTATTGAAGGTCATGGGTAATAATTAATCCATCAGTGTAAGATATTACTGGAGATGGGTTTGAACCCAGTAAAAGTTTACTGACCTCCTGCTTATTAGATGTATCTAAAAGTATTATCTACCAAAACTTTTTTTTATCAAAGGAGGAAAGCATAATTATTTCAAGAAAACAATATGTATCTGAAATCATTATTTACACAAAGCAATAACGCATAACTCTTTAAGGTGATGAGAAAAGCAGGGCTGTAGAATCCCAAAATTTGTAAATATCTGAGCAAGTTAGGAATAGAGCCTAGAGCCTCCACCCATGAATCCTATTCTTTCTTCTGGTCATCATCAAACAATCAGATAACAGACCAATTTCTACTGTCACTTAATTTCTCGCTGTCTTCACCAATCTCTTTTCCTCTACTATATTTTGGTTCTCTTAATTTGTTTCCAAGGATAAGCAGATAAGTAATGTTGCTTTTTTTTATATCTATCCAAAACCAATATAAGCGGCTATTGAATTAATCATTATGTATGGTTTCAAGATCTTTGGATGAAAAGCATTTGAAATGCAGGGAACAGTTAGTGTCTGTCTTTCCATATAGCACTCACACTTAAAGAATAACATACAGCTGCCTTCTTCCAGTGAGGACAAAGATGTCTAGGTAACTACTGGGAGGTGTGTGTAATTGTCTAGCATTGATCATCCAATCAAGGTCAGCAGATGGTCAGTGATCACATTTATAGGAAAGTCATAGTCATACAGGTGAAAAGGTTTTTCAGGAAGTCCTTGCTATCAGCAAAGAATGAATATTTGCAAGGCTCCACTTGAGAAAAGTTAATGAGAAAACATCCCTTTCTCCACAAATCTTGTTCATCTGCATGGAGTCAGTTTTGAATCACATTGGTATAATAGAAGTTGTCTTTATTTGTTTTTCCTCCATCTGGAACCCTCTTTAAAATGTCCTTCCAAGGATGAAAGGGATCTCTATTGTAGCTGATGGCATTTCTGAACCCCTCTGATGTTGATTATCTGACCAATGGAGAGAGGGATACCTAATGACACTGAAAATTTCAAAAGAAATAAGATGACAGAATCCAGTTTTAGGTGCCTTCTAAGAAGCTTACATTTCTTCCACATGTGGCATTCACAACTTGTATTTGCAGATGCCTCCATGGAAACAGGATGTCACTGCAGTAGTATGAGTCTCTGACATCTAAGTATGTGTCTGAGAGTGCAAACCATGAAAACAAATTGTAGAGTGAGCGAAAGCAATGGCACTTCTCCCTGAGGACTAAGTACCAGAACTAGCTCTAGGCCATTTCTTCCCATGAGAGGAATAAAATTTAATCTTCTGGGGGCCGAAGATGTTGGGCCTGAGAGATACTTAAAAGGAGATATATATAGGGAGTTCCTGGTTCCTATTTGTGTTTTGGGCATCTGTTTTCTTTTTTTTTTCTCCATTCGACCAGTTAAATAAATATCTTCAGGATCCTAGAAAATATAGGTAAGTAAGTCGAGTCATGTTCAATGAAGACATGTAGAAAAAGACACCAGAAAATGAAAAAGGCAGGAAACTGTAGAAACTGCTTATTTATACTACAACTTAATTACCTTGCATTTTCATCAACCCTGAACTATGAAGTTTTTGACATGGATTAAACTTTGAACTTGATTGCAACTGTAGTATGTAATTGTGCTCTTTTGTTGAATGGGTCCTCTTCAAAGAGTACAAATATTTGTATATGTTTTTCCTTTTAGAATATGTTTATGCAGTGGTCATTTTTCTTTGACATGCGGGTCTGAAGGTTATGCTTAGATGTGTTGCATTTATATTCCAGCAGTTAATAACAAAGCTCAGTGCTTAAACATGTTTAGTAGTTAATGTATGTATGTACTTACACATACATATATGCATGATTTTTTTCCATTGAATTTACTAAATATTCATTATATATCAGGTGCTATGCTGGGTATAGATTAAGAATCTGAAACTCAGAGATTTTTAACTCCCTTCCCTATATAACAAAGATGTTACATTGATGATGGGGCAATGATACTCTGTTTCTAAGCCCAAGTGTCCATTACTATGTTAAACTGCCTGCCCCTGATAAAAATGACAGATTCGAAGTGAAAATTACCAAGAGATACCATGTGCTCAGTATAAGAAGTTAAGTCTTAGCCTCTTTGGATACCCTTAAATCAGTTCATTCTCTGTGCAGTAGATTAAAAACTTAAAGTAAAATAATTAAACTTTTTTAAGCAACAATTAGTTTCGTCTTAATAGTGACAATCTGTAAGTACCCTGATTTTCTATTATTGGAATGAAAATATATCTGGTTTATGAAGCAACCATCTTAAAATACTAACTTCAGAGTTGACTGATATGTTTAATTGGTGTTCATTTTTACTTATTTTATAAGTAAAACTGAACTCAAATTCTGGAACTTTTAATGGTCATGCAGCCAACATATGACTTAGCCAGTATTTAAATTCAATTCTATGTGGCCCTAGAAGTACACTATTTGCATTACCACACATCTCTGTGCATGTGTTAATGATTCAGTCAGACTATTCCATCAGTAGTATTATAAAATAATGTTACAAGGAGATCTAGATCTATAAGTTAGGTAACTGTGGGTGATAATGCTACAGTCAAGACAAAAACTAAATTTAAAAAAATCACTAGTGTCCCAGAGAGTACCAGTAAAGTCAGAAGCAAACTTGCAAAATTTGTTTTCCTTCCCTTCTACCTCCATCTTTTTATTTCATTTTATTTTTTATTTCTATAATTTTTAAATTACATTTATTGGGGTGAACTTGGTAACAAAATTATATAGGATTGCTGTTACAATTCAATAATACATCATGTGTTTGCATTGTGTGCTTACCACTCAAACCACCTCTTCTTGCATCACCATATATTACCCTTATCTACCCCCTTCTACTTTCTCTGGTAAACATTAAACTGTTGTCTGTGTCTGTGAATTTCTGTTTGTTTGTCTTGTTCATTTGTTGCTTTCAGTTTTATATCCCACATATGAGTAAAATCATATAGTTCTCAACTTTTTCTCTCTGACTTATTTTGTTTAGCATAATCTTAAGATCCATCTATGTTGTCACAAATGGCAGTATTTCATCTTATGGCTGAGTAATATTTTATTGTACATATGTACCACATTACTGTGTTTCTTTCTACTACATAGACTCCTCTCCCCCATGACTAATATCCTTATGAAGCCCTACTCACTACAAGCATCCCCTCCATAACTACATTTCACTCACACATGGCTCTGGCATAGATCTATGTAGGTGTGCTCCAAGTTGATATTTTCTCCACTCTCTGAAGCATCAAAAGCCCATTCAAAAAAAAAAAATTCCAACAATTCCAGCTGTACGTTAAATAGTTAAACAATTGATTTATGTAATTAGATTCATAGACTTAAGCGTCTCAACATTATATTATTTTAAAGAGTCCCACACCAACATAAATAGAGGCCTAATAGGTTGACCATTTGAGTATTATAAATTGTAAGCTTTAACTCAAAATATAGGGTTCAATCATTTCAACCACATAAAATGAGGGATTGGAATATTGAAAACAATAAAAATTAATGCAAAAGTAGTAAAACTATACTGTACAATGATTAGTGTACTGAACTGCAGTGGGATTAAGAGATAAAGGGGCAGTCATTCTTGAAGCCCAAATACCACCTCAGAAAATAAGAAATTTAGCTAGCTCGTATTTGAAAATAGAAACTGGGGGAGGATGGGAGACACTTTCATCCATTTATTTCATACCTATGTCTATACCTATGCTTATATATGTATGTTTGTATGTACACACACATATACAGCCTACCCTAATGCTGTATCTCCTAGGCCGACTTTTCACCCAACATCTCTCTTGCTTCTATTCACATTCTTTGATAATACAGAGAAATATTAATCAGTAAATTACTCTCTCTCCCTTTTACTGAAGGACCATGAACCCCTGATTTGTAATGAGAAAGCATTAAGTTATTGCGGTGGCATCTGATAAAACAAAGTATATTGTCTAATTTTCAATAAATGACTCAAGCACGATAACATGATTTTTCTTCACCACATGCTAAGCATATCCATTTAAGAAGCCAACTCAGCCTGGCATTAAAAATAGTTTAGTTTTTCACGTTCATTTTACAATTTTAAGGAATGTATTGATTGGCTTACAGAGATCGATTTACTGCGCCCGTGAGTCTTCAATGCATAGCACAGGGCTTAGCATCAAGTCGGTGGTCAATCAAAGTTGAAGAGGGCATCTGTTCTCTGTCGCTTAACATCTACTTTGTCAACATTTATTTCCTCCCTCATCCATAAACAGTATATTTCAATTTCACATGTCTGTATTATTCAGAAATGTGATCGATAAAAATTTTAAGACATGTTTTATATCTAGTTTTATTTTTATAGCTAGTATTGGATGGTCACTAAGATCACACCTTTCAAATTTACCTTGCCTGACAGAATACAGGGTTACTGAGAGAAAAAAGCTAACGGTCTTTTTGGACTCTTTTTATTTTTACCATCTATAGAAATAGCAATATTTATGTCACACTTTGTTTTAAAGGTTTTCAGCAGGTTATTGTGAAGATTTAATTTATATATGTATATATATGTAAACACATATAAATTGCCCATATGTTTATATCTGTACATATATACAAATATATATGTATGCATTTATATGCATATATATGTATATGTACACATACAGACAGTCGTACAACACATATTAATCACTTATAAAACATTAACTTTTATCTTTTTCAGGATACAATATATAATTCTTCCATGGAAGGAGTCAGAGTGCACTCAGGCTAGTAATACATCTCATTGTTCTTTCAAACACAAGAACGTTTGGGGGGAAAGTATCTGATGAAATATCATTCAGCCTAAGGGGTCCTCCTGAATCCTCAGTCAGTCCTGTGATCTTTCATTAAAAGTACTAGATCTAGAATATGTTCCCGCAGATGTCTCCGTCCTTTTACAATCACACCAATCCCCAGGAGATGTGGTATGTCTTGATCGGAATCCCAGGATTGGAAGATTTGCACACCTGGATCTCCATCCCTATCTGTTCTATGTACATTGTGGCCGTCGTAGGCAATATCTTCTTGATCTTCCTGATTGTGACTGAGAGCAGTCTCCATGAGCCCATGTATCTCTTCCTTTCCATGCTGGCCTTTGCAGATGTCTTGCTCTCCACGACCACAGCCCCCAAGATGCTGGCCATCTTCTGGTCCCATTCCATGAATATATCCTTTGCTAGCTGTGTATCCCAGATGTTCTTCATACATTTCATCTTTGTAGCAGAATCTGCTATTCTCCTGGCCATGGCATTTGACCGCTACGTGGCCATCTGTTACCCACTGAGATATACCACAATTCTAACCTCCTCTGTCATTGGAAAGATTGGCATAGCAGCTGTGGTCAAGAGCTTTATCATATGCTTTCCATTCATTTTCCTGGTATACTGACTTACATATTGTGGGAGAAACATCATTGCCCATTCCTACTGTGAGCACATGGGCATTGCCAGGTTGGCATGTGACAGTATCAATGTCAACATCATTTATGGCCTGACTGTGGCCCTGCTCTCTACAGGACTGGATGTAGTGTTCATCATTATGTCCTACACGATGATCCTTCTCACAGTGTTTCAGATACCTTCTTGGGCTGCCAGATGCAAGGCCTTTAACACATGTGGTTCCCACATTTGTGTCATACTTATGTTCTATGCCCCAGCATTCTTTTCATTTTTTGCGCATCGCTTTGGGGGCAAGACCATCCCTCACCACATACACATTCTAGTGGCCATCCTCTACGTGGTAGTGCCTCCTATGCTCAACCCTATCATTTATGGAGTGAAGACCAAACAGATTCAAGATCGAGTGATTTTGCTCTTCTCCTCCACCAGCACATGCTGTTAAAATAAAGAATAATGTTAAATCCTGGATATTTCTGAATGAAACGCACACACACAGTTTAAAAATCTGGTTCAATGAGATATAATAAATTCCATAAAATATCCTCGAACACACTTAAAAGGATAACATCTACCAATGTTTCCAGTGCATTTTCCTAAATCACTTAAGATTTTGAAAAAAAAAATTTAAATTAATTTATTCCTATTCTCCTAGACATCCCATTATCATGCATTTTAATTTATTCTTAAGGATATTTAAAGATAACTCTGGTAAAAGAGAAATATATCACAAGTTTTAACTCAAATGGACTTTTCCTGTGTAAAACTAAGAAGTGGGAGTCATGAGTCACTCAACATTTTTATAGACAGTTGAAATTCTGCTGAAATGGAAACACTCTTACTGTATTCAGCTGGTAGTTGGAACAATAGCTGAGGCCACCATATTCTAGTTATTTATATCTGCAATATTTCTTAAGATAGAATGTGAACTCTAAAATCAGATGTTTCCTGATTGACTGATATCTCATAAAGTCTAGTGTATGGAATAGACACATAGTACATATTTATTGAATGAGTGGATAATACTGAATTAAAACAAGCAATAATCAACATTAAATTAACCCACCTGAAAGCACATAGATAACTTAAAAGCTAATATTTTTTTTAAATATTGAGGATTTTTAGTCCAGATAATTAAGGATCATTCTGTTATTAACAGAGACTTCACTGAGGGACTAAAGGATTGAAATAAAATAAAAGTCAATAGAAAATTAAACAGAATATTTACACAGAATGTTATATGAAAAAGGCTCCAATAACACCAAATGTAATTATGCATGTACTTGTCTCTACACTGTACCCTAATTCTTTCATATTAAGAGAATATTTTGACAATTATTCTTCTCAAAGCCTAGCACAATGTCATGAGAATGTGAAATCTGACCTTATTTACACTTAAAGAAACAAAAAAATAAACTTTGAGGTGTTCTCTTGAATAATTGTACCCTTTACAGGGTTTTTTCATCTGTTTCTTTATAACACACATATATATACACACACATACACATACATATACATTTGTGCACCAAAGAAGAAGAAAATTATAAATAGACTTCCTTATATCATTTTCATTTGGGAGGAAGGGGAAAGAAGACAGAGAAAATACAATTAATTTGTGCTCAGTAATACTTGGCTAAATGAACACTATTTTGATTTGTCTTCTAAATATTTGGGTTTCATATTCACAGTTTTAAAAATTCAAAGTAGGCATTTTTCTACTATACTTTAGGTATTTTGTTATCAAATTTATACTCAGTGCTATATTTATCCATCATAATATTACTATAAGGTTATTTATATAGAAATACAGGTAACAATCTGTGTTTTATAGGTGAAGGAACTGTATATAGGACAGAGAGGCAACGTTAATTTCTTAAGCTCTCAGAGCAAGGGACTAACTTGAACAGAAACCCAAGTTTGAACAAATAATGTAGAACTATTAATAATTTTAAAAAGAGCAAAATATGATTTTACTAATAAGATAACTTATTAGTATAACAATATAAATGTTATGTAAAGGACCATATATTTACAAAAAAAATAATTTAAAAGTCAATGTGAGAAATGAAAAGATGTTTCCTTGACCCTTGGAATCATGGATAATTACCTTGGTTTAAAATATATGTTCTATTCACTTTGATTTCAGCAAGGAAGTATATTTTAAGGGTTAAAAGTTGAATGTTAGATAGTCTATTTTTCTGTCATACACTTAACTGTATGAAGTGGATGTTATATTAAATATTGGTTCTCAACTAGTAAATGGAATTATTTTAGTATTCTCCTCATTTGTTTGATATTTATATGAAATATGTCATATGATATATTCAGCATTTAATAAATATTCATTTTTTCTTGGTTTTGATGATGATGGTAATTTTAATGAATAGATACATTAAAAAACCCAATTCACCAAACAACCTAGTCCTGCTGCCAATAATCCTCAGAAAATTGTTTGGACTGAGTCATCATCATAGGTCCTGAAGTCAAATAAAATGTTGACAAAAGTTGCAACAAATTAGAAGATTCTGATTCAGGGGCAAACACTTCAAGGATTGAAGAGAAGAGAGTAAATAGATGATAGCATGATGACAGAATATATGATTAAGTGGCCTTAAGACATTTTTATACGTGCATTTGGCAGTGGGAAACTAAGTCAATTTCCTATCTAGAAAGCATGATATTTGATAGGAACAAAAATGAATCGACAGCATCAATTTTAAAGAAACGTTCAGATTGAGGTTTCAGGAATTTGTAGATGCTGAAAGGAGTTATATTACTGTGCTTAGCTGTCAAATACAACATCACTGAGATGTTGCCATGTTTTGTTTTCATTTTATTGAATTTATTGGAATGACAGTGGTTAATAAAATTATAAATGTTTCATGAGTACAATTTTATAATACATCATCTTTATATTGCATTGTGTGTTCTCCATCTACAGTCAAATCTCCTTCTGTCACCATATATTCAAAAACTTGCCATGTCCTACTCTTTTCTTGACCACTAAACCCTCGGCTACTTAACAATGACAAAGAAAGACAAGATACCACACAAAATGGAAATGGACGGGCTTAAGAAAAACTGACCAGCTCTTCCAGATAGATTATTTTTATTTTTTTTAGAGTGCTAAGAGATGGCTAAATAAAGTGAGACAAGTCCTTCATAACAGGAAGAGGCTGAGTAATTTGTAATCAGACTCTGAGATTCAGAGATTTAAAAGATATATCATCTTGGATGATGAAATGTAGCTTTTCCCCAGGCAGATATAGAGACTAGTCAGAGAATACATCTTCCTCCTTGTGGTTTTTGTGCTCCCCTAAATGGCCTCAGACATGATGAAACTCTATGATGTAGAGCAGAGAGTGTTACGAAAAGGTTTCTAAAGTGTGAAGAGGGTAAACAAGACCAGAATACACAGCGTCAAAACTACTGCAGAATACTGTGTTGTAATTGAGATTTTAACTAATACAAATCAAAGAAATATAGAAATTGGAAAAAAAAAGAACAAATCTGAATTTTTGGTTAATTTTTATTTATTTATTTTGCAGATGCTGTGATTTTTAATCTATAAAGCATAGGAAAGTCAACAGACTTGTAAAAGAACAGCATAAAAATACATAGTATTTGTACTGTATTGTGTACTTGAAATTTGCTGAGAGGCAAATCTTGAACATTCTCAGCATAAGAAAGAAGGAAAAAAATAAAATGATACAGGCGTGAAGTGATAGATATGTTGATTGGCTTGGTTTGTGAGGATATTTCATGTATACCTATATTGTGTCATCAGGTTGTACATGTTAAATATGTGCAATTTTATATTGTAAGTTATACCTGAGTAAAGCTTGGAGAAAAATAATGTTTTATAGCAGTAATAATAAATGAAAAAAATAAAACAGAAAAATGACCTTATTCAAAATGGTAATAAAAATGTATATGTATAGAAAATAAATGTAGGAAATATTTATTACATATTACTCATTAAAATGATAGTAATTCTCTTCAAAACAATCTATAAATTCAATGTTATCCCACTCAAAATACTAATATGATTGCATTATGTTTTACTGGTGATTTCCTTTCAAAAATTTTTTTTCAAACTTTTATTGTGGTAAATATATATACCATAAAATTTGCTGTATTCAATTTTTTAAAAATATTTTCTTTGAAGATAACATTTAAAATTTTTATTAAAGTTGAGGGGACATACAGTATTATATTAGTTTCTGGTGTATGATGCCGTGATTCAATATTTACATACATTAACTTTTTTAAATGTACAATGCAGTAGCATTAATAATATTCACAATGTTATAAAACCATAACCACTATTTAATTCCAAAACCTTTTTATTATTCAAACATAAACCATAGACCTATTAAACAGTAAGTCTTTATTCTGTTAACCTCCAATATGCTTTATATTTCTATAAATTTGCTTATTCTAGGTATTTCATATAAGTAGGGTCATATAATAGTTATCATTTTTGTCTGGCTTATTTCACTCAACATAATGTTTTCAAAGTTTATTCATGTTGTAGTATGTATCCATACTTTTTTCCTTTTCATGGATATGTAATAATCTATTTGTATGTATAAACAAGGCTTTTTATCCATTAATCTGTCAATGTTTACTTTTGTTTCTTTTTCACTATTTGGCTACTATGAATAATACTGTAATGAACATTTATGTACAAGTATCAGTTTGAGTCTCTGTTTTCAATTTTTGGAGTTACATGTTCAAGATGAAAGTATGGGATTATATAGGAATTGTATGCTTAACTTTTTGAAGAACTAACAAATTGTTTTCTACACAATTTACACAATTTTACATTTCCATCAGCAATATATGCTGGATCTAATTTTTTCACATCCTTGTCAACACTTGTTAGTTTTCTTTTTTCTTTTTTAAAAATTATAGACATTTTAGTAGGTGTGAAGTGATATTTTATTATGGTTCTTATTTATGTTACATGTGCCATTGGTCATTTGCATATTTTCTTTGGAGAAATGACTGTTTAAGTCCTTTGCCCATTTTTAAAATTGGGTTGTTTATCTTTTTGATTTTGAATTAATTGAGTTCTTTATGTATTCTGTATATTAACCCTTTATCAGATATATAATTTGCAAATATTTCTTTCACTTTGTAGGCTGTCTTTTACTTTCTTGATAATGTTATTTGATACACACAATTTTTAACTTTTATGAAACCTAATTTATCTATGTTTTAAATTTTGTTGCTTATGCTTTTGTCACGCTTGAGACTATTGTCAACTCCAATGTCATGAAGATTTACCTCTATTTTCTTCTAAAAGTTTTATGGTCTTAGGTTTTCTTTTTAGGTCTTTTGTCCATTTTTATGCATGTCGTCATTTAATGTTTATTTGAAAGAATAAATATGTAAAAATCAGCAAGAATTTAAAAAGTAAAATGACCAATTAGATATGAACTTACATATTATGAAAACAGACTAATCATAGCATTGGGGGCAAAATTAGACAATCAGACAAAAGAGACAAAATAGACAATCAGATCAAAGAGCAGACAAAAGCGTCAAGAAACAGAATTACATTTATCTAAAAATTAAAATAAAATAATCCCTTAAAATGGTTGGGAAAAGATCAGATCTCCGATTAATACATAGTATTGAAAAAACATTTATATATTTGGGAATAATTAAATGAAACCCTTAATCACCCAAGTTCTCAAAACAAACTGCAAACGGAATAAGAGTAAAAGTTTTTCTCTCTCTCTCTACTCTATTGCTATCTCTTTTTTTCACTATTAATGTCTCCATCTCTATCTCTGTCTCTATCATCTCTATCTCTATCTTTATCTCTATCTCTGTCGCTATCTCTATCTCTATCTATCTCTATCATTTTCTATTTCTACAGTTCTATCTCTCTCTTTATTACCATATTTATTTTGATTTTGTGTATGGAATAGTGTCTTAAAAATAAAGAGTATCATGCCATAAAAATGTTAAATAGACTACGCAAAAGTATGTATGACATGTATATGACAAAATGAACAAACTTAAAAGACAAAAGTTAAAAGACAAGAGAAAAAGATATTCAAAATATGAACAAGTTGCTCTGTCTAAATTATAATTAGTAATTTTAGATATTAAATATGTTATTTTTCTTATTTTGATATATATATACTCATATATATTTCCTGGCATGCTTGTCAATGGGAATCATTCGTTTACCTTCTGTAGAATCCAGCTGAAGTTTCTGAGAACAATTACTCACGGTTAATTGCTCTTTTGGGACCTGTCTCATTTTGCCTTCCCTGACAGTCAGCTAAGCTCATATAAGGGGAAGGAGGAACTATGCCCACAGCCTAGTTGGAAGAAAACGACAAGAAAGGGGATGCGTGTATTGATGTGCTTGTTCTCAATTCCACCTGGATAAGTAAGTATCTGATATCTAGGATTAGCTAGCTATAATTATGCCTAATGATATACTGATGATACTGGCTTGCCACCAGCTTGAGAAAGGTGATTATGAATATTTCAGTTCTACAATCAGTGGCATGAAATAGCTCAAAGTGGTAGTAGTTAAGCAAAGAAATTGGCATTTTTATTCAGAGATCTGATTGTTAAATATTTATCAGCATTCCACTCTTTATACCTAACCAAGGACCCTAGCCCAATATCAGAGGAAGACTTCACTCACTATCTTCATCCTCAAGCTCCATCCTGAATTCTATTTCTGGTCCCTAATCTTAACACTCAAGGCCTTACTACAGTTGAGTAGAATTTTAGTATTAATAAACTTGTTCCCAGATTTAAAAAAAAAAACAAAAACTTAGCCTTGAACCCCAGCACCGCAATCATACTCAGCTTAATAGATCCTGTTAGCTTTGGTGTTACTCTCAGGTCTGATCCCAGGTTCCAGCAGGAGACACTGACCCTCCTGCAAAATACAGAGAAACTCTCCCTATCATCCGTGGATAGCAGGTGGAGAAAGAGTGAATTGATAAGTAAAAACAGGCACTGGAAAATGCTGAAAACTGGGAGAAACTATCTCTGCTTTCTAATATACAAAATTGTTCCTTTTATTTAATGTATTGAATATTTACTGAGGTCCAAATATAATGATAAATAATTTGCTTATATCATCTTATATTACTATTGTTGTGTTTATATCAAATGCCTGGATCTAAGATAACTTAAGTGACTCCTCCAAGATCACAAGCATATTAAGTCTTAAAACCAAGAATGTTCTTTACTACTGTTATATTACTTTTGCTACTCGTTAACTCCTGTACAAACTATAGTAAGTTACCAGGTTCTTCAGTCCTCATATCCATATGAAGTTTTCATTTCTATGCTTATTATCACTGCTTTTCACTGCCATAAATAACCCAGCTTCAGATTTCTATAACTGCCTTCTATGTTTGACAGATTCATAATCCATGTTGGAATAGTCTTCTACACATCTAATCAGATTTCACTTTCATACATTATGGTTTACATGTGCCCTTGTTTCAGAAATAAGGTTTCCATCTCTTTTCTAAAAATTATCTTAATTATCACTGTCAGAAGCTCAGAATGTAATGTACAATAACTGACTAGAGATATATATTTTTCAGCCTCCATGTGTTTTCCAATACCTTCGAATGGAGTCTCGCCATGACATTTCCAATGGTTCTATTGAGTTCACACCTGCAACATTCACTCTTGCTGGCATCCCAGGGCTGAAAACAAAGTATATATGGATATCTATTCCCTTCTGCCTGATATACATTATCATCTTCATAGGAAATGGCACCATTCTTCATATCATTCGAATTGAATCTGCTTTGCACCAGCCCATGTACTTCTTTCTGGCCATGCTGGCCTTTGTCGAACTTGGTGTTTCTGCTTCCACCATGCCTACTGTGTTAGGCATTTTTCTCTTTGGCATTTATAATATCAGTTTTGGTGGTTGTCTGTTCCAGATGTTTTCCATGCATTCTTTTACCCTCATGGAGTCAGGTGTCCTTCTGGCTATGTCTATAGACCGCTTCGTGGCTATTTACAGCCCTCTGCGCTATACAACCATCCTGACAATTCCCCGCATCACTGGGATGGGCACCACCATTGCCTTGAGAAGCATGATACTTATGTTCCCACTGCTCTTCCTCCTGAAGGATCTGCCTTTCTGTGGCCATAACACCCTCACACATTCTTACTGCCTCCACTCTGATCTGATCAAATTGCCCTGTGCAGACACCCGCCTCAACAGCATCCTTGGTCTGTTTGTCATTACCTCCACATTTGGGATGGACTCATTGCTCATCATGATATCTTACATGCTGATTCTTCACACAGTACTGGGAATAGCTTCTGGGGCAGGGCGTTGGAGAGCATTCAACACATGTGTGTCACACATCTGTGCTGTGCTTGTGTATTATGTTCCCATGATCAGCCTCTCTTTGTTGCATCGCTTTGGGCGGCATTTACCTCCACTCCTCCAGACTGTCATGGCCAATGCATACCTCTTTTTCCCACCTCTGGTCAACCCCATTGTCTATAGCATGAAAACTAAGGAAATTCGCAATAGTATATTACGTACACTGTCTAGAAAGAGGGGTGAGATCTAATCAAGACAGAAAATACCCTGAGAACACATGAACTTTGGTCACACCAATTGCCTGGATATTAGCCTTGCCAATGGGAAAAATTACATAGTTTATTGTTGCTTGTGAGTGAGTTATAAGCTTTAGTAGATGGAGAAAAGAAAAATAGAGATGTTATTACTCTGAGGTAAGCTTATAAAAGGAGGCATGGGATCTGAGGCATTTTTCCTGATGAGAACAAGAATCTATTGAATCCTTGAATATTCAATGAACTTATTTTTCCCTCTGGAATAGATAGAATGGCTTCTCAGAGGTTTTTGTTCCCAAGTACATGCAAAATTTGTGAGTAAAAAGAATCAGGACACAAAATAGTGTATTTTATTATTAACTTTATATTGTTTCAGAATAAGTATAACTAATTTAATGTCAAAAACAACAGAACAGTGCTTATATCTGTTGGGTGTAGAGAGAGAAAATGACTGCAAAAACACATTAGAAAAATTTTTGAAAGATAGAAAGGCTCTATGTTGTGTTAGGGATGATTTAAGTTACATGGCTGTATCCATTTGTCAATATAGTAGAGATAAAACTTGCGCATTTCAATGCAAGTCATTTTGACCTGTAAGCTTCTAAATAATAATAATAATAATAATAATAATAATAATAACAACAACAACAACAATAATTATTGGGTTGCATAGTGGATGGAAGTGTAGAAGATACAAAAATGGCATAATGTTGATAATTGTTGAAGCTGGGTGATGGGTAGATGGAGATTCATGATAATACTCTTATTTGTACATGCTTAAAATTTTTGTAATAAAAATTTTAAAAATACTAATGGTGTTAATAATATATCTTCATCGAATATGTGCCATGAAACAGAGATCCCTTTCAATTGGTTAGGATGATTTTGTCAGAAAAAGATTTGACTTTAGGAAAACATTTTATTTTTAATGAGCTATGATTAGAAAAAAATGAAAATCTGAATATATTGGTTTTAGGAGAGAACAACTAGAAAAAAAGCCCCTGCTTCTGTAATAGTCTTGTTTGACGTGGATCACTAAGTAATAGACGTCTTTATCAAATGGGTCTCCACTTAACACCTAATTGTTAAAGGATTTTTTTCTACTACCTCAATCCTCACACCATCAGAAAAATCATCTAAGATGCTTTGGGTCAAACTTTCTTGTGATTATAATAAAGAAATATTAAAAATAGTAACCTCAAAGGCAAGGGAAGTAAAAGCAAAAAATAAATAAATGGGATTATATCAAACTAAAAAGCTTCTGCACAGCAAAAGAAACCAACAACAAGACAAAGAGGCAACCAATTGAATGGAAGAAGATATTTGCAAACAATGCCTCTGATAAGGGGCTAATGTCCAAAATATACAATGAACTCATACAACTCAATAACAACAGCAAAACAAATAATCTAATTAAAAAGTGGGCAGAGGACCTGAACAGACACTTCTCCTGAGAAGGCATGCAAATGGCAAACAGACATATGAAAAGATGCTTGACTATACTAGCTATTAGGGAAATGCAAACCAAAACCACAATAAGATACCACCTCATACCTATTAGAATGGCTATTATTAACAAGATAAGTAATAACAAGTGTTGGAGAGGTTGTGGGGAAAAGGAACCTTCATACACTGTACCAATGTAAATTGGTACAGCCACTATTGAAAACAATATGGAGGTTCCTCAAAAAATTAAGACTATAATTACCATATGACCCAGAAAATCCTCTTCTGGGTATCTACCCTCGAAATTTGAAAACATTTATCTGTACATATATATGTACCTTGGTGTTCATAGCAGCATTATTCATGGTGGTCAAGACATGAAAACAACTGAAGTACCCTTTGATAGATAATTGGATAAAGAAGAAGTGGTACACATATATAGTGAAATATTACTCAGCCATAAGAACGGATGAAATACTGCCATTTGTGACAACATGAATGGGTTTTGAGATTATCATGCTAAGAAAAATAAGTGAAAAAAAATTGAAAAGCATATAATTTAACTCATATGTGGAATATAAAACTGAAAGCAACAAATAAATAAGACAAACAGAGAATCATGGACGTGAATGACAGTTTAGTTGTTACCAGAGAGAGAGGGAGGCGAGAGGTGGATAAGGTAAAGGAGGTCAAAAACATCTAAGTTGGAAATGTTTTTATAGAAGTTGCCATATTGAAGGTGATAACTAATAGATAGAATTACCAGAGATTTGTCTCCTGGAGGCAGTATATGGTTGGGTTTTGTTTTTTGCTCCATTCTGTAACTCTGTGTCTTTTTATTGGTGAGTTCAGTCCACTTACATTTAGGGGAATTATTGAAATGAGATCTTCTTATGGCCATTTTATCTTTTGCTTTATGGTAGCTTGGTCTTTCCATGATTCCTTGCCCTCGTGTTTCTGTTTTTTTTTATTTTGGTTGGATTTTGTGGGTTTTCCTTCTTGTCCTTGTTTTGTTACGTACTTTGGTTCTGAGTCTTTGGCATGTGGTTACCATTACGAATATGCAAAGTATAGTTATATATTTATACAGTCATCCCTTTTCTTCCGCACTTACCTTATCTCCATTCCCCTTTGGGAATCTGGATCTCTGAATTCCCTTTTTCATGCATTGTTTTCTCAATTGGTCCCTATGTATGCTGAACATTCATTACTATCTTGCTATAGCAATTCTCTTCTTATTTTTTAAGCTTTAATGCCCTGTTCTTAATAAGGATTGCACTCCTCTGCTTCTATTTGCCTGATAGTCACTTTACTCCTAATTGTGTATTTTGTTGTTGTTGTTGTTACTATTTTACTTTAGGTGAGCTGACGCTTTTCAGTATTTCCTTAGTGCAGGCCTCGTAGTGGAGAATTCCTTCAATTTTTGTATGTCTGGAAAGGTCTTAATTTCTCCTTCATCTAAAGGAGAACTTAGCTGGGTACATTATTCTTGGCTGGTAGTTCCTTTCATTTAATATTTTGATTATTTGATTCCACTCCTTTCTGGCTTCTAAGGTTTGTGCTGAGAAGTCTGAGGATAATCTAATGGGTTTTCCTTTATAGGTTACCGTCTTCTTTTCTCTGGCTGCCTTGAGAATTCTGTCTCTGTCATTGATTTTTGATAATTTTAATACAATGTGTCTTGGTGAAGGCCTTTTTGTGTTGAGATAATTGAGTGTTCTATTGTCTTCTCGAATTCCAAGCTCTAGTTCATTCTTTAGATTTGGGAAATTCTTGTTCACTATTTGTCTGAAAATGCTTTCTCATCCCAGATTCTTTACCTCCCATTCGAGAATTCCCATTATTCTTATATCTCCTCTCCTGAAGGTATCAGCAAGTTTTTGAATTTCTCTTTTATTATTTTCATTCTTCGTTTTCTCTCTTCTTCCTTCTGATTTATTTCTAAATTTCTGTCTTCCATATCACTGATCCTTTTTTCTATTTAGTCTACTCTATTTCCCAAGCTTGTTAGTACATTTTTCAACTCCTGCAGTGTGTTCTTTATCTCCAGAAGGTCTATTTGGTTCTTTTTGAGGGTTTCAATCTCCTTGCTAAAGAACTCATTCTGCTCATCTAGTGGTTTTTTCAATTCTTGAAATTGTTGATATGATTCATTTCGGATCTCACTGAGTTTTTTCAGAAGTACCATCCTTAATTCTCTGTCATTAAAGTTGCACATTTCTATGTCTGTAAGCTTATTTTCTGGAGATTTTTCTCTTTCTTTCAGAGATGCCTTGTCACCTTGGTTGTTCATGGTGTTTAATGGGCTATTTCTCTGCCTGGGCATTAATGGGAGTGTCTTCTGCTTTTTTTTTTTTTTCCCCAGAAAGAAGATTTATTATATAATGGTCCCTAACCTGTTGCAAAGAAGGTGTTTTTCTTTTGGTTCCCAGTAGGTGGCATCTAAGCGTCTTGGATCTCTGCTTTATACAAAGTGTTAATAATGTCTGTTTCTTATAGATGTTTAATCATGCTCGCTACCCTCAATCTCAGTTCCTGTCAGTATTAGCGACAGTTTCATTAGCATTTGCTCAGATTCTCTTGGGGTTCTGTAGTGTTCCATCTTGGAAGATATGGGGGGAGGGGCCCTCTGGGGCAGGGGGGATGGGGGCTGTAGCTCATCCTTGGTTTTGCAGCCGCGGCTGGTAAAAGTCAACTATTATTTCTTTGCCATCCCCGCTTTTCTGCCATCCCCGTTTCTTTGCCTTCTGCCCTGATGACTGGGCACTGCCGCCAGCCACAGGGAGCTCACAGCTCTACCAGACATGACTGTTCAGGGAACTCACCACACCTTCTCCCTTCTCCCTCCTCCTACAGGTAGCTTCAGCTGCAAGAGGCAGATTCTGTTTCTCCCAGTCCACCACCCGACACCCGGGATTCTGACCTGTAGTAGCTCTTATGCTATGTTGACACTAATAGGCATCTTAAGCCTAGAGTCCATGTAGTGCTAGATTGAGATTTTATTCTGTGCCAGGTATGTTGTCGCTATGACCGAAAATTCCTTAATCCTAATTTCATCAAATCAGAACATAGCATCCATGAGCCCATGTACATTTTCCTAAGGATGCTAGGAATCACAGATATTGGAGTTGGTACCAACATTGTGCTCAAGACGCTTGGAATCTTCTGGTTTCATGTACCAGAGATTTATTTTGATACTTGCTTGCTTCAAATGGGGCTCATCCACACATTTTATTGCATAGAATTGGACATCCTGCTGGCCATGGCCCTGGACCATCATGTGGCCATTTGTTATTCACTAGGACTGCCATTCTAATAGCTCAATCCCTAGTACTGATAAAGTGTCGGTTTTAATTTTATTATACAACATTAGTCCCAGGTTAACAGAATCCGTGGTTTGTTTTTGGCCTTCATTATTTCAGGGTTTGACCTCATATTCATCACAATGTCCAATATACAGATATTTATCACAGTTTTTGATTTGCCCCAGAAGGAGGCTAGGTTGAAAGTATTTAATACTTGCACTGCTTACATCTATGTCTTCCTTTAGCTCTACCGCCTTGCCATCTCTTCACTCAAAGGTTTGGTTCTCATATCCCTCCTTATATCCATATCCTCTTTTCTAGCATTAAGTGCTGGTCCCTCCATTTCTCAATCCAATTGTCTACGGTGCAAAAACCAAGCAGATCTGCATTCCTGTGGTAAAAATGTTTTGTTTATAAAATTCACTGTGATTAATACTTCCATGCTTTTCTCTCTATGCAATAGTAAGAACTGTTTGAAACAAAATAAACACCATAATATTAATGTTATTTCAGATGCTTGAATTTTTATTTAATTGCTTTGTAAAATTTGTGAAACAAAGTAAACAACATAATACTAATGTTATTTCAGATGCTTGAGTTTTTATTTAATTGTTTTGTGAAATTTACAAGGATAATCATTAATTTTCAGATTAACATATGATGGATAGATATAGAGGATATTATGCTAAGTAAAATAAGCTAGACAGAGAAAGACAAATACCATATGATTTCACTTATATTCGGAATCTAAAACAAACAAAACAAACAGGCTTATAGAAACAGAAACCAAAGGGATGGTTGCCAGAGGAGAGGGAGATCGGAGTACCAGTGAAAAAATGAAGAGGAATATAGTTAGTAATATTATCTCAAGTTTGCATGGAGACAGATGATTACTAGAGTTAGTGGGGTCATCTTACTGTAAGGTACAGAAATGTCAAATCACTGAGTATACACCTGAAACTAATATAACCAATATAATATTATATGCAAACTATATTTAAATTATGAGAGATAAGTAAAAAAAGAATGGCCATGGACACTGTGCAAAGTTGTTGAATTTTTTCTGAAAGCTATAATGTATCATCAGAGAGATTTTCTTTATATGAAAGGTATCAAATCGTATACTTTAAACCTATATAATTTTATTAACCAATGTCACCCGAATAAATTTAATTTAAAAAAAGGGGAAAAAAAGAAAGGGACACGTGTGTGTTGAATGTGTGTGTGTGTTGTGTATCTATTTGTGGCAACATATCTTCTCAGTGGTGGTAAAACGTGCTTTTTAATCAATCAAGGCTATTTCACTAATGAAGAGATGGAGCGTTTTGTCTAAGATTAATGACTTGAGAACTTAAAGCTAGTAGATTGTTCCTGAAAACTTCAGCTCACTGAACACTTTGTTAAAGATTATAAAAATGTTCACATGTGCAAACATGTTCATTCTTTCATCTATAACATTAAAATAACTACATATATAAAAATATTGGACTACATGTCACATCAATGGTGGATACCCTGGCAGGTTTTATGAATTGGGCCTTATCAGATGACTACTGAGGATGATTATTTTATCAATCTAGAGGCTACATTGAGGCATATTTTGAGACTGTTTTAAATATCAATATATATTAAATATGATTCGATTGAATTCAATGAAGGGTTGTTGTTCTTAAATAATATTATTTTCTTAGGAACAAAACTAAAATAATGTCAGAGGTAATTACTTAATGTTCTAGCCAGTGTTCAAAAAACTTATGTTAGGGCCAAATAAATAGCTTAGGCTTTGTGGGAAAAGAAGCAATACAAAAATATTGTGTAGGTATTTATATAATAAGAGACTAAATGTATTTCTATGAAATTTTGATGAAATTTATATGTAATAAAAATAATAATCATCATCATAATTATGTAGTTTTTCTATAATGTAGGTCTACTAATTATAAGAATGTAATTCATTTATTTTTCCAAGGAGTGACATTCTGCTTAAATTGCCTAAAAGTTAGATTTTCTCTAATATCAAATTGATTGTAAAAGTTCATCTGTAAAAACTATTCTTAGCTAACGGGTTATAAAAACACAGACAGTAGGCCAGCTTTGGATGGTCCACTGTAATTCTAAGCTTGTTTGGAGAAGTTTGAAAAGTCTAACAATTATTAGTTCTGGCAGTTGTCCTGAAAATATGTGGAAATATAAGACTGACAAGAGACAGAATGTGAAACTAGAAAGTTTTTGCACCATGTTCAATTGTTAGTATTTCATAAAATATCTAAAGTCCAGATTGTTCAATCATTGTGATTTTCAAATTATAAGGACCAGTTCTAAAGTGAGACCTACAAATAGAAGATAGAAAATAACTGAACATTGCAAGGACAAAAGGATAATCAGGACTCTCTTTCCTCCAACATACTTGAACCAGGACAACTATAGAATAAATTCTTGACCATAAAATGGCTTGGAAAACAAAAAAAAATTTGTAAAGAGTAATTTTAATAATTTTTAGAAATTTTGAAATTAACTTTCAAAGGGATAGTAACAGTTTCAAAATGACTAAAAGAACTATTTGTCTGAATTTTCAAAGACACTGGTTATTATTGACATTTTTAACCTTCAACAGTTCGATAGGTGAAATATGATTCTCCTTATAATCAGAATTTAACAAAGACTAAAATATTGTTGCTAGTTTTTCCATTTGTATATCCTATGAAGTACTTTATAATGTTTTTTAACATCGTTTTTTAAAGGTGTTCATTTTTTTTTTCTTGTGTCAACTTCACTGGGCCACAGTGTGCCTAGATATATGATCAAATGTTATTCTGAGTGTTTATGCAATGATGCTTTTTAGGTGAGATTAACATTTAAATTGCTAGACTGAGTAAAGGAGATAGCTCTCCATAATGTGGTGGGCCTGATCTAATCAATGAATAGAATGAAAAAGCTGAGACTTCTCCAAGTAAGAAATCTTCCTGCCTGAGGGCCTTTGAATTTACATTGACCTTTTTTTCCCTTATCTTTGGACTTGAAACATTGGCTCTTCCTGTGTCTTGAGTTTGCTGGCCTTCAGACTAGAACTCCATCATTAGTTCTCCTATTTCTTAGCTTCAAACTCAGACTGGACCATTGGCTCTTTTAGAGCTCCAGCTTGATGACTTACCTACCCTACAGAACTTGGGATTTGCCAGCTTTCATAATTGTGTGAGCCAATACCTTTAATAAATTTTTTTCCTTGCTATATATGTTTCCTACTGGTTCTGTTACTATGGGGAACATTAATAAAATAATTTTTAATAAAAGACTTAATTTAAGAAGTGAAAACTAAAATTAAAAGTTATGATGAGATTATGATATATATCTGTGCCCCGTGTTTAATGATTTTATACCTTTTAGGTGATGAATCGAAGACCAGATTATTGAAGCAAAGAAAAGTGATATTGTTTCTTATGTGCAAGGCCTTAGGCTAACAAACACAATGCTAATTTTCAGATTTTATTTGTAGTGGATATAGTTTTTTTCTAACATAAAAAATTTTGAGTATATCAACAAAGTTGATATTATTAATTAAATGATTTTAGCAAGACTGTAAGATTTAAAATTCATATAAGTATTGTTTTGTAAATCTATGTACTGAAAACATTAAATGAGAATTTAAAACATTACAAAGAGTATAAAACCATAAAACATTTAGGATACATTTATGTATACAATAAAATAAAAGAATTACAAAGATTCTATACTGAAAAGTATAAAATATTTTTGAGAGAAAGACCTAAAAAAATAGAGGCCATACCCCATTCATGGCTTGGAGATCTCAAAATTTTTAGAATGTCAGTTTTTAAATTTATCTAAAGATACAAAGCAGTCCTGAATAAAATTCGAACAAACATTTCTGGTGAGAATGAAGAAGCTAACTCTATATTTTATATAAAAATTCAAAGCAATTAAATACAAAACAATCTTAAATAAAAAATAAATTATGAATATTTGCAATATCTGAAATTACTACTTAGTATAAATTATAATAATTAAGAGTGTGGTATCAGCATGAAGATAAAAAAATAATGAAAAAGAATAGAGAACCTGCAAGTAAACCCACATTTGTACAGTCAGTTAATTTTCAACAAAGGTGCTAAAGCAATTCAATGGACAATCAAAAGTCTTTTCAAGGACCTGTACCTAGGTCACGGAAAATGGTAGACTAGGTAAAAGCAGGGTTCGCCTCCTCCCAGGTCCGCATTGAAATTACAACCAAATTATAAATAATCAATGTAGAGAATCATCTGAAGTCCAGCTGATCATAACACTTATGTCTGACAATATAAAGAAGGAACTACATCAAGCCGATAGAAGGGGCAAAATCATGAATCAGAATGGACCCGTACCTGGGGGTGATGGAGGATCACCGAGAGGGAGAGCAAGGCTGCAGAGGCTCCCCTAAAGGCCAAGAGGGTTCTGGCCTCATTTGGAGCCAGCCCAGGGAAGAGGAAATTTCAATAACTGACTATAAAAACCAGAGGGGATTCTGGCTGTCTGGGTGAGACCGAAGGAGAGAGAAACCTAGAAGCCCCTTTGAAGGACCTGCACACAGATTTTCTGACTTGCAGACACTCACCCGAGTCACCAGTGGTGGATCAGAGGCTAGCGGGGAATCCATACCGAGAAAGTCTGCATTACCTGACGCCAAAATGAGGACTGGAAGAGCAGCCACTATTGTGCCTTAGTCCATCCCCCCTACAGGGCAATCTACAGACCAGGCCAGTTTGACTGTGCAGACTCCTCCCACAAGGCCATTAGGAAGCCTTGGCCTAAGGGGATCAGCTGCCCAACCCAACTTGCAGAATGCCTGGGGGCTTTTGTTGCTGGGTGGCTGCCACTCCCTGCACCTATTCAGGACCAAACATTTGCAGCTGGCAGCCAGCACTGTGAGCACACATTTCTGAGAGTTTCAAGCAGATCACTGCTGCCAACATGAATTTGGACAGATCTCAGGGACCTGTGGGCCAATCCCAAACAGCAGCTGGTCTTGCTGTGATCTAGGACTTCTGCAGGAACACTCGAACAGTTACTGAAGTTTTAGCAAGACTGAAGATGTATTGATCTAACTGCTATTGTCTCCCTGAGACCCAGTCCCATCCTTCCCACAAATTGCCCCAGGTGACCCATTGACTGTGAACCAACACCACCCTGCCCCTCCAAACCCCAGGGATTCCCAGTCCACACAGGCAACAAATTTAGCTAGCACAGAGCAGGCACTGCATGGAAATCAGTTGCAGGCAGACCTCTGCTGCCTGTAAGAGTTACCATATTGCATCCGGTGAGCTAAGGGGTCAATGGGACCTTCCCAGACAGCAGCTGGTCTCACTGTGATCTGTGACTACAGTGGGAATGCCTGGGCACAGAAGTTGCAGAAAAACTGAGGCTAAATTGGCCTAATGGCCCTTGTCAACCAGAAATTCTGCTTCATCTAAGCCACAAAGTGCCTGCAGCCCATTGACAGTTAGCCTCCCATGCCCTGCTTGGCTCTGGGGTTGTGCATTCTGCACAGACAACAGACCTTAGTTAACACAGCAAGCACATTTTTGAGAAAACAGTTTGGGGAAAACACTGCTGCCAATAAGAGCTGCAATATCTCTTGAGGAGATCACAGGGGTCTGTGGGACTGCCCTAGACAGTACCTTGTCTCCATGTGATCTGTGACTACTGCGGGGATACGAAGACACAGAAATTGAAGAAAACTGAGGCTATTGGCCCTTGACTCCCTGAGCTCCTACCCCATTTGATACACAAAGTGCCTGCCTGACTGTTGATAGGCAACTGCCCCTGCTCTGAGCTGGCGCATTCAGGCTCAAGGTGGGCAGCAGCTGACCTTATTACAATTGGAAACTTGTACAGGGAGCCACAGACACAGTGCTAGCATGTAAACTAACACTGCAGTGGCAAGGAGGAATTTACTCAATAGACCCAGGATACTCCCAGGGTCCCTGTGCCACTCGACACACATATCACCTAGATGTTGTTCCAGTTTCAGAGACTTATGGGCAACCGACAGGTATTTTCAGACCTGAAGGAGCACAGGTCCCTCTGCTAAACTACCCTAGGTCAGAAACGAGAGATAACTAGACTGCTGCCTACAGTGTTGCATCTTCTACTTACCTATAGATCCAGCATAGGCAACAACCATCTGTGGATTGCTTTGTAGTTCCCACCAGTTAGCACTGAGCAATCAAAAGCAGCAGCTGACCTTGGCCTACTGGGGATCTCCTCCCAAGGGGCCACAAAACTAACACATCCAGAAGCTGGCATCAGCCCACAACAGAGCAACTCCTGATTAGTCCCATTAACGGTACACACAAAGGGTGGTTGCAACAAGTACACAAACCTGTTCAGGCAAATCCCACTCAGTGTGGTCAGCCCCCACACAGCAACTCTTACCCTGTGGGTGTAGCTAATTCCCACAATTAGTCAGCCTGAGCGTTAGTCACATCCACTGAAGAACTAACAATAATAAAGCCTTGGCGACAACAGAAGATCACCCATTACCCACACAAAGATCATGTCCAAAGCCCTCGGCATTGGGGATCAGGGAGAGTGTGCCACTGAGCCACACAAGACACCTTCCACATTAGGCCATATGACCAAGGCTGAGAGATGAAACAAATATTCCTGACACATAAAAACAAACACAAGAGGCTAATAAAATGAGAAAACAAAGAAACATGCCAGAAATGAAACAACAAGAGAAAACTACATAAAATAAGCTAAATAAATTGGAGGCAAGCAAGCTACCAGGGACAGAATTTAAAATAATGGTTATTAGGATGCTCAACGAACTTTTGAGGAGAACGGATGAATACACTGAGAACCTCAACAGAGAGATAGTAAGCATAAAAAGGATGTAGAAACCATAGAAAAGAACCAGACAGAAATGAAGAATATAATAACCGAAATGAAGGATAAACTAGGATTCAACAGGAGATTGGACAAAGCAGATCGAATCAGTGAACTGGAAGACAAGGTAGCAGAATATACCCAATCAGAAAACAAAAAGAAAAAAGAATTTTAAAAAATGAAGATAGTTTAAGAGAACCTCTGAGACAACATGAAGCGTAAAAACATCTGGAGTACCAGAAGGAGAAGAAAGAGAGCAAGGAATTGAGAATTGGTTTGAAGAAATAATGAAAGAAAATTCCCTAACCTGGCAAAAGAATTAGACATATAAGTTAAGGAAGCACAGAGTCCCAAACAAGAGGAATTCAAACAGACCCACACCAAGACACATCATAATTAAAATGCCAAAGGTCAAAGACAAAGAGAGAATCTGAAAAGCAACAAGAGAAAGGAAGCTAGTTACTTGCAAGGGTACCCCCATAAGAATGTCTGCGGATTTTTTTAATGGACATTTTTCAAGGAACTGGCAAGAAGTATTCAAAGTTATGAAAAACAAGAAACTACAATGATGAATACTCTACCCAGAAAGGCTTTTGATGAAATGGAAGGTGAGATAAAGAGCTCCCAGATGGGGAAAATCTTAAGGAATTCATCACCAACAAGCCATTATTATAAGAAATGTTAAAAGGTCTTCTGTAAAAAGAAAGAGATACAAAGGAAAACAAAAAACAAATACAAATAATAAAATGGCAGTAACTATGTATCTATCAGTAATCACTTTAAATATAAATGAATTAGATGCTCTAATCAAAAGACATAGGGTATATGAATGGATAAGCAAACAAGACCCATGCATACGCTGTCTACAAGAGACCCACTTCAGATCAAATAACACTCACAGACTGAAAGTAAAGGGATGGAAAAAGTTATTTCATGCAAACGGAAATGAAAGAAAATTTGGGATAGCAATACTTATATCAGATAAAATAGACTTTAAAATAAAGTCTATAATAGGAGACTAATAAGGGCATTACATAATGATAAAGGGATCAATAAATCAATAGCACATAACTCTAGTAAACACATATGCACCTAACATGCGAGCACCTACATACATAAAGCAATTATTGGCTGACATAAAAGGAGAGATCAACAGTAATACACTCATAGTAGGAGACTTTAAATCCCATTCATTCCAATGGACAGATCTTCCAGACAAAGAATCAACAAGGAAAAAATGGGCCTAAAACACACACTAGACCAGATGGATTTAATAGAGATTTTCAGAGCTTTTTACCTCAAAGCAGCAAAGTATGCATTCTTCTCAAGCACACATGGAATCTTTTCTAAGATAGACAACATGTTAGGGTACAAAACAAGTATCAATAAATTTAAGAAGATTGAAATCATATCAACTTCTCCTCCAATCACAGTGATATGAAACTAGAAATCAACTATAAGGAAAAAAACTGGAAAATATATGAACACATGGAGGCTAAATAACATGCTGCTAAACAATGAATGGGTTATTAATGAGATCAAGGAAGAAATCAAAAGATACCTAGAGACACATAAAAATAAAAACACAACGACTCAATATCTATAGGACACAGCAAAAACAGTCTTAAGAGGGAAATTCATAGCAATACAAGCCTACCTCAAGAAACAAGAAAAAGCTCAAATCTAACCTTACACTTAAAAAATCTAGGAAAAAAAAAACAGCAAAAGAAGTCCAAAGTGAATAGAAGGAAGGAAATAATAAAGGTTAGAGCAGAAAGAAACGAAATCGAGTCTAGAAAAACAGTACAAAAGATTAATGAAACCAAGAGCTGGTTCTTTGAAAAGACAGATTGACAGACCCTTAGCCAGACTCATCAAGGAAAAAAGAGAGAGCACTCATCTAAATAAAATCAGAAATGAAAGAGGAGAAATAACCATGGACTCCACAGAAATACAGTGGATCATAAGAGAATACTACGAGCAATCATGTGCCAACAAATTGGACAATCTGGAAGAAATGGACACATTCCTAGAAACATATACTCTCCCAAAATTTAGTCAAGAAGAAACAGAAAATCTGAACTGGCTGATTACCACAATGAAATAGAATCAGTAATCAAAAACCTCCCCCAAAACAAAAGTCCTGGACCAGATGGCTTCATAGGCAAATTTTACCAAACATTCAAAGAATTAACACCTTTTCTTCTCAAACTATTCCAAAAAATTCAAGAAGAGAGAAGGCTCCCTAACTGATTTTATGAGGCCACCATTACCTTTATTTGAAAACCAAAGACATTACAAAAAAAGAAAACTATAGGCCAATATATCTTATGAATATTGATGTAAAAATCCTCAACAAAATATTAGCAAACCAAATTCAGCAATACATTAAAAATATCATACACCATGATCAAGTTGGATTTATTTCTGGAATTCAAGGTTGGTACAGTATCCATAAATCAATTAACGTGATACACCACATTAACAAATCGAAAGATAAAAACCATATGATCATATCAACAGATGCAGAAAAAGCATTTGACGAAATCCAACATCCATTTATGATAAAAACTCTCAGCAACGTGGGAATAGAGGGAACATACCTCAACACAATAAAGGCCATACATTGTTGTTGGGATTGCAAATTGGTACAGCCATTATGGAAATCAGTCTGGAGGTTTCTAAAAAAATTAAAAATTGATATACCTTTGACTCAGCAATTGCACTTCTAGGTATTTATCCAAAGAAAACCAAAACAATAATTGGTAAAGATCTATGCACCCCAATATTCATGGCAGCACAATTTACAATGATATGGAAGTAACATAAATGCCAATCAACAGATAATTAAATAAAGAAATTATGATTCAAACATACAATGGAATATTACTCAGCCATTAAAAAAAAATGAGATTCTACCATTTGTGACAACATGGATGGACCTAGAAGTTATTATGCTGAGTGAAATAAGTCAGACACAGAGAGATAAATACCATGTGATTTCAGTTATATATGGAATCTAAGGAACAAAAAGAACAAACTAATCAAAAACAGACTCATAAATATAGAAGACAATTTGGTGACAGACAGAGGGGAGGGGGTGTTGGGGCCTGGGAGAAAGAGGTGAAGGGTTAAAGAAGTACAAATTAGTAGTTGATAGATGCTCATGGAGATGGGGAGCATGGCATAAGGAATGCAGTTAGCATTAATATATTAGCTAGGTGGAAAACCAGAGGAGTGAAGGAGCGATTTGGGGGATCATTTTATAAACTATATAAATGTCTAACCACTGTACTGTATACTTAAAAAAAATGAAAAAAAAAAAAGAAATAGAACTGTAACAACTAGTAAAAATTGGTATGTATATATTTTTATCTTCTATTACATATCATACAAAATAGTAATGAAGTGAAGTATAGAAACTAAATATAAAGCTTCGGCAAAGAAAAAAAAAATAGAATTTCTACATGATTTGGGGTTAGGAAAAGATTTTCTTATGAGGACCAATAAAGCTATAAGATACCATGCTTTTAACAATTTTAACTTCAACAGAAGTATAATTTTGAGAGAATTAATAACCGAGATTATTATTATGTGCTACATATATGTATGTCTGTATTTATGTATATGTGTGTTTGTGTATATTCTGACAAAAGATGTGAACCTAAAATAACATACAAAAAAATTGTGCAACCATCACTACTAATTCCACAACATTTTCATCACCCAATATAAATATTTCATCCTATTAGCAGTCACTCCCCATTCTGTCTTGTCCCCAGTCTACAGTAACCACTAATCAACCCTCTGGCTCAATTCTGGACATTTCATGTAACTGGAATCATATAATACATGCCTGTTATATCTAGCTTCTTTCCAAGAGTATATAGTTTTCAAGGTTCATCCATGTTGTAGCATAAATCAAAACTTCATTTCTGTTTATGCCTGAATGAAATTCCATTGCATAGATGTACCTCAGTCTACTCTAACACATGGCAGGGAAGACTCTGGCCAAATAAGCTTTTTCATAAACCCTCTCTCTTCCCCGTAGTGACTCCCATCTTAATTCGAACAATTACACAAATAATATAGGCATGGCCTGGCCCTTCTATTTTATATTTTCCATATTTTATTTAAACATTTCTTCTCTTGATGAATTTTATCACTCATCCATAATGGGAAAAGCTATTCAACATTCATTGTGAACTCAGTTCTTTTTTTTTTAATGAAATGATTTGTTTTTGTTTTTTTTCTGAAAAATGTGCAGTCTCTTCTAAAAATTTACTGTTTATATTTCCTATTACATTTCACAATAAAATATAATTTCCTATTACATTTCCATTAAAATGCTTATGAAGATAATTATTTTATTTAATATTAGGAGTTCTGAGGAACTATACCTTTACCAAAATAAGGAGTCACATCTTTTCTAAAACATTTTATTCTCCTATTGTTCTAACAGGTTTTAAATAGAATCTAAATTTTTTTTTGTCCCAACATTCAATAACATTATGATTCATTGAGGTTTAAACATTTTTTGTACATATCAAAAGTATCCTGGGAGTTATTCAACAGGTCTAATTTTTAGTTACATTCTATATGAGGAGTAGTGTACAGATTTCAGAGCCCGCTGACCTCACATGTGTCTACTTCATATTCTATCTGAAAAGCATTCATCTTACTTTCCCTGAAAATATTTCATTTCATCTGCTGTTACTTTGGTGGGTGGCAGCAATCTGATATACATTGTTTGTTCATTTTTCTGGTGAAAGTACCCAAACTCTGGCTAATTTCAACCTGCCAACGTGAGGTCACTGAGTGCAGACCTGGGAAAAGATACATACAGTGGTCATGGGCCAGTATGAGCTGGCTCCAGTGAATAATCGCCCTAAAGTTTATACCATTAATTTTCTTAGAATGAATATAATTTTAGAACAGTTTAATGACAAGATGGGGTCAGATAGTCTTTTAAAGCAAAAAGAACAGGTTTATTAAATAGGGCCAGATCTAATGACAAAAACGATGTGACTATAAGTAAGGTCATCATATTGCCCAAGCAGATGTAATTAATGTGTCTTTGAATACTTCTTATACTATGAAGGAAATGGGAGACTATTTTTCCTCTTCTTGATACCAAAGCTTAACGTTCCATTTCTAAGGCACAAACCTTTTTCTTTTCAACTAAGTAAATATTTGCCACGAATAATAGTTCCCAGCTCAGAAGCTAGTATAGATATTGTGACTGGCTCTAATTTTTTTGAAAATACATATTATTTCATCAGAATTAATTTGATGAGAGCTGGTTTGGATACAGGAAAGATTTGTGTCACCAAAATTCATGTGGTAGAAGCTTAGACAATAAAGGTGATTGAGGCTTTAAGGTAAACTTTCCAGTTAGCCCCCTTTATGAGCCTAAGTAAGAAATCAGCGCTTCTCCAACTGGAATTAGATTACAGAAAGATTCCTTTTATTTTTCTATTATCATACCTACACTAACTAGTCTCAATATTTCAAAATGTTTTTATTTTTCTGTATTGGCTCTTTTTTTATGTAAATAAGTGTCACTGACTTGTTTTGTATTGTCCTAGGGCACTGTCTTCTCTTAGGAATATTTAGAAGGGTGATTATTTTGTTCCCAGTCCTAAAGAGAAAGCAGCATTTGAGAATTGCTTTAATATGAAGAACCATAATTAGAAAATGGATCTTCTAAGTTCTGAACCATATTCTACCTCTTTTTTCACCTTTGTCCCAGGTGAACCTAAAAGCTCACTAGAGATTGGTAAAAACCAACCCTCCAGGTGCCTCCTATAGTACAGAACTGTCATCCTTAACTCAAAACGTCAAAAAGATCTCCACTCTATGGCTTTTACATGTATTACCACAGATAATTCCTGGTAAGTCTTTGGGGTTGAGATTCTGCACTGGGTTTGGGGAAATGGAGGATTAGTTTCAAGGAGAACACATATCCTCTTTGCCAGGACATTAAAAAAGCAATAGAATTTTACAGTAGTTGAATGATCAAACACTAGAAAGATTTGTCTCATGCTTTTCAAAATATTTCTAAGTCAATTAATGCACTCTGAATGACACATTTTAAAGCAAGATTGATAAATAGGAGGCCCTCGAGAGAATGATATCTGAACGGATAAATGAATGGAAAGCTTTTTTGTTAACAGGTCAGGAAATTATACATGTTTAAACTGGGAAAGATTCAGGTGAAATAATATCCTTCAAGATATTCAGAAAAATGATCATTTATGTGCAATACTCATCAAATATGTGAAAGCATTTATGGAAAGGAAAGGATAAGTGTCTGTGGATTAGTAGCTGGCATTAATTGACATTTCAATTCATTTTAAGTATCTTTATAAATATTTTAGATGGATTATGTATTCAATCTCAGTAACCTATTATTATATTTTTATCCATTAACTTTATTTTAGCAATGAGGATAATTGAGACATAGAAGTTTTATAACTGGTTGAAGAGCATGCGAAGCTAAATAATAGCATCCTGATTTTAAACTCTTTTGACTGACTTAAGTCCTGTGCATTAACTGCCATGACCCATGGCTGATGTCTATCACTGGAACTTGGAACCGTATTCCATTACTGAGAAATTAAGAGGGAGGCAAGTTGAGCCTCAATAGAAAGAAGACCTATTTGGCATTTGGAACTGTCCTGAAATATGGCAAGTTATCTCAGAAAACATAAGAGTTCTCTACCACTGGAGGCCTTGAGGCCGAGATCAAAGGGTAAGTGTCAGAGATTTTATAGAGGAATGAGATTTCCTAAGATTGTAGGGATGGTGAATTTAGGCCCTAAATTTCCTAAATTTTTTAGATTCTGGGAATCAGCCTGAGTCAGAATTAGAGCTGTAAGTTATACTAACAGTTCAGGATTTATTATATGTCAGACCTATGATTCTTTCTTGGGCCTATAAATTTCAAGGGTTTAAGATATTTTTCTTCCATCTTCTAAACATCTATATAATAGTGCTTCCACTTTGCCTTTCGTCATCCAGTGCTGTAACTCTCAACCTGAGAACATAATTTCTTTATCCGCATCTTTCTCAATTTCCCCTACATCAAGTCAGTGAGTCATATAGATATTGCTTCCTTGATATTCCTCTTATATTGCCAAATTCAAAATATCCTATCTGAACTATCACACATATCTTTTCAACTTAATCTCCATATGCCTAGTTTTCATACCCTTCAAGCTACTTGCAGATTGAATTTTTAAAAGGCAAAATGCATTTAATGTGTAGGAATCATGAATAATGCTAAACTTCCTACAATATAGACAATAACCCCCCACAAAAAAATATTTAACCTAAAATGACAGTTGTGCTGAGATTAAGAAACTCTGCCCTAGAAGAATATCAATTAGGTCTCATGAAGTTGGAAATGTAAATCTATCATGAAGAAAAGTAATATGATATATGTGATATATGGTCCTTTAGACTGAAGACATGCTTTTCTATTTTATTTACCTGCTGATTTACTTGCTTCCTCCTTCTCTTTTTGCTCACCTTCCTCCGATCATTTATATTATATACTTCTGTAGAGCTTCAGCTTCCTTGTTATTCTCCAAGGGTTCTCTAGGTCAAATGTTACTGTGTGTGGCCATGTTTAATTTCTCAAATTAATGTTCCTAGTAAAGCCAGTAGCATACATTTTTGATCCAAATCACAGAGATTGTTGGCAAGTATATAGATCATATGATGTTACAAATGTGGTCCTATATCAGACATGTATCATCTAATAAATGTGTATTATAATGTATGTATTATACCTATTTGGTGAATTAAGAAGGTAGTATAGAGGTTGTTTCCTTCAGAATCTGAAAATGCACAAACTGATTAAAATCTTTGGTAGTACATTTTTATACAACTCAACCTGATTTATTTATACATTGATGTGTGTGTGTATATAAACACACACATACACATGTATATATATATATATATATACACACACATACACACACACAAATACACATGTATACATACATATATGTATGCACGTGTGTGTATGTATATATATATGTGTGTGTGTGATTATACATACATATATATATATGTAGATTATACATACATACATATATATATATGTATGTATAATCTCCTTACTGAATTATAAAATCTGAGAGGACACTATTTTTGTTCTTTTTGGATGGATTATTATGCCATGGAATTTGTATGCAAGTAGATTTACCTATAACAAGTCTTAGTTTTTCATTAATGTAATAGAGTAATTATGGTGATGTCATAAACTGAGGAAAATAAAATAATCTAAATGTTTAAAAATCTTAAGTTGAACGACATAATACACATTAAATACATGATAGATGCTACTTTTTGAATTCTAAGCACTCAGCGCAATGTAGATGCTTCATAAGTATAAAATAAATAAAAGTATCTTTGTTCCCCAACTACTTCTTGCAAACGGTGTATATTTAATTAATGCATATTAAAAATCATTAGAAAATACTTGAAAGATGATGGAGAGGACATGATTGTGATATTTTCTTGTTCTCAATATGTTGATTTAGGCCTTCCTTACTATCTTTAACTGTTTTATACTTTGTTTAAATAGTTTAAGAAAATGATCTTTGCAAATAAGAAAAGAAAATAGTATAATTTGTAAATTAATATTTCTCATGTACTCCAGTGAAAATATTTTCTTGAAGAAAATTAAATACAGTTTGTAGGAAAGCAGCAGTCAGGAAAATTGCAAAGGCCTTTGGGATAAAGCAATGCCACTCATAGCAGGCTCTTGAGGCAAATAGTGTTATGTGTTGAAGCAACCAGTGGAAGGCAGAGACATAAAGAGTGAATCTAATCCTATAAAAAATGATGCATGGAGAAAAAATTTCACCAATACATAAGGCTATAAGTAAAGAAAACATTATATATCATAAAAACTTGTGTTATTACAAATACTTAAGAATAAATAACTGTTCAGGCTCGGGGATATAATAATGGTTATTGATAGGGAGACAAAAAAGATGACATCAATTGGCACTTGAGATCAAATATGAGGTGCACAAATAAGGCATATTGAGAACAAGCTCTGAAAGGAACTGCTAAGGTAAGAGCCATGGATTCAAAAAGAATAAATTTGTTTTCTCAGAATATAAGTAAGAAAAGTTGTAAGACGTGTGGTTGTGTTTTGGGAAAATACAGCAAGTTTAAAAAGTTAGGTTGGAAGTGTGTTGAGAAAGTTTATTATAGAGGGGCCAGACTATGAAGAGACTAGCCTGAGAAAAAAAGTGAGCTGCGAAACTGAAAAATATGTTAAACAAGTCTTCTGATTATAATCAACCAGAATGGTCTACCATTACTGTGAATCCTATATGTCTAGCTGAGGTGGAGTCTAGTTCTGAAATATCATTACCCTTCATCAAACTTTTTTCCCTTGATTCCAATTAGGAGGTTACCCCAAAGCACTGCTGATTAGCAAATACAAAATAAAGGGAATTGGTTTGGCCCATTAGTCATGGACCGGAAAGAAGCCATCCAATCCAATTAATTTTGCTCATTGAAAATGATTAAGACATGAAGAAACAGAATTTGATGGTGGACTCTCAATGACTTTGCAAAAAGAGAAAATTAGGAGTAGTTTGAAAGAAAAGATAAGATGGTATATTCCTACTATAATTAAAGTATATTTTATTAAAAGAAATTAATTAAAAAAAATTTTAATTTATAAAGTTTTGGCAGGTGATGAAAGATGAAACAGCCATACTACTACGTGATTCTACTGGTCAAATCACCACGCTCATATTCAATGGCTCAGTCTTCACGCCCTCTGTACTAACTTTTGTCGGGATTCCTGGCCTGGAGTCAATGCAGTGTTGGATTGAGATTCCATTTTTTATCATGTACCTCAGTGCTGTGATTGGAAATTCCCTAATTTTAGTTATAATCAAATATGAAAACAGCCTCCATAAACCCATGTATATTTTTTTGGCCATGTTAGGGGCGACAGACATTGCACTTAGCACTTGTATTCTTCCCAAAATGTTAGGCATCTTCTGGTTTAATTTGCCAGATATTTCTTTTGAAGCCTGTCTTCTGCAAATGTGGCTTATTCACTCCTTTCAGGCAATTGAATCAGGTGTCCTATTGGCGATGGCCCTAGATTGCTATGTGGCCATCTGTGACTCCTTGAGACATGCCACTCTCTTTTCCCAACAACTCTTGACTTACATTGGAGTTGAGGTGACACTCAGGGCTGCCATTCTTGATAAGTACCATGCCTGGTACTTATCAAATGTCATCTTAAACTCTACCGAACCATAGTTATCTCCCACTCTTATTGTGAGCACATGGCCATTGTGAAACTAGCCACTGAAGATATCTGAGTCAACAAAATATATGGTCTATTTGTTGCCTTCACTGTCTTAGGGTTTGATATAATCTTTATCACTTTGTCCTATGTTCAAATCTTTATCACTATCTTTAAACAGTCCCAGAAGGAGGCACGATTCAAGACTTTTAATACATGCATTACCCACATTTGTGTCTTCCTACAGTTCTACCTCCTTACCTTCTTCTCTTTCTTCACACATAGGTTTGGTTCTCACATACCACCATATGTTCATATCCTTTTATCAAACTTTTACCTTTTAGTCTCACCTTTTCACAATCCCATTGTCTATGGAGTGAAAAACAAACAAATCCGTGACCATGTTCTAAAAATATTTTTCTCCCCCCCAAATCTTGATCATTAGTGGCTACTTATATAGAGATTTTAGGTTGGTTCAATGTAGCAACATGGCTATGGTGAAAAGTTATATCTTCTACAAATATCTTTATCTGAAAAAAAACTTTAAATTTTAGATACTCATAATTCAGGTTGGTATTTAACAAATCATAAATAATTAAAAACTTTAGTTTGCTACTCATATAGGAGTAAAACTTCCTTATGCTGAGATTTCAAATTATTTCCTATTTGAAATTATTCCTCTGTTTTTGGCCTATCTGTTTAAACTTAGAGATTTCTCTCTGGCAACACATAGACATTTTTTTTTTTTAAATTGCAGAAAACTACACAATGCCAGGGAACTTTCAAGGACCATGTCACATACCAATGTTCTCAAACTGCTAACTCAACCCATAGCTGTAATTCTGGCTACATATCATTTTCTGATATTTGTTTGTGAATCTATATTTTTCGACAAATTTGGAATCACATCTATTTTTGTCCACTTTCTCTGAAAAATTGTTTAACATAAAAATCATATAATACCAATAACAGCAACAAAAAAAAAATACAGTGCATACCATAGACTATAAAAATGAATTTGTATAGGAAAGAATGTACAAAAAATATAGATAAAAATTAGGATATTCACAAATATATTTTTTTTGGAAGCAAAAATGTGATCAGTACTTAAATAGAAAACATCTTTCCAGAGGCACACATTTTAATGATTTCACCCAATTGAGTTTTACCCAACTGAAGGTTGAAGTTCCAAAATAGAATACATAAAAGAATAATCTGACTGCGTTTTGTAATTGGCTACTGTAAGTATCTTGAGTACGAGACCTGTGTCTTATTTATACTTGTATCAATAATGTATAAGACAATGCCTGAGACGTCTTAGAATCTCAGTAATAATTACATTGAATAATGAACAATTTAAATGTCTTCCTGATTTTGATCAATGGTATTCGAAAGCAACAAATCTGGAAGTTTTAAGGTTATAATGAATATCATCATACAGAAAATCTACATATTAGAAGGTTTATTACAATATTAGTGAGGTAAACAAAGATGGAGACTTACATATTCCTGAAATAAAGTATAAGCCAAACACAAAACTGGCATACGAGAAACTGACTCCTAAAACAGAGACTTCAGATTTTTCTTCACTCTTTGCCTATCCACTGTCCACATACCTTCATCCTCTTTCAAGATGCTGCATCAATAGAGATCGGGCACCCTGAGATAATCATGCTAAGCAAAATAAGCCAGACAGAAAAAGTTGAAAACCACATGATATCACTTATATGTGGGATATAAACCTAAAAGCAACTAATGAACAGGACAAACAGACTCATGGACATGGACAATAGACTAGTGGTTACCAGAGGGTGGGGAAGGAGGGGATAAGGAGGAGGTAGATGGGGTAAAAGGGGTCAAATATGTGGTGACAGAAAGAAATCTAACTATGGGCAGTGAACATACAATGCAATATATAGATATACACACATACATACATATATATGTGTATGTAATGTATATATACACATACATACATATGCCTTACTGTTAATTGTACACCTGAAACTTACTGGATTTTTTTAACCAATGTGACCATAATAAAAATTAAAAAAATTTTTTTCTCTGATTTCTCAAATTTTCTTTAATCAGCTTTTAAGACTGAGAACCTTTATATGTGGGATATAAACCTAAAAGCAACAAATTAACAGGACCAACAGAGACTTAGGGACATGGACAATGGACTAGTAGTTACCAGAGGGTAGGGGGCAGAGGAGGAGGGGAGAGGTAGATGGGGTCAAATATTGGGGGTAGGGGAAGGGTAAAGTGGATAAAGGGGATCAAATATATGGTAGCTGAAGAAAACTGGACTTTGGGTGGTAATCATACAATAGAAATATAGATGTCCAATTACAATGTACATCTGAAAATTATATAATCGTATTAACCAATGTTACCCCAATAAACAATAAAAAAAGACTGAGAACCAATAAGATGATTTTTAAAAAGAACCAAGTAGACAGAGAGAGACACTTCATTCTCTAATTTTGAACAGATTCATTGTCAAAGAAGAACAAACCCAAGAAAACATCTCACTATAAAAAAAGGAAAAGACAATATCATTTAATATGCAGAGGTAGGAAATAATTTGGGGAAAAAATCTTGTTAAATAAAGCAGTAATAATTCTGAGTCATATGTTTTTGGTTTTCAATAAAATGTATGTAAATAAACATAAACCCTGTAAAGTAAGAAATAAAAATATGGTGACAGAAGGAATAAAACAACATGTTAATGATACGAGACATGAATACATGTTTAAATGAGATAATAAACAATTAACTTATTTTAATTTTGTATTAGATCATTAAATATTTTAGGAAGTTGTGGTATCCATAGTACATAGTAAATAATTGAAGAAGACATCGTCCCCTCAAAAGAAAGAAAAATGGCAAATACATGAACTATTTCCAAGAGGTTATCATACATAAAGAATAAAGAATAGATATAATAATTGTGATATTCCTGAATAAGAAACCAAAAGAAATATAATACATTGATACAAACAGATTAATCTTGAGCGAATTGAGGAACCATATTTCAAAGAATGAATATAAAATGAACCAAAATACATAAATGAAATGAGAAAAACATCTATATTTAAAATATATATATCAACCTAGATTTATGAATAAAAAAAGAAAACACATTCTGCGTGCTTTCAAATAAATAGTTTAATTTATCTTCTGGAGTAAGAAGAAAGGTAAACAAAGACCTTAAAATTTATATATTATGAAACAAAAAATATAATTTTATATAAAGAATATAGGGTATAATACAACTGTACGTTAATGCTATTTAAGCTTATAATTAAAGAAAATAATAGCAAGATGTCTTAATTGAGCAACTATTATTCATATCTAAAATAGAAGGTTAGAAATAGTAAGAGTAGAAAGTTAAGTTCCACTTCTGGGTGCATATTTATCTGAAGAAAACAAGAACAGTAATTCAAAAAGATATATGTACCCAGATTCCGGTTAAGACGGTGTAGTAAGTAAATACTGTGCTTGCCTCCTTTCCCAACCACATCAAAAATACAACTAAAATACAGAACGATCATTATTGAAAATTATTTAAAGTCTAGCTGGACAAAAGTCCTACAACTAAGCACATACAGAAGAAGCCACCTCCCAGCCCAGGGTTCCACTGTTGGGAAGAGAAGTCCCCACAAAATCTGGCTGTGGGAAAACCGGTGGAGATTGTGGCTGAGTGAGGTACAGGGCTGTGGGAGATCCAGGCATTTCTCTTAAAAGGCCCATGCACAGTCTTACCTGCTGATAGACTCACTCACTCTGAGCTTCAGCGCTAGGACATCAGCTCTAAAGGCACCGGGGATATAAGGGGAGAATCTGAATTGTGTGGATTCAGGGTAAGTGTTGGAGGGGCAGTTTTCTCCCAGACAGAAGTACTGGTAGATACCATTGTTTCTTTGTTGAGCCCTCCTCACTCCTGGCATCCTGACGCAAGGAGCCACCATATCTGTGTCTCCAGAAACCTAGTGGTCTCATCCTGGTGATTTCCTGAGAACCGCCTCACCCAAATTGCAGGCCCACCTAAGCCATTTCCAGTGGTGGTTTTTTTCATGTAAATGGCCTGTCTTGGCTGTTGCTGCAGACTTTCCTAAAGTATCTCAAAAGTTTATAAAACCCTAACAATCAGCATCTGGCCTCAGCATGCCCCATACCTCTTGCTCAGTAACAGCAACAGCCAGCCTCGGTTCACCACTTGGCTTCTCGAGGTACCTCCAAGCCCAGCTCAAGTGGTGGCCATCTGTGGATTGCTTGGTGGCCCGTGCCAGATGACCCTGGACAGAGCACAAGCTGTGGTTGGACTTGACCTATAGGGGTGCCCCTCCTAGAAGGCCCTTGGGCCAGCATACCTGGTGGTCACTTTGGACTGAGCCAGACCTTCACCTGGGGCTACATCTGAGGACAACACACCCAGAGGGCAGACTGGGCAAGCACCAGAGCTCTGCTAAAGTGAATCCTGCTCTGTGCAATCAATTCCTGCACAACTCCATGGTAGTCACCAGCCAATCTTTAAAACCAATCAATATGAGGGTAAGTCTTTCCCATTGATGCTCAAAGAGCAACCAAGTCTCAACTACAACAAAAGGGCACACAAGACCCATACAAGGAATATACCTTGAACACCCAGCTCAAGTGACTAAGAAGATTGCACCACCAGGCCCCATAGGACACCTACTACATAAGGCCACTCTACTAAGACTGGGAGACCTAGCAGCTCTACCCACTACATAAAATAAACATAGGGAGGCAGCCAAAATGGGGAGACAAAGAAACATGTACTAAATGAAAGAACAGAACAGAGCTCCAGAAAAAGAACTAAACAAAATAGAGATGAGCAATCTACCAGATGCAGAGTTCAAAACACTGGTTATAAGGGTGCTCAGTGAACTTAGGGGAAGAGTAGATGAACTCAATGAGAACATCAATAAAGAGAGAAAACATAAAAATGGAGATAGAAAACAAAACAAAACAAAACAAAAAACAGTCAGAAATGAAGAATACAAGGACTGAAATGAAGAATACCTTAGGAGGTAGATTAGGTGAAGCAGATGATCAAATCAGTGATGTAGAAGATCAAATCAGTGATGTAGAAGATACGGTAGTAGAAGATACCCAATTAAAACAGCAACAAGAAAAAAGAATAAAAAAAAATGAAGATAGTTTAAGGGGACAACATCAAGTTTACCAAAATTTGCATCACAGGAGTACCAGAAGAAGAGAGAGAGCAAAGAATTAAAAACCTATTTGAAAAAATAATGATGGAAAACTGGAAAACTTTCCTAACTTTGTGAAGGAAATAGATAGACATACAAGCCTAGAAAGTACAGATAATCCCAAACAAGATGAACCCGGAGAGGCCCACACCAAGATACATTGTAATTAAAATACCAAAGGTCAAAAACAAAGAGAGAATCTTAAAAGCAGCAAGAGAAAATTAATTAGTTATCTACAAGGGAGCTCCCATAAGACTGTCAGCTGATTTCTCAACAGAAACTTTGCGGAGCAAAAGTGGTTGGCATGAAATATTTAAAGTGATGAAAAGTAAGATTACTCTACTCAACAAAGCTATCATTTAGAATTTAAGGACAAATAAGGAGCATCTCAGATGAGAAAACCTAAGGGAGTTCATCAACACCAAACCAGTTTTATATAAAACAGTAGAGTCTTCTTTAAGAAAAAGAAAAAAATATTAAAAATATGAATAACAATTTCTTAAATTTAAATGGATTAAGCACTCCAAACAAAAGACAGTGTGGCTGTATGGATAAGAAAACAAGACCCCTACATATGTTGTTTACAGGAGACCCACTTCAGATCAAAAGACACACACAGACTGAAAAGGATGTAAAAAGATATTTTATGGAGGAGCTGAAAAAAATGGCATAGATAATAGAGGCTCTGTTCATCTCTCTGGTGACCAAATCAAAATAGTGATGGCAACAAGGAGCAAGTAGGAAGAAAAAATCTCCTGGGATCTTGATGAACAAGCCATACAACTAGGGAGAAATCCTAAAAAGCACTCTGTAACGGCAGAAAGTAGGATGAGGAAAGGGTGCAGGGACGCTTGGTCTCGAGAGGCTGAGTGAGGCAGACGCTGTCACAGGGTCAAACTCCTCTTAAAGGGGCCACATCTGCAAGTGGATTTTCACTGTGACAGACCTGCTCGCTCTGAGCACCAGTGCCGATTCGTCTGCACTCAGGGGGCACCAGGGACTTACAGGGAGACATTGTCGGAGTGAGGGCCAAGGCAAGACTCTCTCTGTACAGAAGTGTTGGCGGTATCCATTGTTCCCTATTGGGCCCTCCCCGCTCCCAGTGCACGGACACAGCAGCACAATAGCCATGAGATCATCAAACTGGATAACAGAGGTCACTCCACTCAGAGGATTCCCTGAAACCCCACCTACCTGAACTCACTGCCCTACCCAAGCCATATCCAGGTAGATTCTCAGAAAGTCAGGTGCTCCTTGCTGAGCAGCAGCTAGACTTACATTGGAGGCAGGTGGCCTCAGTTTCTGGTGCTGCCTTTTGAGGCAACTATAAGCACAGCATCTGTGGATCACTTGCTGAATCTCAACAGATGGCCCTGGAGGGGTAGAAGCTTGGGCTAAATTTGGCCTGCAGATGAATCCCTCTCAAGCCTGGACACTTACTTCAAAATTCCACACTAATAAGACCAGGAGACTTAGGAGCTTTGCTTAGTACATAGAAACAGACACAGAAAGGCAGCCAAAATGGGAAGACAAAGAAGCAGAAACCGTATGAGAGAACAGAACAGAGATTCAGATATAATGGAGTCAAGTAATCTGACAGATGCAGAGTTCAAAACACTGGTTATAAAGATGCTCAATGAACTTTTGGGAAGTGTAGATAAATTCAGTAAGAATTTCAACAAGGAGATAAAAAACATAAAAATGAAAATGGAAATTATAAAAAGGAACCAGTCTGAAATGAAGAACACATTATCTGAGATGAGAAGTACATTAAATGGAATAAACAAAAGAATAAAGAAAGTGAATAAAGAAAAAGTTCAATTGCCCTATCTAGAGGACGGGAAAACCAAGGACACTCAATCAGAATGGCAAGAGTTAATATGCCAATACTATAAAAATAATTTAAGGAGCATACAGGATACTATTAAGGGTCCAAATATCTGTCTGATCAGTATATTTGAAGAAAATCAAGATGTTTAACAGCTGTTTGAAGAAATAATGATGGAAAACTTCCCTAACTTGGTGAAGGAAATGGACATAAAACCCCAGGAAACTCAGAGAATTCCAAAAATCAGGGATCCAAAGAGGCCCACACCAAGACACATCATAATTAAAATGCCATAAGTTAATTACAAAGAAAGAATATTAAAAGCAGCAAGAGAAAAAGATAGTTACCTATAAGGGAACACTCATAAGACTGGCAGCTGATTTCTCAAAAGAAACTATGCAGGACAGAAGGGCTTGGCAAAAAATATTCGACATGATGAAGATCCAGGATCTACAACCAAGAATATTTTGTCCTGTGAAGCTATCATTTAGAGTTGAAGGACAGATAAAGAGCTTCCCAGACAAAAATAAGCTAAAAGAATTTATCACCACCAACTCAGTAGTACAGGAAATGTTGGAGGGACTTCTTTAAGAAGAAAAAACGTGTATCAAAAACAGGAATAAAGAATGGTAATAACTACATTCCTACCAATAAGTACCTTAAATGGAAAAGAATTAAGTTCTCCAACCAAAAGATAGAGTGGCCAAAAGGATAAGAAAACAAGACACTTACATATGCTGCCTATGAGAGACTCACTTCAGATTAAAAGACACACACACAGACTAAAAGGAAGGGGATGGAAAAAGATATTGCTTTGGTGGAAGGTATTTAAGTCAGACAGAGAAAGATAAACACTATAGGATTTCACTTATATGTGGAATCTAAGGAATACAAAGACAAACTAATCAAAAACAGACTCACAAATATAGTGAACAATTTGGTGATAGAGAGGAGGGAGGTTTGGGGGGCTAGGAGAATGGGGGTCAAGGGTTAAAGAAATACAAATTAGTAGCTGAATGATGGTCATAGGGATGGGGAGTGTGGCATAGGGAATGCAGTTAGCATTAATACATTGGTTTGGTGGAGGTTCAAGGGAGGGAGGGAGCAATTGGGGGAACTTTTAATGAACTATATAAATATCTAACCAATGTATTGTATACTTGAAACTAATTAAAATAAATAAATTTTAAAAATATTTTATGAAAATGGAAACAAACAAATTAATAAAAACTGGGGAAGCAATACTTATATCAGACAAATAAACTTTAAAACAGATGCTATAGCAAGAGACTAAGAAGAACCCTGTAATCAAACTTCTGGATATTTATTCGAACAAACCAAAAACACTACTTCTAAGGGACCTGTGAATCCATATGTTCATTGTAACATTATTTACAATAGCCAAGATACAGAGGGAGGCAACCTGTTGTCCATCAATAGATGAATAGATAAAGAAGAGGTAGTTCATATATACAATGTAATACTTCTCAGCTATAAAAAAAAAAAGAATGAAATCTTGCTGTCTGCAATAACATGGATGAACCTAGAGGATATTGTTTTGAGTGGAGTAAGTCAGACAGAGAAAGACAAATGCCATATGATTTCACTTACATGTGGAATCTAAGGAACAAAATAAACAAACAAAACAGAAACAAACTCACAGATACAGAGAACATTTTGAAGATTGTCATGTGGGAGAGGGTTTGAGAGGGTGGGTGACAAAGGAGGAGGGATTAAGAAGTACAAATTGGTAGTTACAAAATAGTCATGAGGGTTAAAGTATAGCATAAAGAACATTGTCAATAATATTATAATCTAGGTGTCAGATGGGTACTAGATTTATTGGAGTGATCATTTCATAAGATATAAATGTCAAATCACTATGTTGTATACCTGAAACTAATATAACATTGTATGTCAATTGTAATTAAAAAATAAAAAACATTAAAAAGAAAAAAAATACGTACCCCTGTGTTAATTGTAGCATTATTTACAATAGTCAAGATATGGAAACAATCTAAATGTCCATTGATGAATGAATGAAGAAGATGGGGCATATATATACAATGGAAATTACTCGGCCATAATAAAAAATGAATTCTTGTTATTTGCAAGGATGAATCTAGAGGGTATTATGCTAAGTGAAAAAGTCAGACAGAGAAAGACAAATGCTGTATGATTTCTTTTATGTGTGGAATCTAAAAAACAAAACAAATGAACAAACAGAACAAAACAAAACCAGTCTTATAGATACAGAGAAGAGATTGGTGGTTAAAAGAGGGGAGGAGGGGTTAGGGGTGGCCTGGGCAAAATGAATGAAAGGGATCAAAAGGTACAAAGTTTTGGTTATAAAATAAGTCACGGAGATTTAATGTACAGTATAGTGGTGATGGCAGAAGACGGCTCCAGGCTGAACCAGTACTACCTAATGGGACAGACGGTGGACATGGAGAACATCGGCACCAGCACAGGTGCATATACCATCATGATAGTTCATTGCCACCTGAACAGAAAGATCAAGTACTTTGTCATCCAGACCTACCTTCTTTGCATAATGACTATGACCTGTCAGAAGTCTCCTTTTACCTGAACTGAGAATTTGCCTCAGCCAGGACCATGTTTGGGATGACTACAAAGCTGACTATGATAATCCTCAACATCAGTGCCCGGATCTCTCTGCCAAAAGTGGCTTATTGGACAGCCATGGACCGGTTCACTGCCATGTGCTATGCTTTCGTGTTCCCCTCACTGGTAGAGTTGGCCATAGCACATATAGCCCAGGAATCAGACAGACCAGAGCTTCTCCACTGCCCTTCTCTCATCTTCGCACGTACTCCTGGGCATGTTATTTCCTCTTCTCTAAAACAAGGCTCGTGATACCCACCTCAGGGACCTGCTGTGAGGAATAAGAGAGAATGCTCACCAAGCATCTTGCAAAGGTCCCAGCCCCAAACATATCTTAAATATTCAAGGCCAAGTGTGAACACACCTGGAATTAAAGTCCAGAGAAAAAATCACTACAGATTCAAATGCAGAGAGGGAGAAGGAATAGAGCAGAGAGAGGAAATTGCTGCACAGCTGGCTCCTCTAGCTGGAATCAGCCCAGTGTCTTTGGTAGGCTATGTGTTGGGAAGCATGCTAGGTGGGGCAACAGAATGCTCTGGTGGCCTTTTAGTTATTTAATCATTTATTTTTATTGAGTCATAGTTCAGATACCATAAAATTTGTCAATTTAAAGTACACAATTATGTGGGTTTTAGTGTATTATAAAGATTGTACAACCTTCACCAATATCCAGTTCCAGAATATTTTCATCATCTTAAAAGAAACCCATACCCACTGACAATCACTTTCCATTTCTTTCATATCCTCCCACGTCCCCACCCCCAGTCTTAGCAACCACTAATCTACCTTCTGTCTCCATGGATTTGCCTCTCTGAACGTTTATTGTAAATAAAGCATGTGACATGTGCAATACATCCATGTATCATACCAGTACTACATTATTTTTAATGGCTGAGTAATAGTACATTATATGGATATAGCACATTTTGTTTCATTATTCATTGGTTGATGGATTCTTTCTACTTTTTGGGTATTACTGGCCATTATTAAAAAAGCATCACTAAAGCTCCTGCTCGAGATTGTTTCTCATCAATTTCGAATAAGACCAGTCAGCATTCTTATGCATTTTTCTTCAGTCATTTCATTTTGCAGGGGAGAAGGAATGTACAAAGTGAACATTCTGATTTACTCAGGTACCAGAAAAGATATGATGAAACTAGAATGTGGTAAAGAATTCGAGTATATAGTAGGTAATCACATTTAGATGGGATATAAACTAAAAAAGGATGAAGAACAGTGGAAATAGGGTAAGATTAATAGTTTAGATGTACCCCCATCATGTTAAAGTATTGTTGAAACCAGAATGAGAGTGTGTGCGCTGGCGAGAAAACACAAAGGAGACAAAAATCAGCAGATATAGAATGTGTCTTACCTCTGGAAAGAGCATTGGAAATGCTGTTGAGGTGGAAGAAGTGTGATTAAATTACATCTATACTTCCCACAGTAAACAACTAGTGTGTAATATGGGCTTTCATTTATTATGCTTAATTTTGTGTGTGTGTGTGTGTATCTTTCATTATATAATACTTCTGGACAAAGATAAATGTGAATACATTTGGCACTTGGCAAACAAGTTAGTTTAACATAGTATATATAATGTTTTGATATTCAGAGTAAAGCTATCTTCTAACGTGTTATAATTTTTAAACAAATATATATTTCAAGTATTCTACATTTTGAGTTCTATGATTTGAATTTGAGATAAGGCAATGACCATAAAGATACAGCCCCATTTCATACATTCAAGAGTACATCCTATGCATAAATATCAACTTCGGAGATTTTTTAAAATTTAAATTAAAATGCCAGTATCTCCAGTATTCCTGTGTTCTGTTAATTAAGGATTTCTCCATGACAAAATATGTCATCAATAAAGATATTTTGGATATTTTTTTGCAACCTGTTAAAAAAATTACAATGTAAAGAAATGATGTATATAATGTAACTGTTAGAAGGTAACCAATGAAAACTACTAATAATATTTGACTTGGGGTATTAAGATTATAGGTATAGTTTCCCCTCTTCTGCATTAATTTTATACAATAAGAAAATAAAAGCCAAAATGTATATATATTTTTAATTAAACTATATATCAAAGATATTTAAGAGTATAGACATTCCTGTGATCCAAAAATTGTGAGAAAAGTGTAATGATCTCTTCCTCTAGGAAGAATTGTCTTCATCCTATGTCACTACAGATAGGAAATACATCATCTATGCACTGATGTTTTTTTCCATCTATGCTTAGCAGTCTTTGTTATGTACAGAACTTAAAATAAACCGTGTCTTCCCAGCTATGTGTAACATACTCCCTCCTGGGATCGCCGAATACATCTGAAAAATTTTTTAAGTTTCCATGTGATGGCCAAGAATAAAGAAGAGACAATTTTTTCCCCAATTTTCTTTCCCTAAAAAGCATGAGATAAAGCTGATCAGTTTTCTCAGAAATAAATATATTCACATGCTATATAATCCCCCACTTTGAGTTCCATTTCTGTCATGTACATGAGAGCATTCCCAGTCTCTAGTGCTGTGAAACACAACTGCACTAAGAAAAGATGCTTCAACACTACCACCAACTGGCTAGACTAGATATATCAGGTTCCCTGAGAATTAAGTGAGCAGATAGTCTTAAGAAATGATGTATACTCTTTAAGCCCTAAACCTCCTTCTTTGACCTAGGTAGTAAAAAATATCTCTTAGGATTTGTAAGAGGCGTATAAAGTTTGGTCATCAGGGAATAAGATGTTAGAAAACACAAATCTTCCACAGCTGGTACCAGTAAAGAGCAACTTTCTCCTATGTTAGTCACTTCCCACTGCTATTCCTGGATAAATGAGTAAGTGAATAGTTAGAAATGTGTACCAGGTCAAGTGGAGATGAAGTTATATACCCCGAGTACAAACACAAGTACAGCTAATATATGTAGACTCCAGAAACAAAATTCCAAATTATAAAACTAAAGAGTATAAACGTTATTTTGAGAGTCTAACTTGGAACTCTAGGAACTATTATTTAAGAACAGTCATAATTAACTGGAGAATCTGCTTTGTAAGATTGAGAGATTAAAGGCAGCTAGCAGCATGCTATTGAAGAAGTTGGGTAGATTTGAATATGCTATACTTGAAAAAGAATAGATTCTGAGTGACTTGAATCTTTGTGTTATATCTGAAGATATATAATTCCCAAAAGGAATGGTGGTTACCAGGAACATGTTGGCTCAATATGAGGAGATCTTTCTGAAAGTGAGGGTTGTACAATAATTAGACAGACAGACATGGAAAGGCATCAACATAGATATAGTCAGCTGCTGGGAAGCTATGCTAAAGAATTCTGTTTCGGAAGGGTGATTTCATAGAATAGTTTCCAAAATATTCCAAATTTAAAATTATAAGCAGAATTTAGGGTTGTTAGAGGCCGGCGAAGAACTCAGAAAAATATTTAGAGGTGATGGCTTGATTTATGGAGAAATGTTTTAAATGTTTAGGCTAACAACAATACAAAATGTATAAATCAGCTTGATTTAGACTTAGGCAACTAGTCATAAAGGCAATCTCTCTGCTGTCACATAAAAAAATTCATTGGTGCATATTCTTTTCAACAGCAAAATTCAATTATGGGTTATTGCAGGTACTTAGTTACTGAAAAGTGTGAAGCATTCCTAGCAACAGTCTTTGTATTGCAATAAGAATTTCATTCTGGAGTCTTTTCTTTCTGTCTCCGATGCCTCCCAGGGCACTTCTACCTGAATGTACCTATGTGTTTGTTGATTATTCTCCATGCAATATCTTGGACAATTCTTGAAGAATACCACTCATATTTTTCTTGATTCAAATTTCACAGAGCTAAAAAATTAGAACTTTCTGCTTCCCTTCAGCAGTAAGAAGCTCTGATTTCTATATGAGGTGTATCTCTGTCAACACTGCTTCCATATGGAGACCTAGGCTTCCAATCTCATTCACTTAACATTGACCCTAAACACTTCAGCATCTTCCTCACTGCTCTCCTGGTGAAACACACAAGGTCTCTCTTACACCAGGTACTCTTTAACCTTCTTAATTTTATTAACTAATATTTTAAAACTCTCCATGCTCTCTAATGTATGGAAAAGAGACTGTGTGAAGAGCTGTGTTTTTATCTGAGGAATTTACGTATAAGACTTGCTTCCTGAATCAGAATTGCATTAGTAATATAAAAAATTAAGCAGCTGCCATTCTTTATGTTCATGGAGTTAGGGCCCGGCAGCAATGCCATATTTGAAAATTCCTTGGTGAGAAGAAAGTTCAAGGTGAGGATAGGTAGTTATATCAGTGGAGTCAAAACTCTAGAAAAAGCCTTAAATCTATAATTTATCAAAAAGTGTTGGTATATTTTGTAGAAATACCCAGCTCTGACGGTCTAAAGTGAGTCGAAGGAAAAAGGGAGAGGGGAAGTGGTGAGGAGAGAAAAGTGAAGCTCAAGGTATGATAGACTTTGGTGTTTTTCTATCTAAATATCATTCTAATGTTTTCTTTTTTCTTTTATTTATTTATTTTTTTGAGTTCCATGGAAAGGTCAGAAGAAGAAAGACAAGATAGAGTCAGGGAGGAAGAACTCCATGAAGCAGCCTGATTATGTAGCCCCATCACTGGCATGGTGTCCAAATACTCAGATTTCACACTGTGGATATCCCTGAATGTAGGTTGAATGATTTTGCTAAAGTGTATACTGGCAAAATTTTCTGTGGGGCCAGTATGCATTTCCTCATTTATTTAAAAATGATAAGCTGATGAAGTTTATTCTCCTATATCTATCATGCAATAATTGTGTGATAGTTGAGATTAAGACATAGAAAAGTACAGAGAATCACAGTTTGCCAAACTTTGCTCCCTTGCTAAGAAGGATTCTGAACTGCCATGCTTGTTACAAATGGCACCATATTTATGCCTTCTGTGCTGACCTTTATTGGGATCCCTGGACTGGAAAATATACAGAGTTGGATTGGGATTCCATTTCTTGTGATGTACATCATTGCTTTGATGGGAAATTCTCTTCTTTTAATCATTATCAAATCTGAACCCAGTCTCCATGAACCTATGTATATCTTTCTGGCCATGTTGGGAGCCACAGACATTGCACTTAGCACTAGCCTTGTTCCTAAGATGCTTGGAATTTTTTGGTTCCACTTGCCAGAGATCTATTTTGATGTTTGCCTTTTCCAGATGTGGCTCATCCACACATTCCAGGGCATTGAATCAGGAGTCCTGCTGGCCATGGCTCTTGACCGCTATATTGCAATCTGTTATCCTCTGAAGCACACTACAATATTCACTCAACAACTAGTCATTAATATTGGAGTTGGGGTGACATTGAGGCCTGCCATTCTGGTAATCCCATGCCTATTGCTCATAAAATGTCGTCTAAAACTTTACCGAACAAAGTTAATATCCCACACTTACTGTGAACACATGGCCCTTGTGAAGCTTGCCACTGAAGATGTTTACATCAATAAATTCTATGGTCTCCTTGGAGCTTTTACTGTTGGTGGCCTTGACTTCATTTTGATCACCCTCTCCTATATACGAATATTTATCACTGTGTTCCACTTGCCCCAGAAAAAGGCACGTCTTAAGGCATTTAATACATGTATTCCCCACATATGTATCTTCTTCCAGTTCTATCTCCTTGCTTTTATTTCCTTTTTTACTCACAGATCTGGATCTTATATCCCATCACATATACATATCATGTTGTCCAACCTTTACTTACTGGTTCCTCCTTTCCTCAACCCCTTTGTCTATGGGGTGAAGACCAAGCACATTCGAGATAAGGTAGTAAAAATGCTCTGTTCCAAAGATTAGGCTTAATATTTGATGGAAATATTTCCTCTTATAGATTTAATAGCTCATCTATTATTAGGCTTATGTCATCTGGAAATCCAGTTAATGGTTTTGAATACCATCATGCTTAAGTGAATAAATTAATAACACGTAAATGATTGTGTTAAAAATGTCCACAGATTATTGATCTTAAGTCAGAAGCAGAAGAAATTGAAGGAAATAGAAGAGCAAATAAAGTGCTGAACGACTAAATGCTTGGCTATAGGAAGAGTCAGACACAGGACTCTCCTTATCACCTGAGGCCGGGTCTGGTGAAATAGACAAATGTAAAGATCTTTCTGGAGATCACAGTGGAAAATAATACTTATATTGATTCTTTTATACTTAGAGCACTAAGATCAACCTCCTTTATGTAAAATACAATTCTCTCCACATTCTTTTTCTAACTATTCTAAAATGTTCTTTAGTGTTTCCTTTCCCCTTAAAATTCATCCCTTGAATATCTCCTTCTTGTCAAATATAATCTAAACTTTGCCTGAGATAAATATCTATAAATATCTAATTCTTCTTGAAGACTATTCCTATTAAGCAATTCATGCTATAATCAAATTGATGATTCCCATATGTGAAATATGTTTGCTACAACAAATCTAAGACTAGAGCATACAATACTGTGCCTAACTTTATTGTTCTCAAGTGTTCATTTAATTTATCCATTTGTATAAGGAGCAATTTGAAAGAAGCTCTGGTATTTTTTTTTTTTATGAATGTAAAGACAAGATTTAGACTTATTGTGTATGCTTTGTTCAATCATTTTCCTGAATCAACAGACAACTCTTTGACTTAACAAGGATGGAGGTCTGAGAAACCTGGACAGAGTTTCTGGAGGCTGGGATCCTCAGTATATTAGTTTCAAAAGTTGTTGTTGTTGTTGTTGTTGTTTAATGTAAAGCAAACTTAATTTTCTTCTGCATTAAGATGCTCATAATGACAATATTTCATAAAGAAACTTTATTTTGCAAGTCCATCATAAATGAGGACAAGTAATCAAATGTTTGCCAGAAATATATGTTAGAAAAAGCACTTTCCAATTTGGTAGGAAAAAATTATTGAGGAAGTTGGTTACATGCATGAGTTCTGGAGTCAAAATGACCTTGGTTCAAAACTTTATTTTGCCATATTTTGCATATTTCTAACTATATGCGTTGGAAAACAATTTATTGTCACAAATTCAGCTGCCTAATATATAAATCTGGAAGTATAACATATGTCTCATTAGAAACTAGTAATGATGGTTGTGGTTGTCATAGTGTACTATAATGAATGTAATGTCCTTTACATGGGACTTGATAACTGGTAATGACTCAAAAAGATTAACCTGGTCCTTGTCATCATCATTATTATTATCATCATTGTCATCATCTCTGGTTTCGTTATCAAATCCTTATTACTCTTGTTGTGCTTGAGTAAAATTATCGTGTCATTACTTTTCAAATAGTTTGTTAATATCACACTAAAATGCATTAAAAATACAAATTTGTTTTATTTTTTTATGAGCCAGACTGAGGTCACTTTTTGTTGACCTGTACTTGTTGAGTGCAGTGTTATTTATATTTCTATCTATATCCATGTCTATATTTGTGTGTATATAGTCACATTTAATTTTATGTGATATTATTATTTCTAACCGTACATTTGTTTGCTTGTGTTTTCAGCTTCTGATAGATGTGTGTTAAAATGTCCCACTATGAATGTGGATTAGTCTATTTCTTCTGTTAGAACTGCTGATTTTTTAAATTTGTGTGTTTTTGAGCTCTGTGTAGTTAGTTACACATTTTTATTTATTGAGTGCATAAAAATTTAAAGTTAATGTATTTTCCTGGTTACTGATGTTTTTATCTTTGTAAAATATTTCTCTTTCCCAGTAATGCATCTTGCCTTAAAGTCTCAGTTTTATATTCTATTAATCTTTATTCTAGTTTATTAATCCTGTTTTCTACTCTGTAATTCTGCTTTTCTGAATCATTAAGTTTACCTCTAGTAATTTATAGTTTTTAGATGTCCATCTTATACACTTTATTTTTCTATTTCTACCTTTATTTTAATTTTTAGTATATTCTATTTCTCTGGTGAAAATCCCCCTTTTCATTTTATTCATTCATTTTTCTTCTGTTACTATATTTCTTTGAACACATTAAACATCATTACTTGAAAATTCTTGACTGATAATTGCAATAAATACATAAATACCTAAGAGATATTGTGGGTTTGGGTTCAGATCACCATATAGAATGAGTCTTAATTATTTTGCTGGGGGAGAGTGTTGCCTTCAATTTGTAAAAAGTACATGTGTGAAGCACAATAAAGCAAAGTATACCTGTACAATGACTGCAGATCTCTTTGTAGTAATTGTTTCTGTCCTTGATTTTGAACTTATGTTTGTGTCTCTTGCCAAGCCTAGTAATTTTTGATTGGGTATCAGAAACACACACACACACACCCACCACACACACATAACATAGCACATATTTATGAGACATATAATGTTGTGTCTGTATCATATATATATATATATACACATATATATATACACACATATATACACACACATATATACATAAATTATAAAGGACAAATGAAGTTATATTTTCCTCCAGTGAGAGTTTCCTTCTTACTCAGTGATAAGCCCCATACAGTATTTATCGATGTAACCTAATCAGGGATTTGAGTAAACTGGAACTTCTACCAACTTATTGGCCGGCGGCAGTCCTGCATGTAAGGCTTTTCCTGCCAGGACTTTTAATTGTGAGCTAGGTGTACAATCCATACTCTGGACTATAATCTTCATGTGTCAAGCAAGACAAGACTGCCCCAAATTCCCTATTTATCTTCCAGATGTTCGTTGTTTACTTTTTTGGCCTCCCATTCCATGAAGTTTCAGAGTTTAGCAAATGTCTTATGTGAAAACTTGCACATTATCAGTTAAGATCTCTGTTCTTCCTTTCTCACCTGGATTGAAATCCTCATGTTGTCTGTTGCCCCCCTACTCCATGCATTGCCAGAATTTCAAATTCTCTGTTTTGCTGACCTTCAGAACTGGGTTTCTTCCGGGAAAATTGTCCTTCTTGGACTCTTGTTTTATCTCTAGAAATGGCAGATGGCTCTTGGTAGATGTGGCTTTATAAAGTCAACTTTCTCTGTCCTCTGAAGTCTTACTGCTTCAGAATGTCTCTAATGCATTTAAATCTCTTTTTTAATGTAATATACATTACTTACTCATCAGGTAAACTTTTGCTTCTGGTTATTCCTTTTGACTGAATTGTAATTGGGTTTTATACACAAAACATGTTTTATCTTTTTTTGTCCATTTTAATACATTTCTAGTTATGCTTAGGAAACTTTGCCAATCACAAAATTTATATGTTTTTTAATATATACAAAATTGTTTGTTATTCCTACATAAATGAAAAATCAATTAACAAGTTAAAATTATGCCACATTCCATGAAAAATGCATAGAATGCTCTCCTTTGAATAACTATATATGTATTTAAATTGAAACAATATCTTTTATTGTATAAAATTCAAACAATGTGAATTGCTTTTGCTTCTGTCCTCTATTCCCACTCCTTCATTACAGTTAATTAATAAATGTGATATTCAGGCATTTTGATATATGTAGAATTATTTTAAGTAAAAATGAGATAATATCATGAATATTATCTGTAGTTTTTCATCTACAGACATAATATAGACAATACTCTAAAACTTTTGGACTTCTTTCATTTTTAAAATGCCTATAACATTGAATATTAGACAAATATCATAATTCATTATTTTTATATAAATAAAGTTTTTTCAAACTTATCAGTGATGTAATAAACATTTATGTGTTTATATGTATGCATACATGCCTAAATTTTCAAAACCATATAAGCGTTTTTGCTGTATATATTAATAATAGAATGTTTGAATCTACATACAGTCTATTCTCATTAATTGTTATAATTATGTTCTGTGAAGTCACTGAAAACACTATTAATAAATTGCAACCATTTCTCCTCTAGAGAAATACAGCATTAAGTTCTTTTGAGCACGTGGTCACATTTTCACCAACCAATTAACACATAACCTATTTTTTGTCTGTGTTTCTATTAAAGACACATTTTAACATATATTTAAAATTTTAATATATATGTCTGACAAATAATTCCTTACATGCAGTATTTCATTACAATAAAACACTAGCTGAGAAGGGTTTAGTGTTTCCTTACCCTGGGTGATGTGTCTGTAAATGTTTGATTTCACCCTCACAACAATATAGTCTACTATACTTTATTTAATTGACCATCATCTCATGAATCTACAAATTTAGTCATTTTTCCATTTTTTTCATAGCTTCATCTCATATTATACATGTATTTTTAGTATTTATCGGAGAGGCCTCATACATAGATTGGTAAATTTCCTCTTCCTTTTTCTACATGCATAGTATTTTTGATTCATTAACATTAAACTCACAGACAGCAACACTATAATTCATACCTAAAGGAAACTTATCTAACACATGTATTTTCTCTAAAGGTCATATCATTGCCTTGTGTTTAGAAACACTACACAGCACTTCAGCACTATACTTGGGTCCATTTAAAACAGTGGAATTAACAACAGCACAAAATGAGAAAAACATAACATTAAATAGATTGCAAAAACAGATACTCATTTACAGTATGAGAACTGATACAAGAACACAGAGCGTCGTCACCTTGCCCAATCTCAGCAGTGTGCTGGGCAACATAAATTTTTTGCTACTTTGCTCAAGTTCAGTAATGATGCTGAAAATGCTGTGGGTATTGATTTGGGGTTTTAATATTTTGTAACAATTAGGTGAATTCACAAATTTAGAATCTGTGCATAATAAAAATCGACTATATATACATTATATATAAACACAAATATGAATATATACATATATATTTATATATATTGTATTGCTGGCTAATTTCTTTTTTTTAATTAAGTAAATTGGGGTAACATTGGTTAATACAATTATATAATTTTAAGGTGTACATTATAATTTGACATCTATATAGTCTATTTGTGTTTACTACCCAGAGTCCAGTTTCCTTCAGCTACCATATATTTGATCCCCCTTCACCCAATTCACCCTCCCCCTATCCCCATACCTTCTGGTAACCACAAGTCCATTGTCCATGTTCATGAGTCTCTGTTTGTTTGTCCTGCTCATTTGTTGCATTTAGGTTTACATCCCACATATAAGTGATATCATGTGATTTTCAACTTTTTCTGTCTGGCTTATTTTGCTTAGCATGATTATCTCGAGGTCCATTCAGGTTGTCACAAATAGTAGTATTTGATCTCTTCTTATGGCTAAATAATATTTCATTGTATTTATGTACCACAGCTTCTTTAGCCAATCATCTGTCGTAGGACGCTTCGGTTGCTTCCATGTCCTGGCCACTGTGAATAATGCTGCTATGAACATCGGTATGCAAATATCTTTTCAGATATGGGTTTTCAAGTCTTTAGGGTAAATACCGAGTAGAGGGATTTCTGGATTGTATGGTAGATCAATTCTTAGTTATTTGAGGAACCTCCATACTATTTTCCATAGTGGCTGTACCAATTTGCAGTCCCAACAGCAACGTATGAGGGTTCCTTTTTCTCCTCATCTTCTCCAACATTTGTTATTACTTGTCCTGTTGATTACAGCTATTCTAACAGGTATGAGATGGTATATCACTGTGGTTTTTATTTACATTTCCCTAATAGCTAACGATGTTGAGCATCTTTTCATATATTTGTTGGCCATTTGTATGTCTTCTTGGGAGAAGTGTCTATTCAGGTTTTCTGCCCATTTTTTGAGTGGATCATTTGTTTTTTGTTGTTATTGAGTAGTATGAGTTCTTTGTATATTTTGGATATAGAAGACGTTGCTTGCAAATACAGTTTCCCATTTGGATGGTTATCTCTTTCCCTTGATAACAGTTTCTTTTGCTGAGCGGAAGCTTTTTAGTTTGATGTAGTCGCATTTATTTATTTTTACTTTTACTTCCCTTGCCTTTGAGGTCAAATTCATAAAATCCTCTTTAAATCCAAAGTCCTTGAGTTTAGTTCCTATGTTTTCTTCTATGCTTTTTGTAGTTTCAGGTCTTATATTCAGGCCCTTAATCTATTCTGAATTAATTTTGGCGTGAGGTGATAGACAATAGTTTAGTTTCATTCTTTTGAGGGTGGCCTTCCAGTTTTCTCAGCACCATTTACTAAAGAGGCTTTCTTTTCTCCACTGCATGTTTTTGACATTTTTGTCGAAAATTATTTGCCCATATACATATGGATTTACTTCTGGACTCTTGATTCTGTTCCACTGGACCGACCGTGTGTTTGTTTTGTTGCCAATACCATACCATTTTGATTACTGTCGCTTTGTAGTATAATTTGAAGTCAGGCAAAGTGATGCCTCCAGTTTTGTTCTTTTTTCTCAGGATGTCTTTGGCAATTCGAGGTCTTTTGTGCTTCCATACAAATCTGATGATTTTTTGTTCCATTTCTTGAAAAACTGCCGATGGGATTTTGATGGGGATTGCATTAAATCTATATAACGCTTTAGGTAATAAGGTCATTTTAACTATGTTGATTCTTCCAATCCAAGAACACGAAATGTCTTTCCATTTCTTTGTATCTTCTTTGATTTCTTTTAATAGGATCTTGTAGTTTTCATCATGTAAGTCCTTCACATGTTTCATTAGATTTATTCCTAGGTATTTTAATCTTTTTGTTGCAATTGCAAAAGGAATTATTTTTTTGACTTCTTTTTCTAACACTTTGTTCTTAGAATATAGGAACGCTATGGATTTCTGAATGTCGATTTTGTATCCAGAGACTTTACTGTATTTGTTTATTGTTTCTAGTAGTGTTCTTGTGGAGTCTTTAGGGTTTTCTATATAAAGAATTGTGTCATACACAAATAGTAACAGTTTGACTTCTTTGTTTCCTATTTGGATACCTTTTATATCTTTCTCTTGTCTGATTGCACTCTCTAGGACTTCCAATGTTCTATTGAATAAGAGTGCGATAGTGGACAGCCTTGCCTTGTTCCTGATCTTAGAGAGAAAGTTTTTAGTTTTTCACCATTAAGTATAACGTTGGCTGCAGTTTTGTCATACATGGCCTTTATTATATTACGGTACTTTCCTTTTGTACCAATTTTGTTAAGTGTTTTGATCATAAATAAATGCTTTATCTTGTCAAAGGCTTTTTCTGCATCTATTGATATGATCATAAACGATTCTTATTTTTTAATTTGTTTATGTGGTGTATCACATTAATCAATTTGCGCATGTTGAACCATCCCTGTGCCTCTGGGAAAACGCCCACTTGATCATAGTGTATAATCTTTTTAATATGTTGGCTATAATTGATTTGCCAGTATCTTATTTAGGATTTTTGCATCTGTGTTCATGAGAGATATTGGTCCGTAGTTTTCTTTTTTGTGTGTTATTTTTACCAAGTTTTGGTATCAGAGTTTGGCCTCATAAAATGAGTTGGGAAGTATTGCCTCCTCCTCAATTTATTTGACATTTCAGTTTGGACTTGCTACATTTCATATAATCAGTAGCCATTTGTAGCTCATGGCTACTTTATTAAATAGTGCATTTCTAACCTTGATTTCTTCTTCTCTGAAATGGAAATAATAGTATTTGCTTTCATTAAGTGTTTCTCTGCGTCTTTCACTATTCTAAATGCTTTACATATTCATCTAATTTAATTTTCAGGACAATCCTATGAAATAAGTAATGTTACTATCCCCATTTTAGATGAGAAAATTGATATGTTTAAGTATCTTGCCCAAAGCCACAGTACTCAGAAATGTTGGAGAAGGATCTCCAACCCAGAAAGATTGGCTTTATAAGCACATTCTTTATCTCTGTGTTCTACTGCCAATTAAAATAAAGATATGATCTTCAAATAATTCTAGCAATTAAAGTAGATAACACAAATACTCTCTGAAAATTGAATAATGCTGATTCGTCGCACACGGTAAATGAAAAAAATGCTTAATCATATTGTTATGAAAATAGAGGTTCTGATTTCAAACATCTTGTAAGAATTATCATCAACTTTATACAGAACTATATGACTCATAAAGAATGTTTTATATTTACCAGCACATAAACTTAACTACTTAAGCTGTGAGTTCAAAAATAAAAGGGGGTAACTTGTAGCTAAAATGAAGAGAAACAAAATAAAATTTTATGTTAATGATAATAACCTGTTTCATATGGGATATATCTACTGCCCTTCAAACAAAAGGTAAAGACCAGTCCAGGAGGAAGCAAATTACTAGAGATTTCTGGATCTCTCTGTCTGATGCTCATTTCCAGATCTCTCTGGATGAAAGAATTATTTTTATAATGCTCACTTGTAAGAACATTCAAACATTGGTGGAGTGGAAAGTCTGCTATGCAGACAGTGCCCATGGGTTTTCCCTAATTTTCCCAAAGGAGCACAGGTTGTTGCATCACTCAACACAGCATCTCCCAGGTTCTAGGATTTACCCTAGTGACTTATATACTTCTAGCATCTGCATAAATCTTGCTTCCTTTAGAATCACAATGCTACTGTGACAAAAGAAGAGCAAGCTCTATTTTAAAAATTGGCAAGAACATCTCTGCCGTAAGTGTCAGTTGATCTTTAAGGCCCTAAACACAGATGTCAGAATGGACAATGTGACTACTATATAACTTAGTGTTTTATGTAACGAGCAAAGGTTAATCTTATACTACGCAGCAGTAATTTGAAATTTATTTCATAAAGCTTTAAATGTGAATAACCTGAATGTATTTTTCTTTTCTACTTTGTATGCTGAAACTTCATTATTATACCTTCGCCAACCAGAAATCATTTTTACTGTTATTTTAATGTGAAGCATTGAGTGTGATACTGCTGATATGGACCTTCTCCCTCATTCTTTTTCTACCTCTGGAATAGAATATATTTCCATCATGTTCTTTGATATAAGCTTGACATATTCTCATTCTGTTTGGTTTATGAAGTATAATGTCAGACTCTTTAATGGCAGAAAGTAGCAATAATCTAATAACAAGGAGGTTTATACGTAGGCATAAATTAATTTCAGCTCTGTTTCACAACAAATTAAACTTCTGAAAAAATACAGGCACTGCTCTTATATCTAATGAGTTTTTGTGCTAATCCAACTATTCTTATTATAGCTGTTACTTTAGACTTTCTACTAAAGCAGCAGAAAATACATACGAATCTTAATCAGCTGTTAGATACATTTTTTCTTGAAAGGTTTCTGTCTTTATATAGATCAATGTCTGTTCGACCTGATTCGAAAATCAGTAACTCCACATTTCTTCTTACGGGTTTCCCTGGCCTGGAACAGGACTATCCCTGGCTATCTGTCCCCTTCTCTGGCATCTATGCTATGATTCTCTCAGGGAACTGCCTGGTGCTGCATGTGATTCGTACTGAGCCAAGCCTGCATCAGCCCATGTTCTACTTCCTGGCCATGCTGGCCCTCACCGACCTGTGCATGGGGCTGTCCACAGTGCACACAGTGCTGGGGATCCTGTGGGGGCTCAGCCAGGAAGTCAGTCTGGATGCCTGCATTGCACAAACCTTCTTTGTTCATGGTCTATCATGCATGGAGTCTGGAGTTCTTCTTGCCATGGCCTTTGATCGCTTTACAGCAATTTGCAATCCTCTGAGATATACATCCATTCTCACCAATGCCAGAATCATCAATATTGGTATGGCCATTTTAGGGAGGAGTTTCCTGTTCATTACCGCTCCCATCGTCCGCCTAAAGTTCTTCCATTACTGCCGCCCCCATATCCTCTCCCACTCTTTCTGCCTGCACCAGGACCTACTCCGGCTGGCCTGCTCTGACATCCGCTTCAATAGCTTCTATGCCTTAGCCCTGGTCATCTGCACACTGCTTTTGGATTCAGTGCTCATTCTCATCTCCTACATCTTGATTCTGCATTCAGTCTTGGCTATTGCATCCCGAGAGGAGCGACTCAAGTCCTTGCAGACCTGTGTCTCCCATATCTGTGCTGTCCTGGTTTTTTACATCCCAATCATTGGTCTGACTATGGTGCACCGCTTTGGGAAGCACCTCTCTCCTGTGGTCCACGTCCTCATGGGCAACATCTATATCCTTTTCCCACCCTTGATGAACCCCATCATCTACAGTGTCAAGACCCAACAGATCCGTAGCAGGATTCAGAGGTGGTTATCCAGGAAGAAGGAGTGAAAGAAACACTAGATCAAAAAGGTGTAAGTGGCTTAGATGCGGAAAACTTTAGGTAGGGAGAGGGAATGAATACATTTATTTAAGTAAGTTAAATATAAGGTGACTGAACACAAAGATTTTATATGATATGCTATTAGTTGAAAGTTTATAGGTATCAAGAATGGTAATAAAACCATGTGTCACAATTCAAATATAATGTTGGAAATTGTGAAAATAGAATCATTCATCACATGTTTCTATCATTTTCTGTCCAGGAAAAGATAATAGTAACAATTATCTAGAAAAATTATCTTGCAAGAAATATCTACAAGAAAGTTATCCATATGCCCAGTTCATATTAACGGAGGCACAGTTTTATCACCACTTTGTATGGTTGCCTTGATCAACATAGAAGTTACAATTGGTCTCTAACCTTAAATAATATTTTCAGACGGGTTAATAGTTTGTTTATGAGGTATTCCAAATCATTATTGCCATTCACTTCTCACTGATTTATTAAGAAACTCTGTTTCTGGTTTCTCAAAGGAAATTTTATCACTATCTTTTACATATCTATAAACGACTACTAACTTTGCAACCTTAACTCCAGTCTTACTGTAATTGATGTCCTTTACTGTCCAGAATCAATGCTTGACATATCTATTTTATTGGATTTTCTCTTATCTTTTCTGGATTTGACAACTATCAGGAAGACAAGCCCTTTTTTGTAGAGACATTTCATATAGATGGAGAATACATATATTACTTAAAAATTAATAAGAGATCAGATGACTAGCCATTTAAGAAAGTAATAAAACCTAGTCTGTACTAAAAAATTTGTGGAATTATCATTCATGAGGATATTCAAAGGAAGAAGACTTTATCTTTTTTTTATCTCTAGCAACAAATCATCTTCATCTTCCCCATCTTTATCATCAAATTAGAAAAAAATACTAACATTTATGCTACTAGATAAAGCAAATCTTAACAACTTCGTAGAACTCTGTCTATGAATTTCTGAGACCAAACTTGGTAAACATTTTATCTTTATAAATAATTTTTCTAAATATTCTAATTCATAATCATCTCCCTTCTTCTATACTAAAGACTGAATTATTAATCTCATGACTCAATCTTTATAGCATATATTCTTGAAGAGGCAGTACTGTTTTGACATAAATGTAAAATGTATTAAGGCACATGGATAGCTATGAGACAAGCTGACTTAGCAAATATGTAGGTATATAAATTAGTAAGCTCTTCAATTTTATTTTATTTTATTTTTTTAAATTAAGTTTATTGGGGAAGCTCTTCAATTTTAATCTTAGTCAGAAAATGTACAAGTAAAGATAGAAGATTAGATGAAGAATGAAGAACTGTACCTAGGGAAAATGTGGTTTTGGTATTAGATTCTTTTGGAGTCCTTACTTATATTTTGAAAATTCAAGATTTGGACAAATCATAAATGGTGTAGTGGACCGATAATAAAAATAACTTCCAATCTTTAAGGGTATTATGGCATCCAGTTAATAACATTTCTACCTTTTTTCCAACTTCCCAATAAAATGTACAGACACACAAAACAATAAATATTAAACTATTAAAATATTTGCAGTTCAACACATGATAAGAATTAGTTTATTTAGGCAAAATGTTTTTGCAAACAAATATGGCAAAAGACGTAATAAGGCAATAGAAAGAACACAGAATTTAAATTGTCAGTATTTAGAAAAGAATTTAAAATGGCCAATAAATATTAAAAGATGTTCAATCTCATTAAAAATTAAATCACCAGAGAATTTTTAAAAAGGAGGTCGAATACAATCTCACGTTTGGTATTAAATTGGAAAAATAAAATAAGATAATAAACAGAGACTCATGGAAACAACAACAGTTTAATGGTTACCAGAGGGAAGGAGGGGGTGAGGAAGAGGTAAATAAGGGTAAAGGGGGTCAAATATATGGTGACAGGAGGAAATTTAACTTTGGGTGGTGAACACACAATGCAATATAGATATGATGTATTATTGAATTGTACACTTGAAACCTATAAAATTTTATTAACCAATACCACTCTAAAAAATGTAATAAAAAAGATAAATAAAATGTTATCATTTGGAAGACATGTCTTAATTTGAAAAGTATAAAAATGTGAAAAAGAGCGTGTGTTAAAATTGATGTAATGCAATATAATATGAAGCATAATCCAATCGTCTGGAGGACTGTTTCGCAAATTCTTTCAAAAACACTTTCTACTATTTCTTGAAGAAGAAACTTTTTTTTAAATTTTAGATGCAATAATTTAAAAAATTTTGTCCTATTTCACAAGATTGGAAACATCACCTCAAATTAATTCACTTTGAAATTTCTTATATGTATAATAGAATAAAGTATTTGGTTTGGGGGTTACCCTTAAAACAATTTAAAAAATAAAGAGAACTTCAGTGGAAATATAAAAGATACACATTTTATTAATTAATTAATTTAAAAGACAATCGACTTTTCTAAATTATAAAAATATGTTACTATGATTGTGGTAATCATTTCACAATGTATTCATATGTCAAAATAGCAAGTTGCACATCTTAAATATGTACAATTTTTATTTGTCAATTATATCTTAATAAAGATGTTAAAATTTTTTTAAATAAATAATTTATAAAAATATGACCACGATACACAAAAGATAAAGACAGTAAAGAGAATTATATGGTTCCAAAGTTTTTATAACCTACTAAAGTATTATAAAAATAGTTAATATAATTTTATATATGTTCATTGTATACTAAAGTAATAAACTATTTTAGCTGTTTTAGAGTTATTTCTAAAATGAGTTATTTCTAAAATATAGAAGTATAAAAAGAGTTATTTAGAGTTATTTCTAAAATATAGAAGTATAAAAAGCCAATAGAGAGGATCAAAATGGAATATTAAAAGTATTTTTATTCCAAAAAATGTAAGGTAGTAAAAGCAACGAAGAGAGTTAAATAGAAAATAAATTTTAATGTAGTGGAATTAAACCCAAGTATACTAATAGCTACACTAAAAACAAATGGACTAAACATTCCAATTCAAAGACAGAAATCATTAGAATAAGAAAGAAAAATTCCAAAAGTATTTTTTGTTTGTTATAAACAAGATGGATGTTACACAATAAAGGCACTGACAAGACAAAATAAAAGAGTAAAAAAGTTATAACCTGAAAACACTGATCACAAGAATGATGAAGTTGCTATGTGAATATTAGTAATACAAGAGATACAATAAAAGTGTCTCATCATTAAGACAAAGTAACACTAAACCTATGTAATAATATATTTCAAAAATATATGCAACCTAAACTGATAAAATTATATATCTTGAATTTTTCAGATCTTGATAGCCTTATTATTTCCTGAGTCTTATATTTATTTTACATCTGCATGTCTACACAAAACTCATTTGCAAATCTTGGTCTTCTTAGAGCATTCTTGGTGGGTTAAACATTTGAATCAACACGGGGTACTGTGAGTCTGTCTCTAGAGGTTGAATTTACTAAAGATGAACTCAAGTCACCATGTTACATAGCTCCCTAGTCTTAATATATTTGTGCATAGTCCTGGACTAGTCTTGTTTCCCTCCATTTTTATGTCTCCTTTGTGTATAATTCAAGAACTGTCGAACCTTCCAAAACCCGATGGGACTCCTGAGCATCATAATATCCCATTACAAGGCAGTCATAGCTACCAGTTTGTCTACAGAGGTCTCAATGCTCCCAAAGCTGTCTCTTGTCATATATTTCAACCATTCCTAGGTAAGTTGCTTTGTCTGGACAATGCAATGAAAAACAATCATTTGCAGATTTGCAGAGAGGAGCGATTCATGTAATTATGTGAGGTATTACTTGAGAAAAAGCAGGTACAAGTCAAGTGGGGAAGGAAGATTTCTAGATTAAGAAATAAATACATATTTATAAGAGACATAAGTAGTATTTAAGTAATGTGATTTGGTACTAGAAAATAAGAAAGAAATATTGTCAGAATTTTTAAAAAGTGCTGATTATATTATCTTCCTTTTTAATGCAAGAATCTAAGAAGTTCCTATAACAGAGTGGTTTCTGGTTGTATAAGTCATGGTAGTCACACTGTTCAAAGAATATATCCTACGAAAGAAATTGAAGAAAACCAAGAGTAGAAAATGATGATGGAGATGCTGTCCATCTCTGGAGGGCCAGAAGCCTGAGCTGGAGGATAGTATACTAACAGATAGTATAGAAAACAGCATGTGTTTTACTAGCACCATGTTCTCTGAAGTGGCAGATTGCAGGCAAGGGACTGTGCTCACTGACCTAGATGTAAGTAAAATGTCAATCTCCCTGTGGCAGAAGGAACACTATTTCTGTGTTTCAGAAACAGATTCAATGACAGAGCAAGGGAAAACTAAGAAGGTATGGGCAGGTGTTCTAATTTCCCTGGCCAATGTCTGATCGATTTTATTCAAAATAGGCCTAGGATCCAGAAGACTGTCTAGCAGGCCAAACTCTTGGAGTTGTTCTCTGCAGTTCCCTCCTTGTGTTACACATTTAAGTGACCCAAGAGTCTGGTCCCTCTTTAAGTCAAAACTACTTAATCACTTTTTTTTTTTAGTATTACCCCATAAATACATTTATTGACAACTAAAGGCATAAATTTGTCGATAAGTAAATGTTTGTATCACAAAGCAATTAAGCTTATTTTTTATCCTAAGCAATTTTCTTAGATAGAAATCATGTTTATATATACCTGTGTATATTAGTTTGCTTTCTGTATACCTAGTTTTCTGCCAGTCTCTTGAGTTTTTGTTTTTTCCAAAAGGAGGAAAAATCATGGAACATGGACAAACCAATAAATATATCAAGTACTCTTTTTAATAAGCGTAAAAACCTTCCACATTTTAATTGTTCAATATTCTTAATTTCTTGCCCAAGTTCTTATCTCTATCTGGGTTTATAGGACTTACCTCTGTTGTAGTGATTCCCTAACTCTGGGTTTCTATATTATGGATAAGGTTTAAAATTTGAAATCTTCTAAAATGTTTTTAATGACTAATTTAAATTTGAATTCTCAGCTTCTTACAGGGAAACACCTCTAATATTTACTTACATAGGCCTAGAGTAGTATATTTTAATAGGGGAATGCACATATCATAACCAGAAAGTTTTTCCCTACGCAGATAGTATTTGGAACTTCAAAGAGGAATTATCAATAGGAAAATGTAGTAGTATTTTTCAAGCTTTCATATCTGGTTTTCAAGATCAAGAACCTAGATATTGGAGGCAACTAGAATTTTTTTGAAGGCATGTTATGAAGACTTGGGTGTACATTTCAGAATTATACTAGGAGGAGACTGCATCTTAGGAAGGTTATCGGACAATTATCAGAACAAAAGGACAAGGTCAGAGCAAGAATCACTGGAAGATATTTGTGGTAATGACACGTGGAGAACTGGATTGTGGTTGCTTTGCAGAATAGAAACTGAAGCCAGAGGCAAGGCAAGGACTCAAAGGTGGGCAGAACACCAAACAGGCTTATATTTTCCTGTTAGCTGCAAATATAATTATTTACAACAATGTTTGAATTATCCAAAACAATGAAGAAATAAAATTTTTAAAGGATTGTGGGGGCAGGTAATTTATTTGCAACTTTTTCTTCACTTAACATGTTAAATTAATTTGCATATAAATCTTTTAAAACTAATTATGTATGGTAACTTTATAGATGTTGAATAAAATGAACTCTTCTTGGATGAACCAGAAAAAAGAAGCGTAAAAACCTTCTACATTTTATTTGTTCAATATTCTTAATTTCTTGCCCAAGTTCGTATCTCTATCTAATATATGATTTAAAACATAATATATGATTAATAAAATTGGATGGATTAATAAATTTAGTTGCACATATAGTTATTTTTGAATTACATAGAAAAGGGCAAATTGTGAAAATATAACTATTACAAAAAAACTGTGTATAGAGAATATGCATTTAAAATTCTAACGGATGATTTGCATTATTCTGTTGTTTTCAGTGAGTATTCTTCACTGAATATTCAGTGAGTATTTCAGTGAGTATTCAGTGAAGAATACTCACTGAAAACAACAGAATAATGCAAATATTCTGTTGTTAGTGTATTACGCTAACTTCTGATTATCTTTAAGAACTTTTCTGAAATAAGAATACATTCATCAGGAGTGAGAGTAAGAGATTATTATTTTTAATGATCACAAGAATTTGGTTACATTTATGGTACTTAAATTTTTTATCCTTCATTCGTGATTTTTTGGTAATTTGTCTGTGGACTAGTATATAGTTAAAATTACAATTGCCTTCTGTATAATCTGCTAATTATTGTATACATGCCTGTATGTGTGTGTGTGTATTACTGCATATATTTCCACACTTGATAAAAAATTCCCTGCGAACAGTGGCTTTTTGCCTTCTTAAGACTCTGTATATCACACAAACCAAAAAAGTCCTAGGCGCATGCACGCGTGCGTGCGCGCGCACACACACACACACACACACACACACACACACACACACAAACAGATTTCATAACAGCCTTCTTACTTAGTATATAATAAAAATGATAGAGTAGAATAGAATAAAACTACAAGGGAGAAGTTTTTTAAAAAACTTAATTCAATCTTCTTATTTGCAGATGAAGATATTAGGATTTAGAATGGTGAAGTGATTTACCCAAGGGCTTATGGAAGTTTTAGAGAAGAGCCAGCTCTTTACAAAGATTATTAATACAGAATGTCTGGACTCTCCATATACAGGACTGTGGAAGAATCACTCTGTCATCCAGATTTCTGCTCATAGGAGACTTGACTGGCTATTTTGTATCTGAGTATGGAAACTCTCCAGTTTTAACATGGCAGACAATGTTACACATAGCTACATTTCATCTTTCTTCCTGGTTGGTATTCCTGGTTTGCAAGATTTTCACTGCTGGATTGGTATCTCTGTCTGCCTCCTGTTTTCCCTGACCCTGCTGGGGAACAGTGTAATCATTGTAACCATTAAACTGGAGCCAAGCCTCCACCAGCCTATGTATTTCTTCCTTTGCATGCTGGCAATGAATGACATGGCTCTTGCCTCTTCCACAGCCCCCAAGATGCTTGGCATCTTCTGGTTGGAATCTCACAGTTTTGAGTTTAATATCTGCCTAGCACAAATGTATTTCATCCACACGTTCTGCATAATTGAATCAGCTCTTTTAGTTGCCATGGCCTTTGATCGCTATGTAGCTATTTGCATCCCACTGCATTATACGACTATCCTGACAACACCAATGGTCATTAAAATGGGTCTGGGTGGTGTGACCCGAGCTGTCCTTATGGTTTTACCTTGTCCTCTTCTCATTAAGAGGCTACCATACTATACTAAATATGTCATCAATCACACCTATTGTGAGCACATGGCTGTGGTGAAGCTGGCCAGTGCCAACACTCTCATTAACAGAGCATATGGAATCTCGGTAGCCCTTTCAGTGATGATATTGGACCTAGGGCTCATAGCGACATCCTATATCAAAATCCTCCAGGCAGTCTTCCGGCTCCCTTCCCAGAATGCTCGCTCTAAGGCACTGGGCACCTGTGCTGCCCATGTCTGCACTATACTTGTCTCCTACACACCTGCACTGTTTAGTTTCCTAACTCACCGCATTGGCAAGAAGGTACCTCCAAGCATCCACATAATTTTTGCAAGTTTGTACCTTTTGGTTCCTCCCACAGTCAATCCCCTGGTATATGGTGTGAAGACCAAGCAGATTCGGGACCGAGTGGTGGGTCTCTTCTTCCCAAACAGGAAAATTTCTGAAAACTGAAATATGTAAATACAAATTCACATTGCTAGAATCTGTTTCATGAAGTCCTGGTGTGTTAACAAAGGTTGCGACCTTGTCCCTAACATGCTGTTCCTTGATTCAGCTATGTCATTTAACAGAGATATTTGATGCTGTGCATTTACTTTTTTTTTCTTTTAGAAATAAAGGAATGTCTCCTGATTGGAAACTTTCAACAAATGTTAGCAACAATCGTTATCTATTGCTGACTTTATTTCATATTCTGTATTTATTGATTGTATATTTAATATCCAGAAATGTGGAATGACTAGGCTAATTACTGTCGCACACACTAAAACTGAATACAACAGACAATAGAATTTATAAAAACAGTTTTCTTTCCATTTTTATCTTTTACGTGCTTGTTTAAAAATTCTCAAGTAAAAATTATTTTCAAGTTTCTTTTTACATATTATTATAGTAATGATAATGCCTTAGCATTCAAATAATGATCATTGTTTGTTTGTCTGTTTACTAAGCACTTTACACTTCCCAAGGAGCAAACTGTTAGTCCACAAAACTATACTGTGAGATACGTGTTGATTATTCTCATTATATCATTTAGTAAATTGACACACAGAGAGGTTATGTAATTTTCACAAGGTGAAACTCACCTAGAAAATGGCAATGTAGAATTTGACCCCAGGGACTCTGGCTTCAGAATACATGCTTTTTATCATGGTATACTGTTCACCATGATGGAAGTCTTACACTTATTATTCACTTCAAAAACATAGAAGTTTATTTTTTAAACATTTTATATTTTATTCTCCTACATGTGATCTTTTTAAAGATACTATGGTAAACTTCTTGAGTCTCCCTCAAATCCTCTGTATCTGATACATTTTATTATAATGTTCAGGAATTGCTTCTATTTTCCTAGATAAATGTCCAATCAATGCCACCTTGTAACATTATGACTATGATTTCCAAATTGGTATAAAATTTCCAGAGTTTTGAAAATTCTACTTATTAACATGCAGTTTCTTTTTCTTTTTTTAATTTTAGAGAAAAAAAATTGGGTCGCATTCATTAAGTGCTGCAATTGAAAACAATTCTTTCCTTAATTAATGATATTAATTTTATTATGCATGGAGTACAGAGGACACTATTTTGGGCATATTTAGAAATGCTCTGTGAAAAACACTCTTTTATATTTAGTACATTTCATTGGATGAAGGTTCATTGAGTTGGAAATTGTTGATTGTTGACCAAGGTTGATACACATTTTCCAAGTATTTAATGGGTGTTTGTGTGTTTTCAAATGAGTTAGCTCTGCAAAACTTTGGCTTTTTCCGTATTTTGGCTAAAGCTGTGTTCCTGTTTGTTGATAACTATATATGTATTTTATTAACTTTTGTGTGTATTATATTGTAAATAGTTGTGTTTCCTTACAATAATACAAGCCTTCCATTCATTCAAAGGGTATATATTAAGTGATTCCATCAGATATTTTACAGCTAGAACTGTAAGGAGAGAAAAGTCAAGTTCAAACACTACTTTCATCACTAACTGCTGGGCGAGTTTCATTTTTAAGTTTATAAATTCTGAATTTCATTATTGATTACATATAGAAAACAGACTTTACATTTTATAGTGTCAGGGTAGGATTAAATGAAATAATGAATGGAACACAAGTATCACAATATTCAACAAACTCTTCTTCCATATATACCAGTGTCAGTGCCATGATAGGCATTGGAAATATGAAGAACAATCAGCAAAAGTATTTTTTCTAAATGCCTAAATAGAGCTCTCAAGTGGATATCTCACTTGGAAATCCTGTTTCTTTATTTAACATGTCCAAAAGTAAACATTTTGCACTTATTTACCCACCTACACCACCCTATAAAATATCTTATCTCAGTGAATAATATGCCAAGTCACTGAAATCAGCAATGGAGAATCAGTGTCATAGAGTATTTATTGTCAAATATATGCCAGAAATATATGAGAAACTAAGTGGTAAAAAAATGTTAAATAATTAAGTAAAAAGGAAAAAAAAAATCCAGCATCTATCCCAGATAACGTAGAAAATCATAAATTCAATGCAATATAGTTTAAAATTATGTAGATGATTATGGAACACCAAAAATAATACTGTATCTTAGAAAAATTCTAGTTAAGGCATATTGGAAGAGATGCCAAGAGAAGGCTAAGTTGATAAAATTACCAGGTAACAGGGCAAAGATTTCCAAGTGGAGGTAACATCACAATAAAAGTGAACAGACATAGGAAGAAAAGTGAAAATACATCTAGAAAAAGTAATGGCATAAAAATAAAAAAACAAATCTTCAAAGAAAAACATATAATTAGAAAAGCAGCAGGGACATCTAATAAGGAAAAATCTTTGTGGCACTATGAAGTTCATTGGTCACCTTGGGAACTAAAGGACGGTCAGGACAATGGGAATGGTGAAATGCCCATACAATCTTGTATGTAATTAATAACTTTAGCTATAGGTGACACATCTAATCTAAAACCTGAACTTATTTAACTATGGCTACACTTTATTTTGTACTTATAGAATCTAACGTTACTCTTGATCAGCCACAGAGAATATGGATATGCCAGGTTCATGGAACAATTTATAGCGCACAGGCTAAATACAGCTTGCAGCTTCTTCCTGTAAATAAAATTTTATTGGAGCAGCACTATATCCATTAATTTATATATTGTTTATGGACCATTTGTCCTATACAGTAAGTTCTCACTTAACATTGTTGATAAGTTCTGAAACTTTAAGTTAAACAACATGTAATTAAGCCAATTTTAACCATAGGCTGATTGACATAAACCAGAGTTAAGTTCACATGTCATCTCACCAACCTTATAAGAAAACGACATTGAATGAAATGGCAGTATTTGAAGACCTGCTGTAGTGATAATTAGGACAGAGATCCCATGAACATAAGAAGTTAAAATATTTACTCTGTCCCTTTACAAATCATTTGTCCACAGATGAATAGGATAAAGATGAATAGGATAAAAATCATGAGATTTTGGAGAGTAATAAATTTCTATTGTATTTATATTATGCATTTAAAAAAAAACACAGAAATTTAGAACATAGAGTGGATCTTAAATTAAATATTATTGTTTAGAATGTTGGAGGATTACTAGAGGATTACAGACTGTAATAAAAAAAGAAATCTAGCTGTATTGCAGATGTATGATATAACTTCACTAAGAGGGTAGTAGGAAAAGGTATTGACTGACCTAAGTAACTTTGGAAATATGTAGAGCATAGAAACAACGGCAAAAGGGACTGTTTATAAACCCTTTAGTTGATAAAGTTTTTCTCACAGGAGTAATGATTCACAAATCCTACAGGGCTTTCCAAGTATACTAGAAATTAACAATTAAATAAATGAGTGACAGATGGTTGAAGCCAGTTTTTCACTCATGGAGGAGGAATTTTCTGATAAGCAAGAAGAGGCTAGAAAGATTCAAATTGTAATAAATTAAAGTGGCAGATATTAGTAAAAACTGAAAATTAGCTTAATTTAGATACAAGTGGTTACACATAGAAATATTTATGGATATGTGTGTATACATGGGTTAGCATACACACAAAATTCCTTGCTCTGTCAGATGAAAGAACCTAAAAGAAAGACACACGAGTAGCAATGAGCATACCTATACCATGATTCAGGAAATATCCAAAATGAGCCTGGAGCAATTTATAATGTTATAAAATAAGAAATGCTACACATACACACATACACATACACACGGAGGCACACACATAAAATGAGATGTATGTCTGAGAGGAAAATAAGCCAAATGAATGAGCTCAAAATGGTCGACTTGTGCAATAAAATAAAGTAACATTGGATTATAACCCAAATTATAATGAAAATATTAATAAATCCATACTGATATAAATAAATGATTGAATAAATTTTAAAAATGGGAATAATATTGCCATCTGCCATGTAGTAGAATTCCAAATAATTTATTAAAATATAGCTACACCATGATCGAGGAGGAGAACATAAATTCCTACTCCTTAAATATGGATTGCATATAGTGACTTTCCTCCAAAAAACAATAACTTTACAGTGAAGAAATCTGACAAATACTACTTTAGACAAGTAATCACGGTCAGACAACTCATGTATGCACCCTTGATATATGATCACAATGACACTGTGACATCTATGGTCTTCCTCCCCAAAATAAATAATTTCAATCTAATTATGCTAATAACATCAGTAGTCCAGTAATATTTCAGCTGGTGTTTGATGAGGATGAGACATGGAGCCATAAGGAGAGCTGCTCTGAGTGTCACTCCAACACCAATCTGTGTGAGAAGTTAGCGAATAAAAATGCTTGCATGTCTCAGAGGATCACAGATTGCCACGTAGCGGTCCAGGGCCATGGCCAGCAGAATACCTGACTCAATACACTGGAAGATATGGATGATACACGAGCTCTTATACATTATGATTCAGTTAAATTCAATATTCTTTCACTGAGCACTTCTTATACAAAAGACATCATGCCAGGGGCTGAGTAAACATACATTAAATCTGCAGAACTTACCTGCGGCCCAAAATCAGACTGTATTCTTTTTGACTTCTTTATATTGCAGCTCAATTTTCCCAACAGAACATTTGGCCCTGAACCTAGATTATACCATACATTCTGATCCCATGCCTTTAACTTAAAAATGTTGTTGATCTTTAACATAAACACCAAACATTAGCTTGTTTTTTCTCATTTATAATCATGAATCTTGATAGAAATGATTCAAATGAGTCAATTTCTGGTTCTTTGGTCCCTTGCTTTTGCAAAGCTAATTCTACCCCAAGAAACTACAAACAGAATGTAAATATATAAAGCCATCTATACAAGTCATCCCCTTGTTTATTTAATTTTAACACATACAAAATACTAAATCTAAATGCATCTTCCTATGAAAGGAGGTGAAATATACATATACGCAAAAGGTTAATGATTTCTTTCAAGATTATCTTGGTATTGAAGAATCAATTCCTTTAAAACTCTAGTAAACTGCATCATTGGCATTCTTTGATGCCCTAAATATTTGCTTCGGTGATTACTGGGTAATCCAGGACTCAGATAAATCTGTTATCGCTGTTAACTAAGCAACTTTTCCATCAGTTTAGCTCTCAGATATGCCTAGAATTCATGAACTAGAACTTCTTGTTGTATCTATGGATTAATCTAATTATTTTGTTCCTGGCTCTAGATATTCCTCGGACACACTCTTACCTCCCTAACATAACTACTTCATTACTATTCCATCACACACACATATACAGACATGCAAGCACACACATACACACATGCACATAGATACAAGCATTTTTTTTTAATCGTCTAGTCAAGTGTTTTGTCTGGTAATGTGTATAATTCTTTTCTCTCCAGTGTGAGAAGGAAAATGTTTGGTCTCCAGGGAAACTGTCTTCTCACCTGCTCATCTTTAATTTTCTACCCTTGTCGATTACTTTCTTTGGTATTCTCTACTAGCTGTGACAGAGCCAGAGTTTGTCTCTGACCACATCACACAAGACTCAGAAGCACCTGAAGGAAGCTTTGTTCTGAGGATGACTTACTATCTAAGGGAGAGCTGATTTATACTCTGATGAGGAATTATTGGATTTTAGTACCAAGAATTCTACACATAAAAAAAAGACTCAAACCTACAACATTCTTTATACAATTTATTATAAGAACCTACAGTTTTGACCTCCTGGTTACCTTGTGCTATTAATTCTATCAACAGGTAAATATCTATAGAGTCAGTTTAAATTTTTACCAAATAATTTAGAAAGATCTAATAAATGACTGTTTTTCCAAATAGACTATACAACACTAATTCTACTCTGAATGGAATTTTATTTTTTTACTTGTGTTGGTAGCAGTAGATTTTCTTCTTTTAATGGGTTGTGTAAAATTTGTTTCAGAAGTAGCATGAAGTTTTGATTGCAAATGAACCAAAAACATAGTCTACTATCGCCCTTAGTCCTTTAAGGGCTATTAAGAGCTGCAAATACAAAGGAGATTGTTTGACTTGTATTTTAATTCATCACTCATCCTTGCTGACTAAGGAACATGCCAATCACCCTGACTATGTATCTCTGTCATTAATTCTCACACCTTCATAAAGGTCATTAATGAGAGGCCAGTATCCTTAGTTTACCATCATTAGCTCTTCAATCATGCTAATTCCTTTGTATAATACCAACCACTTAAGTCACCTTCTACCCATTGATGCTTAAGATCAATTTATCTTGTATTTCTCCTCAGAAAAAGTTATTGATCAATATAGCCCATAAGTCATTTTCTCCTTATCCATCTCAATTCTTTAAAAATTTTGTTCCCTCTGGAATAGTGTTGATATATCATTTAACAAATGCTTTTAGAATTTTCCTTACTTGGAGTTATAATTTACTAGATAAATAGAATTATTGGCTTCTAAATTACATTCATTTAAATTTTCATAATTAAAAGAGGTAAATAAAAAGACACAACATTTTATAACTAGAGTATAGAATTAACAGGCTAAAAGAGACAAATGTTCATGTAATTGAGTTTTATTTTTAAGTCCTGCCAGAAATACTAGTATACTAATTATGGTTTAATAATCAGGATAAGGAAAATAGGCATTTTGTTTTGTTATGTTTTGTTTTGTTTAATCTCCATGAATAAAATTTGTGTTTATGCTTCACATTAACTATCTCTTCACAGAATTATAACATAAACTTGGAATTTGTCTTGAAAATGTGTACAACTACTACTCATATACAAGTTACTTATGCCTTGTGCCCTGACAAATATCTCATTTTTATTTCCAGCATATTGTGGTCACATTATTATGTTTTATTTTATGCAGGACCATTATCTCATCTTCCTAATTTATATCTTTTTCTTGCTTTTTATTTATGACATAATACATTAGCTACTCCTTTTTCACATGATACAGTATCTTTGCTCCTTTAATTATTCACCAGTCTTTGCCTGATAAACTCAAATTTTGATCAGTATATTCAAATTTTTCAACAGAGATGCTCAATAATATCAAAGAAAATTACAAATCTGGGTTTCGACTAAAATTTATAAGGCTCTGAATTCTCTGGCTGATTTCTAGACATTTCTAATCTTAAATTTCACTTCTCTTCAAACTTTCTGTGATAAACCCTCTCTCGACTATAAAATTTACTTCCAATATACAATAAATATATACAAGCTCTTACCTCTTCTTTACCTCATTCTCTCTCCTAAGAAGAAGAGAGCCTCTTCTCCTTTTTTAGGTTAATTTCCTTACCTACTTTCTGACTTTAAAATTTTTTTTATCCTACAAGACTACATTTTAAGCATTTGCAATGTACTTTTTTCTTCCTTACTGAAAACTATTCAGGTTTTAACAAATTTGTTATAGCAAAAACAGTGATCTCCTGCCAATATTCTCTCTCTCATTTTATTTAAGGTTATAAGCCTGATAGTAATCATTTTGACTTGCATTTTTCTAATCAATTTAAGAATATTTCAAACTGTAATAGCCTTTTGCATCGACCACTCAAAGTTCATCTGTCTGGAAAAAATTTAAATGATCCTCTATTAACTAAACACAATGAACTTTTAAAGGATTCTTCTCAATTGATATCTATGTAGTGCTCGACATTATTTTCTCTTCAAAATACATATTTTGTTTCTATAATCACATTATCCAGTTTTTATTTCTGTCTCAAATATCTTTCCTTTGCTCCTTTGTCTGACTCTATGCACACTGTTGATGTCATAACTTTCATTGACAACTATGTTCCTCTCCAGGGCTTTCTTTCTGCTTATTTTAGATGTCCTTTCCTGGCAATATTGCTCAGTCCCATAGTTAGGCTAATCACTTATAAAGAGTAAATAAATATGCCTTTCCATAAATCTAACTTGACCACTGAACTCATATAACAAACTGCTTTGTAAACAGTCCCACGTTATGAAAAAGAAATAAATCAGATTTAAAGGTTTTTTAATTAAATTTATTTTTCTCATCAGCATTGGCAAGGACCTTTTTCCCTATCTCCCTGATTTCTGTTGCCACATAGAGTACGAAATACCTATCTCAGAATGTTTGGGAAGGTAAACCCTGCCCCTAATTCCAGGTCACCACTCACTTTGACAACAAGAGTAAGAGGAAAAGTGACTCAGGATTCTTAATTGGAAAGAGTTTTAGTTATATGAGAGTCATGTTTTACTTTTGATGATTTCTCCCTCTCTAGTCTCTTGTCTCTCCCTAAGTCAACTTCCCTCTCTCTCTCTTATCTTTCCAATATAATAAAGACCAGTATGCTTGTCATCCTTCAGATGCTACATGGATAACCTCATTGTTATTTGACTGTGTTCTTCTCCTTCACTAAGAAGTAGTAAAAAAGCTTATTTTTGCCTAATATAGTAGTATTCTGATTTAATCTATCTTCATCAACCATGCGGCCAATATATTCCAATAGGCCGGAACAACTATTATTATATCTATTATTGTGCATAATTGTATATGAAAAAATGATTCTCATTTCTTTTTAGAAAAAATAGGTAACCTATCATTCCCTTAAACTTATTCATACATTCAGTGACTAAATGCTTAACATGTACAAGACACATTTAGTATGTAATATTAAATTATTCTTTTGGTTACTTGTAACTTAACTCTGCCGTAAACTTATTATCAGTCATAAGGCAATGTCTCAATTTCTCTTATATTTTCCCTTGCTTATCATCCTTTTTTTTTTCTTTAACTTGTTTTAATGAAAGATCTGAAGAGATTCATTATGGGTAAAAGAAGAAAAGAAAGGTGAAAAATGCTCATTAAATCAAGAGGTACTCATGTCCTGGATTAAATTCTAGCAATTGAATTACTATTTTCTTTTAAGGATTTCTGCTCAGACTCTTTATGAATAATAACAATGTGCAATTCCCCCACACTCCTTTTACATCTTTTCTAAATATTTCTCTATCTAGATCCCAGAGCTACCTATGAGAATACATGCTCGCAAGTTTAATTCTCATCTTCTTATGTCTATTCATCTACTCATATAGTGTAGTTATAAACAGTGCAGTAATTAACAAATAATTTTCAGGGAGACAAATATAGTACTAGCAGTTAGGCAAAACTATGATGCAATTCTCCTGAGGAACAGAGAAGTGATAAATTATATTTCCCATGGTCAACACAATTTATTCTTTCTGCTTTTAAAATTGTTTTTGTATGAAGATGAAATTTTAAAAAAATCATGAATCTTATAATCAGTACTTCTTTGGTTATAAGTTAAATGCTGGACATTTGGGAAAACAGAACTTTAGTCCATGGTTTCAGTTAATTATTGTATTTAGACAGAATTTTGTGTAAGTGAAAAATAATATAAAAATAAAACTTTGTAATATGTTTGAAAGAAATAGTATTAACAATGCATGAATAAAAGTAAGAATTCTAAATGAGAATAATTTAGTGTAATCTAGAATTTGCAAGGTGATATCTTCTTAAATTCTTCAGAGAAGGATATCAAATTCATTTGAAGAACTGGGGACAGTTTTCAAAGCTAGAAAGATTAGTCTATGGGATTTATGATATTGTTTGAAGATACTATGGAATTTGGGGAACTAGAGTTGTTAAGACCTTGCAGCAAACTCTGGTGATGTGCAGGCTCAACAGGTCTCATGGTCTGAGATCTGGGAAGTTTCAATGAAACCTACATGATTGGGTCCTACAGCATTGCAAACACATAGATTAATCAAATTGTTTTCTACCTTCAAGACAGATTTTATCTAGCTGTGGGAGAATAATAGAGACACGAAGAAAAATAGAACATATGATAAATCAAGACAACTGAAATAGAATTTGGCAGACCTATAGATCCTTAAAATTAAGTGTTCTACCTTGTGATGATACTTAGAATTTTCTGGCAGAAGGATGATGAAGGCATTTTTAGTATCATTGCTATTGGGAAATCACTGTTGTAAGGCCATCTCAGAAACAAAGTGCTAGAGAATCCAACTATACACACAGTCACACTCATATTTTGTAAATTATGTCTATATTTTTTCTCTATATAACAGCACATATTAAAAACCTTGAGGTTCACTCATGTCTTCAATAGAAATCTCAAATTACAGGTTTCATTCTACTTTTCTCCTTTTTGATATTTGTAGTTTCTACCCCAAGCTGAGGAATAGGCCTCCCATGAATCTCAGTTTTCAGGTTTATCATCTCTAACATGTACTAAATATTTTAAAGAGTTGGTATAAGGACAAAATTAGAGTATAAATGGAATTTTATTATTGCATTTGTTCAATAAAATTTTATTCTCTATATACCAGTGTCAGCACCATACTAGATGTCAGAGACATTACGATGAATTAGATAAGGTTTTTTTCCTGAGTTTATTTATAGTTGCCAAGTCGATATCTGTGCTAGGGAGTTGTATTCCCTTAATTAAACATTAACATAAGTGTTTTTTATGGAATGTGTTTCCTTACTCAGACCATCTTTCAAAATTTCTTCTCTCACTGATGCCACCTCAACTCAATGACCAGTGAAAGAAAGCCAGTCCAAGTCGTTGAATATTTAAGTGCCATATACATGATACAATGTGATGCATATTAAATTATTAGATATCCAGTATAATCCTCAAAGCTATAGATACATTTTAATAAAATATGGTTTGAATTATACAGACTACCAAGAAATTATGAAGAACACTGAGCCCAAAAGGAAACTTCAGTTAAGGCATCCTGAGAAAGACGTCAAAATCTTGAGTCTAATCATATAAAATGAAGGTTATATCATCAATATAGGAATGAGAAGCAGGGGCTATAGGTAGAGAACATATCACAATGAATGTGAGGAGAAAACAGTAACAGAAATGGCTACAATTCTTGAAGAGAATAATGTCTTAAAAGAAAAATTATTAAAAAATTCAATTGGAAAAATTCAGGCTGTTGGCACTAAACAGATCATTGATTAACTTTGTAATTATAGGACAGTGCAGCATTTATGGTAAAAACTCCACACAATTCCATGTGAAAAATCAAGTCCAAACCCTAAATATGTTAATATACTGAAACTGCTACATTCTGCCATTAAAGAGCCTGACATTATACTTCATAAACCAAACAGAATGAGAACACATCAAGCTTATATCAAAGAACATGATGGGAATATATTCTATTCTGGAGGTAGTAAAAAGAATGAGGGAGAAGGTGCAATTCTAAATCTCTAAATATTCTAAGTGCTAGCATTTGCCACCAATTGGCTGTATCATTAGAGCATGGTTACAAACTCTTTATATAGTTGTCTTTATTGGCCTGACCCTGACTTTTACATTTAAATTTAGTATTTAAGGTTTCTGTAAGAACTATTGTTCACTAATCCACAAAACCATTTATAGTAAAACCAATTTTAAAAATAACAGTTAATAAACACTACTGTGAGTTTCTATATAGGAATTCAAGTGTGATAATTATTTTGGAAATTAGTTCCAGGGAAACACAAAAATAACAAAATGATGAGCATAATTTTAAAAATATATGCTCTAACTTGTATGACTTATTTTTTTCTTTTGAGCTATAATTATAAAATTTGCTCTTTAAAACTTGTTGTACTTATCTCTAAGATCTTAACACAAAACAAGTATGTTAATTGCTAATCATTCTACATTTCCTTCATTTGTCTTTCATTCAAATTTCTCTACTGGATTTAATTTATATTAAGAACTCTATTATACATGCCCCTGTAGTAGGCTAATGAAATATTTTTAGGAAAAGAAGAAATTATGACTACAATTTGATGAATAATTTAACAATCTTAATCTGTGCTTAATGACCTTTCAGAAAAGAATTTTAGTATGATGAGATATGATAATAAATGAGATGGATGATAGATTTATTTCATATACATTAGAATTATAAGACATTAGACTGGATTTCTTATGTAGTCTCAAAAATGACAATTGCTGTTTTTAAATAGGATAAAATATTAATATTTAATTTCACTTTATAGAAATGTCTGTCATTAAGAGCTTGTTGAGCATCAATTTTTTTCATAATTTTTTACTTTTATGTCATGTGTGGACTAGATATGATCAGATTTGTGTGTTTTAACTAATTCTTTATTCAAAACAAGTGAAAGTGTTTCAATGGGAGTCAGAGCCTTACTATTTTGAATGCAAAAGTAGAATTTTGTATTTCAGTACACTTAAGATTGCAGAGACTCTTATCAAGAATGTTTTTCACAGTGTGTTGTTGTTGTAACTGGAAACAATATATGACAATGAGAAATCAAGAAGCATCCTTAGAGTGGAAAAACTTGAACACTTGATCTCGGATCTGTTTGGTCTTCACACCATAAACAATAGGATTGAGCAAAGGTGGAACAAGCAAGTAAAGGTTGGACAAAAGAATATGAACGTAAGGTGGAATATGAAAACCAAACCTGTGTGTAAAGAAGGAGAAGAAACCTAGGAGATAAAACTCAAAGAAGACACAAATATGGGCGATGCAGGTGTTGAAGGCTTTAAGCCTGGCCTCCTTTTGGGGCAGACTAAAGACAGATATAAATATTTGAATGTAGGAGAGTGTGATGAAGATTATATCAAAGCCAAGTATACTGAAAGCCACAAACAAACCATAGATCTTGTTAATTCGAATATCTTCTGCTGCCAACTTCACGATGGCCATGTGCTCACAGTAAGAATGGGAAACCACAGTGGTCCGGTAATATTTCAGCCGGTGTTTGATGAGGATGAGACATGGAGCCGCAAGGAGGGCTGCTCTGAGTGTCACTCCAACACCAATCTGTGTGAGAAGTTGGTGAGTAAAAATGCTTGCATGTCTCAGAGGATCACAGATTGCCACGTAGCGGTCCAGGGCCATGGCCAGCAGAATACCTGATTCAATACCCTGGAAGGTATGGATGAACCACATCTGCAAGAGACAGGCATCAAAATATATTTCTGGTAAATGGAACCAGAATATTCCTAGCATTTTTGGTAGGATGCAGGTACTGAGAACAATGTCTGTGGCTCCAAGCATTGCCAGGAAGAGATACATAGGTTCATGGAGGCTGGACTCAGATTTGATGATGACCAGGAGCAGGGAATTCCCAAACAGAGCGATGATGTACATGGCACAGAAAGGAATGCCAATCCAGAACTGCACAGATTCCAAGCCAGGAATCCCAATCAGTGTCAGCACTGAGGGCATGAAGACTGTGTCATTGAGTTTGGGCATGTTGGCTTACAACTCCTTGTTTTAGAACTTCTGATTCAAGTTGGTAGTTTGTGTTGAGAGTCTGTCTTCTATTTTCTGTTCTCACCTATATTTATACAATCAGAGGTTGAATGTGGTTTCAAATCACATTTTGTGAGATATACTCATTTTAATTGGGTAATTAAGTTGTTTCACAAATGCAGATACAGGCTCCCTGAACAATTTATCTTAAATTTCAAATCTCTTCTCTGTCTTTTCTCCTCTTTCTAGCCCACTTGCCCACCTGCTCTCTCTCTCTCTCTCTCTCTCTCTCTCCTTGCCTTGCACACACACACACACACACACACACACACACACACACACACACACGGATACTAACAAGCATATAGACACTATTGAGAGAAGACACATTCTAGTAATGTAAGAGCATATGGTTGTGTATTGTCAGTTAAAAACTATCCCATTGAATATCAGTTTGGTTTTCTTTGTTAATAGAATATGAGTATTTATGGTGATATATTGATATATTACCAAATATTCCACCCACCCCCCGCATCCTTTCTGAAGAAGCAATTAATCAAGAGCTCGAGCAGAAAGAAATACTCACTATTTCAAATGTTATAGTAAGTATTGGGTCAATAAGAACTTATAAAGTAGGGTCCTAAATGTCAAGGAGACAATCGCCTACTGGGCAATGTGATATTATAAGTGTCATGTTAAAAATATATACATCAAGCATAGGGAAGTGTTGTGGCACAGTATTTGAACCCTACCTTTATTCCAGAGGTGGATGCTAGGAAATTTTTCTTCAGAAACTTGGATAAAAGTAGATATTCTAGGGGTAGAAAATAAAAATGATGTATGAATCAAAATTTCTCATGAAAATTTAGAACTGAAAATTTTGATATGGGAAAACTTTTACTTGATAAAATAATGTAAAATAAAGTAAAATTCCTATATAGTGTATTTCTCCAGGAAAATTTTTTTATTATTAAATTTATAATCAGTAAAAAATATATTTGAAAATATATACAGAACAAAATGATCTTAATCACTATTATTTTAGCAAAACACATCAGAAATTATCAACATGAGAAATAAAAATATTTCAAATGCATTACAATATTGAAGAGGTGATTATATTTGTTCAGTATGATTCAATTTATGATATAATTTCTTGATAAAAACAACCAGTTTTCATCTATTTTCTATAAATATGGTTGCTATTATAGCATAGAGTCTAATTATTCTTTGCTTCAATAGGATGGGGTAAAATGTCTTGAAATTTTCATCTAACTCGACCTTGGATTAATTACAAAAAAAAAAACACAAGGTTTTCCTGGACAAGATAATACACAAAGGTGTTAAAATAATGCAGGAAATTCATATTATTTGGATTTATCTTTTTAATAAAAGTGTGGTGATTTTCCACAGCCTTAATTCGTCTCTTTCCTTTTTTATGTCTCCTTCAATTACCTTTTCCTATACAGGTTACCTTAGAATAGTATTACATAGCTCAGTTTCCTGTTCTTCAAGTCCATTCATTCTCTATGAAAGTGTTAGTTCATATTCTAATTTATACATTTGCTTGCAATTTCCATATAAAAGATGGCATAATCTAGTATTATAATCTCTTAGAAATTTATTTTTCTCTTACATATTGAGATTAATACACAATTAATTTAGACTATAATTTCCATATTGTTCAATTCCTTTTAGCATCTTTATCTACTTCAGAATCTCTATTGATGTCCCATCTAACAAATTCTTTAGAATTCACTTTCTCTTAGCAATAGGATGAATTTAGCTTGATGAATGAGATTCTTGGATTTAACATTTTATCTAAATTTTCAAAATTAAAAAAAGTATAAGTATAAAAATGCATAACCTATTTTATAACTGGGGTACAGATATAGCAAAGTTCGAGAAATAATTATAATTTCTAAGGCTGGATTCTACATTTGATTATGTACAGTGGGTGACCTCATTGTAGAAAAGTCAGGAAGTTTATGTAATTCAAGAGAAAGTTGTAAAAAGCTAATTTGAATTTATATTTGCTTAGTCTTTCTCAGTCCAACATTACCAACAACACAACCAATATATATCAGTGTGTTTAAGACTTCTGTAGAAAGAATTTTTATGTCTATTTTTGTAAATGGTTGCAAAATACCAATTTCTCTAGGGAAAAAAGCACTACATGTTTTTCTCTTCTTCCAAAATCTCTCATCCATGAAGTGGCTAATTCATGTACATTCAGCCTCTGAAAACCTGTCCATTTCCTTGATTCATCTCTGTGATTATTCTTTTCAGTCTCTTTTGCTCACCTATATTGCTGGAATATTATCCCCATTGTTTTCACTAACTTAGATCTTTCTGTCTTCTAATTCACACCTTACTATGCCACCCAAAGTTTTATTTTTAATGAAATATAAAAATTCATGTAGCTATAGTATTTAATACTTCCCAGTATGAAGGCTACATGAAACTACCTGGTATCTGTACTCTGTCCACATGGAAAACTTTATAGCGAAATGTTAAGATTACGAATTCTGGAAATTGAGTCTAAGCTCTAGCACTACTAGCACTGTGTCCTCTGCCAAGTTAGTTAATAAAAGTTTTCTGGACCTCAATTGCCTCAGCTAATCAATAAAATTAATAATCATCCTTCTTCATTAGAATAGGAGAATTACTTTAAAAACAGTGCTTGAAATCTTTATTTGAAAACAATATACTTATAAGCATCTTACACATACAAGAAGAACTAAGTGACTGTATGCTGTTAATATTATTGTCATTCACTTCAACCTTCCTTATAAACTTGTTACTAGTCATTAAGAATTGCATTTTGGAATTCTATAAAGTATTTCAAAATGCTACAACATGTATCTTATACTTTCCTATATTTATAGCCTGTTTCTTTCAGATTTTCTCCTTTCCCCATGACTTCATCTAACAAATATCTGCTTATTATTCAAATCTCACCTCAAGCATCACCTCCTCTATGAAAAATTCTTGATTTCCTTAAATAGAAGTCTGTATATTTGCTTTGTCCTCAGTGAAAGAGAGAGACTGTTTAATAAATATATCCCATTAAAAATTAATGAAAAAGAATTTAATTTCTCCTAAATTAATTAAATATCCAAAATATATAAATTTTAATTCAGATACAAATCCATTTGCCCTATTGTTTTCCAGGTGTACATCTGTGGGGCTAAATGGAGGGTGAAGATTAGGAAAAACATAGACTCAATCTAGAAAAATACTAAGAATCTTTGTACCTTGATTTATAAACTTCATTTGTTTTTATTACAGCTTTACCTTCCTCTGTTGACCTGAGCAAGGATACATACCTCTCTTAATTGCAGATTTGGAGAAGTTTATTGTTTCTGAGAGAAGAAAAGAAAGGGGAAATAACTACTGGACCAAGAGAAAATCAGCACCATTTTTTTAAGAGGCTTCATCTCCTAGCTCAAAACCTAAATGAAATATTAATCTCTTTTTCAGAATGTCTACTCAGAGCTGACACTTATTTGGAGCTAACCCTTTTATGCAATTAGAATTTCAATTACCTACAATCCTTTTGGATCCTCTCCAAATATGTCTTTCTAGATCTCATAGGTGCCTGTGAGAACATATGGAACATATGCTCACAAACTTAATTCTCTAATCTTATGCACATGCACTTGATCATGTTGGCATAGCATTCTATGCAAATAAAGGAATATATTCTCAGAGGCAAATACAGAACAAAAATATTATCAGCATTTGAGCAAGGGCTATGATGCAATTCTCCTGAGAAATGGACATGACGAAATCATCTTCTCTAAAGGCCGCAAAATTTATCAATCCTCCTTTTATTTAAATTATGACTGTTTTGTATGAGAAAAGCATATATCAGGAGCTTTGCAAGACTCCTGTATCTCTTTCCCTGAATCTTAGTGACCCCAGTTCTCCCCATAAAGTTTTAGTAGAATAAGTCTTGGTCTTAGACTGCCCCTAACACTTAAGTTCATAAATGAAATGTCAAGTAATGCCATTATAAACTATAGAATATTTATTCTGGCTTTGCATGACTACTAAAATGGAATGTATCAGTAATGAGAAGGGGTTAGCTCCAATTCCAGAACACCATCTCTAGTACATGCAGGGACTCAAAATTTAACTTCATGAAAGTAAAATTGAGATGGTGGAAATAAACTCTTCTTTCCAAAAACTGATCTAAATTCTCTTGACACTCCTGTCTGAACCCTGTGGACTTTTTCACAAATAATTATCCCTTATGACTATAAATTACCTCTGGTGGTTATCAGTTTTTAGCTAATGGATGATGCTAGGCAACTCCCGCTATCCAGAACCAACTACCCTGTCTTCCATGTGAGCTGACTTATAGAAACATTTATTATTGTGGTTTTTTTTAAAAAGTGCCATTTTACACAAAATGGCATTACGCTGATTCATAATCCTTGTACTTTCCTCAAAATGTGTATTTACAACTATTAATATCCTGAAGCATCCAAGAGTAGTTAACATAGCCTTTGCTGTTTTACATAGAAAAAGTATTGTTGATCTGAGGATGATACTTCCTGGTTTCTGAAAGAATAAATATTTATCCATAGATGTATTACTACTACTACTGCTACTACTACTACTACTATTACAAAATCAATTAAATTGTGAATTGGGAACTCTGCAGCTATTATGCTCTTTTCTTTTTAGAAATAGTCCTGACAAACAGATAATTAAATTAAGTAACACATTTCTGGCTTCCTGGCTGGCAGGGCATACTGATCTAGCCTGTGTATTCAGAGCCATTTCTACTAAAATCTTAGATAAATGTACTTACTACTATTTATGCCTTTTTTAGACCTTGTTTTCCTCATCTGTAAAGTGACAAAATTTAGCTTCTTGAGTTTGAAACTCTTAGGCTGCCCTAAGGTTCCATAACTCTATGAGCTGACCAGGGATGTTTTGCACACACACAGAGAACCTAAACAAGAACTCTGTAGTCTACAGGCAAGAGTCTTCATCTCCACTGTTGAAGGACAAAATGTCTGGAGGGAATAGGTTCTTGATTTTTTTTTCTTTTTTTTTACATTTTTAAAAATTTTAATTAGGTTCAAGTATATAATCCATTGGTTAGACATTTATATAGTTTATAAAACGATCCCCCTAATTGCTCCTTCTCTCCGCTGGTTTTCCACCTAGCCAGTATATTAATGCTAACTGTATTCCCTTTGCTGTGATCCCCATCCCCATGACCAACTATCAACTACTAATTTGTACTTCTTTAACCCTTCATCTCTTTCTCCCAGTCCTCCAACCCTCTCTCTTCTGTCTGTCATCAAATTGTCCACTATATTTGTGTCTGTTTTTGATTAGTTTGTTCTTTTTGTTCCTTAGATTCTCCATATAAGTGAAAACGTGGCATTTATCTTTCTCTGACTTATTTCACTCAGCATAAGAACCTCTAGCTCTATCCATGTCTTGGCAAATGGTAGGATTTCATTTATTTTTTAATGGCTGAGTAATATTTCATTGTATATATGAACCATAATTTCTTTATCCAATCGTCTGTTGTTGGGCATTTAGGTTGCTTCCATATCTTGACTATTAAAAATTATGCTGCCAGGAATATTGGGGTGTATAGATCTTTACCAATTATTGTTTTGGTTTTCTTTGGATAAATACCCAGAAGTGCAATTGCTGGGTCAAAAGGAAGATCCATTTTTAATTTTTTAAGAAACCTCCAGACTGTTTTCCATAGCGCCTGCACCAATTTGCAATCCCACCAACAATGTATAAGGATTCCCTTTTCTCTGCATCCTTGCTAAAACTTGCTGCAAGGTCAGCTGCTGCCCACCTTGGGCCTGAATGAACCACCCCAGGGCAGGGGCAGCCGCCTATTAACAGTGAGGCAGGCACTTTGTGTATCGAATGGGGCAGGAGCTCAGGGAGTCAAGGGCCGTCAGGCCAATAGCCTCAGTTTTCTTCAATTTCTGTGTCTGCACGTTCCTGCAGTAGTCACAGATCACATGGAGGCAAGCTGTTGTCTGGGGCAGTCCCATGGACTCCTGTAATCCCCTCATGAGATACTGCAGCTCTTACTGGCAAATAGTGTTTTCCTCGAACTGTTTTCCCCAAAATGCGCTCACTGCGCTAGGCAAGGTCTGTTGCTTGAGCAGAATGCACAACCCCGGAGCCAAGTAGGGCATGGGAGGCTGACTGTCAATGGGCTGCAGGCACTTTGTGGCTTGGGTGAAGCAGGATCTCAAAGAGACAAGGGCCATCGAGCCAATTCATCCTCAGTTTTGCTGCAACTTCTGTGCCCGAGCGTTCCCACTGTTGTCATAGATCACAGAGAGACCAGCTGCCATCTGGGGTGGTTCCATAGACCCCTGTGCTTCCCGGATGCACTATTGCAACTCTTGCAGGCAGCAGAGGTCTACTTGATACTGATTTCCATGCAGTGCTCGCCCTGTGCTAGCCGAAGTTTGTTGCCCGCATGGATTGGGAAATGGAAGGGAGGAGCAGGGCTATGGCAGTTCCCTGTCAATGAGTCACTTGGGACAATTTGTGGGTAGGGTGGGGCGGGGTCTTAAAGAGACAATAACAGTCAGATTAATACAGCCTCAGTCTTGCTGCAACTTTGGTAATCGTTCACACATTCCCACAGAAGTCCCAGATCACAGCAAGACCAAGTTCGTGTTGGCAGTAGTGATATGCCTAAAACTACCTCAAAATACATGCTCGCAGCACTGGCTGCTAGCTGAGAATGCATGGCGCATGGCGTAGTGGCCATCCAGCAACAAGCCCCAGGTGATCTGTAGGTTGGTGGGGTGGGCTGATCCCCTCAATCCAAGGCTTCCTAATGGCCCTGTGGGTTCGGTCTGCACAGTCAAGCTGGCCAGGTAGATAGGCTGGACTAAGGCACAATGGCGGCTGCCCTTCCAGTCCTCCGTACTGGCATTAGGTAATGCAGACTTTCTTGGTATGGATCCTCTGCTAGCCTCTGACCCACCACTGGTGTCCCGGGTGAGTGTCTGCAGGGCAGAAAGCCTGTGTGCAGGTCCTTCAAAGGGGCATCTAGGGTTTCTGTCTCCTTCCGTCTCATCCAGACAGTCGGAATTCCCTCTGGTTTTTACAGTCAGTTATTGGAATCTCCTCTTCCCTGGGTTGGGACCCTGGGCTAGGGAGCCCTCAAATGAGACCAGGATGCCCCTCTCCTTCAGGAGACTCTCTGCAGACTTGCTCTCTCTCCCGGTGATCCTCCACCACCCGCGAGTGTGGGTCCAGCCCGATTTATGGCTTTACCCCTCTTACTGGCTTCGATGTGGCTCTTTTATATTTTCAGAGGTAGATGTTACCACCAGCTGGACTTCTGGTGATTCTCCACATTGATTATTTTATAATTTGGTTGTAACTTCAATGTAACTTCAACAAGCTCTGCTGCTGGACAAGCCCCAAGCGTGTCTTGTTCTTGATTTTTAAAAATTCACGTAGATTATAAATACTTTGGTTATTCCTTTTTTCCTAATTCCCACAGTTACTAAGGTAAACAGAACAGATATGGAAAATAAACTTGCCTTTAGATTTTGTGTGGAGTGAGGACTTGGGGTTGGAGAGGAAGGGTAGTCTTAGAATAAAATAATAAGTGTTAAGACAGAAGTCTGAGAATGAGATTTCTTCTTCAAACCAATCTATTATATTTCTGAAGGAGATAGGAGGCAAAATTAAAATTGTTATTTTTTTCTTATCAATCTGTGGTTCACATCTAGGTTCCTCCTCCAATTGTGTGACATTGATTAAATGACATATTTTGTTACAATAGTTCTCTCATCTATGGAAACAGTAATTTTAAAGTTGTGAAAACAATAATGTGTAATCTATGAAAATTTCATGACATATAGGGCATAAGAAATGATCACTAATGTGCATGTAGGATTTAAAATCCACTGTTATCCAGGAAGTTCTTACCTTTTAGCTTTATCTTTTGGTACCCTCTGTCTTTGTATTTATTTCTTCAATAGTAAATACCCTACAGTGAATACCCAATTATTACTCAGTTATTATAAAGATAATCTTTGTAACAGATTACTTTGTGATGGAATCTATCCAGAGTTTATTACCTTTTCACAACCTCTTGCACAAATGTCTTCAGGTAAATTCAACAGAAAACAAAAAATATGTAACAAATATATATAACAGCATATATTTGAACATCTCTAAAATATTCTACTTAGTGCTTTTTTCTTTCATTTTCAAAGTGTATTACTTAATTTTGCTCATAAGGTAACCACATATTCTAAACTTTAGAATGTGATAGTCACATGATTTCTTTAGTAAGCTTCAAAGTTCCTATGAGCATTTATGGAGTGAGAGGAATATACTGAGGTTTCAAATATTAAAGCTTTCTCCATAGCCACAAATTTCTTTGATGTTTAGATTATTGAACACAAAATCACTGTATAATGTCTTCAACTTAGTCTACTTTCTGGTCCTAAAAATGTTAGCTATGTTTCCTTTTCTGTCTCTCTATTTCTTTCTTTTTTCTTTTCTTTCTTTTTCTTTCTTTCTTTCTTTCTTTCTTTCTTTCTTTCTTTCTTTCTTTCTTTCTTTCTTTCTTTCTTTCTTTCTTTCTTTCTTTCTTTTCCTTTCCTTCCCTTAGCCAGCCCTTCTTCCCTTCCCCATTATCCTTCCTTCTTCATCCTTCTTCTTCCTTCTTCCTTCCCTATTCCATTCCTTCCTGTGTGTCCTTCCTTCCTTCCTTCCTTCCTTCCTTCTTCCTTCCTTCCTTCTTCTTTCTTTTTTTTTTAATACATTTATTGGGGTGATATTGGTTAATAAAATTAAATTGGTTTCAAGCACACAATTTAAGATGTCATATGTATATTGCACTGTTTGTTCATCATCCAAGGTCAACTCTCTTTCCATCACCATGTATTTGATCCTCTTTATCCTTATGTACCTTCCCTTCCCCCTTTCCCTCTGACAATCACTAAACCATTGTATGTGTCTATGAGTTTTAGTTTGTTTGTCTTGTTTGTTGCTTTCAGTTTTATATCCTATCTATGAGTGAAATCAAATGGTTCTCAACTTTCTCTCTGACTTATTTCACTTCTGTTGTAATCTCAAGATCCATCCATGTTGTTGCAAATGGCAGTATTTCATCTGTTCTTATGGTTGAGTAATGTTCAATTGTATGTATGTACCACTTCTTTATCCAATCATCTATCAAAGTGCACTTCGATTGTTTCCATGTCTTGGCCATCATGAATAATGCTGCAGTGAACTTCAGGGTGCATATATCTTTACTGATAAATGTTTTCAATTTTGAGGGATAGATACTCAGAAGAAGATTGCTGGGTCATATGGTAATTCTATTCTTAATTTTTTGTGGAACCTTCATACTGTTTTCCATTGTGGCTGTACCAATTTACAGCTGTGTATGAGGGTTCCTTTTCCCCTCACAACCTCTCCAATACTTGTTATTACTTCTCTTGTTGAAAATAGCCATTTTTATAAGTGTGAGGTACTATCTCATTGTATTTTTGTTTTGCATTTCCCTAATAGCAAGTGAAGTTGAGCATCTTTCCATATGTCTGTTGGCTGTTTGTATGTCTTTTTGAGAGAAGTATCTGTTCAGGTTCTCTACCCTTTTTTTTTTTTATTGGATTGTTTGTTTTTGTTTTTGTTGAGTTGCATGAATTCTTTATATATTTTGGATATTAGCCTCTTATCAAAGGCATTGTTTACAAATATTTACTCCTGTTCAGTGGTTGTTTCTTTGTTTCGTTGATTTTGTTTTTTTTTTGTTTTTTTTTTTTTTTTTTGCTTTGCTGGAAGCTTAGCTTGCTATTAGTTTGCTATAGTCCTATTCCATTTATTTCTTCTTTTGCTTTTACTTCCTTTGCCTTTGAGGTCAAATTCATATAATTTTCTCTAAAATTAAGGTCCCTTAGTTTAGTATCTTTTTCAATGAACACTCTGATTCTATCTAGCACATCTTCGTCAGAATCTCTTTTGGTCTTCATATATTCTCAAGCATAAGAAAGGACATTATGACCATTGATACAGACACCAACTTTCCCACCTACATGTACAGGTTCCCTATCTAAATTTTTTTAGGCTGTTAAAGAACAGATTAAAAGCTTTCTCCAAGTCTGCTGGGTCTTAATCTCCTTTGGTTAAAAACAATCCATATGCCAAAGCAGCACATGTTGGGGTGGCATATTCTGCTCTCCCTCAAATGTAAGAAAGATTCTAGCAGATTATGACATCTTAAAACCTTTCTTAATGAGTTTAGACTTTATCTCAAGAGCAATAAAACTATTAAATAAGTTTATTAAATATATATATTACTTGAAAATCAGTTTTCTCCCATTGTCCAAGATATATCCCACAGTATAAATCTATTCACTTGCAATTTCAGTATAGCTCTTAATCATTTGAAAGAAGAAACATATCTTATAAATAACTAATAAGTTCGAATACCAAAATTCAAACCCTACTTCAACCAAAGCCTCAATTCTTTCTTTTTCAAATGAGGACGATATTAAGCTTCCTACCTATGAAGCTAGTACTTACTGGGTGTTTATTATGTTCTAAGAATTTCACAGCTATATTATCTCATTTAGCTACTTTTATCATCATTTTCAGCATACAGGTGTGAAAAATAATACATACAGAAAATAAGTAGTTATTTAAGCTTACTCATTTAGGAAGTTTTGGAGTGTGTATTTGAATTCTGGTTCTTAAGTACTTTGTATTGGAAAACCATATGATGATTTTTTAAAAATTAAATTTATTGAGGTGACATTTATTTCTACCTGGACAAGGCTTTCTGAACAAATATTACTTGCAACCTGAATTGAAGGATAAGCCTTAGAAATTAAAGAAATTAATGATTATCAGGGCTAAGGGAAGGAAAAATGGCTTATTAGACATTCCAGATTGTGTACTATTCTCAGCAGTAGGTAGGGCTATGAATTAACTTCTCCATCCAGGGCCTGCAAGGCTAATTGTATGGAAATGTATCAGGCAAGATGTGTCCAGAATTTCCCCCCAGATGCCAGACAGTGTTATCAGAAAACCATAGGCTGTGCTTGTGCTCTCTGTTCAAGTGCCACTATAAAGCAGCGCTGTTGGATAAGCTATGCAGATTCTCATGTGCTCTGGTTAGGTTTCTTGGTCACATGGGCTGAAGGCTGGATTTAGCAATGGGGAAGGTTACCAATTATTTTGTCTGCCAGGGGAGAAACAGCTCCAAGGCCAGTTATTAGTCTTTAAAGAAATGAAAATCAAAACCTTGTACATTTAACCATAATAAAATCTGAGAGTTTTTCTAGACAATAGTCACTGATTTTGATGAATAAATAATAACTAATCGTTAAAAAAAGTGTTTCATATACGTCCAATAGCAAATTTTCAGCAATAAAAAGTAATGAAGTATTGATACATGCTACATGAGCAAACCTCAAAAACATTATGCTCAAGTAAAAAAGTCAGACAAAAAACACATCTCGTATGATTCTATTTGTGAAAACTATCCAGGTTGGAAAATCCATAGAGACAGAAAGTAGATAATTGGTTGCCTAAGATCGGGGGTGAGAATATAGAGTGACTCTGAACAGGCACAAGTTTTCTTTTGGGGGTGATTGGGATTTAGAACATTGAAAATGTTCTAAAAATGGGTGACTTCTATGGTATTTTATTATATTATCATAAATTTCATGGATTAAAAAAAGGTAATTCTATGTGATGTACCTCTTCCCTATATCTCAGGGCTTTGAAAAGTCTTAAAGGTGAGACAAATTTGTTCAAGAGATTTGACTAATGTTTTAGAAGTGCTCTCCAAAGTTTTTATAGATAGTTACTATGATACTTTACTGGAAAAATAAATGAGAGGAGGGAGATATAAAAAAGGGATTTAGGAAAAATGAGTAGTGGGTGTATAGAAATTCTCTTTTATTTTTGTACCTGTTTCTGAAAAGTAAGTCTGAGATTATTTTGTAATAAAAAAGTTTAAAATATTCAATCAAATAAAAGGAGATAACTCATATTGTAAATATTTGTATCATCATCCTCAGGGTTATTACTTATGGATAATTTTCATATTAATTTTGACACTATCCCTGTGGCAAAGTAAAAAGCCCTTGCTTTCAGGTAGCATAAAGATGAAAAGATGACAAATGAAACTCAAAGTGTACATATTACCAAAAATAAACTTTAGTAATATTGCTCTGTGTTATCAATCATGTGTTATTATTAATATTACTGCTTACATCAAGGTAGAAGCTCATAGGGAGAAAGGAGGCAATTTCCCAGGCAAAGAATTTATTTTTTGTCCTATGACCATTAGGAAATAATTTAGATGGCTAATTGGCAGGAACATTTGTCTTTGGGTAGTAGCCGTTCTAATACAAAAACTAAATAATGGAAAAAACTACAATTAAAATTTAAGTATGGATGCTATACAAATAAAAACAAACAGAAGAAAAGAGGGAGGGAGAGAAGGTGAGAAAAGGGAGAGAGAAAGAGATACAGACAGACAGACACAGACAGACAGAGGATGGCAGGAAGAGAGGAATGAAGAAAGAATGGAAGGAAGGGAAGAAGAATAGAAGAAAGGGAAGGCTTTAGATCACACTTTGACCACTACATTTTTCATGTTCTAACCTCTATGGCCAAATTCTCAAAAACCAACCAACCAACAAACAAGCAAATAATAAAACAGTCACATCACTTTCATCGAATAATTCAAATTTCCTTCATGAATTTTTAAAACATTGATTACGTTCTCACTGCTCTGCAAACAATTTATGTTGTTTTCCCTTGTTTTCTTCCTAAATCTAATGGATACTTTGAGTACCCAATTTAAGTCACTTTTGTGCAGTTCTGACATATTAATTTTCTTCTTTAAAATAACTTTATGTGGGCTCATTGATATCATGCTCCTTTAATATTTTTATTGCTTTTTTTGCACACTACTGTTGGTGATTCAACTGTATCTTGTTATATTGTTGAAGTTTTTTTTAGTATACTCATACTATTTTTTTTTACTTGGTCAAATCATCCACCCCCATGATCTCAAACATAATATAAAGAGCTACATATAAAAACATTTTGCAAAAATCTTCTAAATACGACACATAACAAATTGCTAAAAAATTTAATTATGTATTAATTATACATAGTTAATTATGCATTATCTGTGAAATACTCAAAATATATTCTCCTCATGTGTATATTTTATTTTTTTCCTCAGATTCTTTCAGTAAATCTTTTCTTATGGAAAAGTTTCAAGTATGGCACAAAAATTTTTTTTCTGAATCATTTGAGAATGTTTCCTATTTGAGAATAATGATGCCCCATTATTTTCAAATTCTTTAATGCACATTTTCTAAGACATTCTCCTATATAATGATAATACAACCACCAAGTTATAAAATTACTACCATCGAATTTTTAGAACCCACACAAGTTTCTCCAGATGTACCATTAATGTAATTTATAGAGAAAAAAATCCAGTTCAGAGTCCTGTGTGTGCATTAGTGGTCCTTCTTTCTAGTCTCTTTCTTTCTGAAAGCTTCTCAAACATTTTTTGTTTTGTATGATATAAACTTTTGAAAATAATAGGTCAAGTGTTTTATAGAATCTCCTCATTTGGGTTTTTTTGATGCTTCCTCATGGTTAAGTTCGGATTGTACAAAATGTCATGAGTGAGGCTCTGTTCTTCTCATACATCTGTTTAGGTTGTGTGTGGTATGAATTTGTCCCATTACTGATGGTGGTCACTGTGATTATTTGATTAAGGTGGGGTCTGCTAGAATTTGTCAATATGAAGTTATATATTTTCCTTTGGAATTTAATAAGTGTTGTGTCAGAGAAACTTTGAAACTATGAAATACCTTATAGTTATCATTGTTTTATAATTTTTTAGTATATATTTAGCTGTTGCTATCATTCAATTCATTCCAGGTTTGGCCAGTGGGAGCACCATAATCTTGCTTTTGTTATCTTTTTGAAATATGTTCATTATTCTTTTAGCATGTCTTTGCTTTTTGGTACAACAGTCTATTCAATGTACTTTTATTAGCCGACCCTGTAATTATCCATTTTCTCAAGAAGCAGATAAATGAATTTGCAAGTATGGAATCTGTGAATAATGAGGATTGACTATACTTTCAATTCAATTGATTGTACTTTTAAAAACCACATAGGTTTTGTTCTAGTGTTTTTTTGCCTTTCGTAATATTTGTAACTTTAGTCTTCAACAGTGAGAAAACTGGATCCCAGTAATTTTAATATATTTACTTATTTGATCACTCTCCTTGTATATGACTAATCTCTTTTTGCTTGACTAAATCCTTTCTTGTGTGGACAACCATTTAACATGGACTTTGACACCCTTACCCTGTCAACCCTCATTCCACTTGGGTTCTACACCCTGTGCTGGTCTGATAGTCCTACAATTTCTGAGAAAGTCCACATGTGCAATGTCATTCTCATCTTGCTTGGGCTCTGACTCCCCATGCCAAGCCACTCCATACATGTTTATGCCTTATTAAACTTTTCAAATTCTGATACTCCATCTCTCCTCCTTGGAAACACCCCGTTCTTTCCACTTGGGCTCTGACTCCACATGTTGAAAGCTGTCCTTCCACAGCAGAAACCCTCCTCATTCTGCTTAGTATCTGACATATCATCCTGGATTTCTCCTTCACCTGGATGCTTTCCTACTTTCCTCAACTTATTCAGGCTTTGATATTACATTCTGGTCTACTGCTGATTCCTACCCCCAACTCCTTCTAGTTTCTCTCTCTCTCTCTCTCTTTCTTTCTTTTAAAAACTTTTAAAATGCACATGCATGCAAACACACACACACGCACACACACACGCACACACACACACACCAGTGCGCAGGTTGTTTCCATGTCTTCCCCAAGTAATGGTTTTCTAGTTTAATCTCATTGTAGTCACTTTGGGTGATTTCTACTATTTTGACTATAATAAGGTATACCTTATGACTCAAAATGTGCCCTATCTTACTGAATGTTCCATATTCAGAATGTTCCATATTCAGAACTTGAAGAGAACGTTTCTTGTGCTATTTTTAAAATGGATCATCAATAAATATTAATTAGATAAAGTTAATTGATAATGCTGCTTGATGGAGAGAGAATAATATGTGGAGGAAGCAAACGCTTCCTATAATCGTGTGATAAATCTCAGACTTTTAGTGGGCCTGAGTCTTTAGGTTGCAACATTCATTGGTGTTTATTTACTTCCTCCTCCCCTTTAGGTGAGACAGGAAGGATAGAGGGGCTCAAACTTGATAACTCACCTTCTCTCCTCTAAGCTAAGTTCTGTCAAAGTCTTTTTTACTAGAGATTAAACTTTTATTATAGACAGCACATTGTGGATACCTTTATTCTCCATCTGCTAGAGCAGATGATTTTGTTTTCTTGTTTTTTCACTGTGAGAATATTTTTTTGCGGGGGGGATAGTTATTGGAGGTAAAGTTCATAAAGTGCCAACATGAGCTTATAGTTCCTGAGCTCTCAGAAATTCATAAAAAATGCTGGCTAAGTATTTCTCCCAATTTATGGCTTCCTCAGCCTCTGCTCCAGACAAGCTGATGTTGATTGACATTCACTTTCTTCACCTTTCTCTCTGTATTTCTGGATGGTGGTTCACCTTGTGACTTTAATTCTCTGACAGATTCAAGCGAAGTCATGTTTAGTTTTAATTGATGGCATAAAAATGAGAATGATAACTTCTAAAGTCTTTACATGTTGGAACCGAAAACAGAAATCTAACAATATGATTTCAAAATTTAAAAAATTAATGCAATTATAATTTTATTAAAAAATTTATCTATTCAGAGTTAAATCTGAAAAAAGCTTGGTCAAAATCTGAACAAGGAAAATTCCATAATACCCATGGAAAAATTGAAGAATAACAAATAAACAGGAAAGTTCCATTTTCATGGGTTAGAAGACATTTCAATTCTCATCAATTTGATTTTTAGATTAAAAACAATCTCAACCAACATTTGAGCAAGCTTTATGCACATATTGACAAGTATATTCTAATATTTATATGTAAAGGAAAAGGAACTATAGTAGCCAAAGCAAATTTAATAAAGAAGAACTAATTTGGAAAACTCATTCTGCTGAATTTTAAGACATTTTATAAAAACAGTAATTGAGGCAATGGGGCATTTGTGAAAAGATAAACACATAAATTAATAGAACAGAATAGAGAGCTCAGATAGATCACATCAATATATTCAACTAATTTTTAGCAAAAGTTCAAAAAATTCAATTGAGAAAAGTTAGTCTTTTCAAAAAATTGTGCTGTAAGATAAAAATAATCTTGACACCTTATATAAAAATTAACTTAAAATGGATCATAGACCTAAAGGTAAACTGTAAAACTTCTAGGAGAAAACAATGTTGTGATCTTGGGTTGGACAATGAGTTTGTAGATATACTGAAAATACACAATTCTTTAAAAATAAGAACATTGAACTATGTCAAAATTAAAAAAATAAAACTTTTGCTTTTTTTTGGTCACAGTTAAGAGAAAGAAATGACAGTTTACAAAATGAATATACCAATTTGCAAATCATAAATCTGCTAAGGATTTTGTAATTAAAATATATAAAGAGATTTCCAAACTCATTAAGAAGAAAACAATATCACAAAAGGGAAAATTACTTGAATAAGCACTTCACCAAGATATATATGTATATATATACACATATATGCATATATATATATATATATATATATATATATACACACACACATATATGACAAATAAGCATATGAAAAAGTACAAAAAAGTATTTGTCAGAAGGGAAATACTAATTAAATTCACAATGATCTATCACTACACTCCTATTAAAATAGCAAAGCAAAATAAAACAAATAAAAAGTCTAATCATACCTCATATTAGCCAAGATATGAAGGAACTTTAATTCTCATACATCACTTACACTGGTTAGAGTATCAACAGTACAGTTGCTTTGGAAGACATGTTGACAATATTTTAGAAAGTTAAATAAATATCTACCTTATGATCTAGCCATTTCATTCTTAGCTATTACCCAAGATCAAATATCGGGTTTATGACTTTAACCAGTCCATTTCAATAATTTCCAGTTTAAAATGCATGCCATTTATGTTATATAGAAAGATATAAAAGATAAAATTATTGAGAGAGTCAGAAAAGAAAGAAATCTCTTATAGGATAAAGAGATGCATGAAAATAGAGAATAATAATATGAAGTATAGAAAAGAAAAAGCAAAACTAAAATAATTGTACAAAGGTAAATCATTTAGAGAGGGGCTAAATAAGGTAAAATGTACAAAAATGTTCTGATTCCACTTTATTGTTTCTCTTACTTAAACTTTATGTCCCATAAAGTTAGATGACTTTAACCAGTCCATTTCATTTGGGATCTTATGACCCTTTGGGGGTAGTGAAAGGAACAACTGTACCCTAGAGAAAAGTTACTCATACCTTTTATATTTTCTTGAGGCTGCTGCCAGCTATGGTAGCAGTAGACATCTGTGATCATACATTATCTTCCTTTAGAAATGAACAGAGACTCCCAAAATTCCAGTCCAAACCCCATATGCCCACTAACATTATCGTTTCTGAATAAAACTCTCTAGTCTCCAAGTATTGTTAGTTACTAGCACTGGAAAATCTATGTCTAGACAACAGGTTTTTGTCCTAAAGGATAGAGAATCAGGTCTCTATTTTTCTGAGTTTATAACACTAAAAGAAATTGTATTGTATTATATTATACTTTATTTTCTTCTCAAAAGCAAACATTACTAGAAATTAGGGGATCACAAACTGATCTAATTTGCAACATCTCTCTAGAAATATTCCACTTTATCTTAATGTCTGCTATCTTTATCTCAAACTTAAATAGTTCCAGATTTATTCTCACTGGTTTTCCTGGCCTAGAAGTTGACTATCTCTGGCTCTCCATTCCTTTTTCTTCCATCTACATTATAGTTTTCCTGGGAAACTGCATGGTGCTGCATGTAATCCGGACTGAGTTGAGCCTGCACCAGCCCATGTTCTACTTCCTGGCCATGCTGGCCCTCACTGACCTGTGCATGGGGCTGTCCACGATGTATACAGTGCTTGGGATTCTGTGGGGGTTCATTCAAGAGATCAGCCTGGATGCCTGCATTGCCCAGTCCTATTTCATCCACGGTCTGTCCTTCATGGAGTCCTCCGTCCTCCTTGCCATGGCTTTTGACCGCTATGTTGCCATCTGCCACCCACTACGCTACTCCTCCATCTTAACTAATGACAAAATCATGAAAATCGGGGTGGCAATCTTATGCAGGAGTACTTTACTCATACCTCCAGTCATCATTCGCCTAAAGTTCTTAAATTACTGCCGTCCCCACATCCTCTCTCACTCTTTCTGCCTGCACCAGGACTTAATTCGAATGGCCTGTTCAGACATCCACTTCAACAGCATCTATGGGCTGGCCCTGGTGATCAGCAACCTGTTGCTGGATGCAGTACTCATACTCATCTCCTACGTCGTGATCTTGCGTGCAGTCTTAGCTATCGCATCACAGGAGGAGAGAATCAAGTCCTTGCAGACCTGTGTATCTCACATCTGTGCTGTTTCGATTTTCTACATCCCCATCATTGGTCTGACCATGGTGCACCGCTTTGGGAAACATCTCTCACCATTGGTTCATGTCCTCATGGGCCACATCTATATCCTTTTCCCACCCTTGATGAATCCCATTATTTATAGCATCAAGACCCAGCAAATACGAAGGAGAGTCCAGAGATGGTTTTACTTGAAAGAAATGAAATTGTTGAGATCAAATGTGAATATTTAAAAGCAAACAAGTGGAGCTCAAAAGGGTAAGAGTGAGTAAATAATTAAAAATGAATTTAATGGCTTCTATTTGTATAATGTTTTACATGTCGTACTTTCCATTTTTCCCACAGCCATCATGTTAGTGACATTGACATGGATTATATTGTGATCAATTTTATTAATCATAAAATACACATATAATAGATTGAGAATCCTATTAATGTATGAAACAGATTATCTATTAAAATTTATATCTTACTATAGTCACTTGAATGAGGACCGTTTTGGGGTCCACCCAATATGGAAAAGGTAAATTTTACTGATTAAAATCCTTTAAATAATTACTAAAGGATCAACAATTGTCTGAATCCATTTCACTATTCTAGGTAACATTCTTATTTATTGTCTAGCTATCATCTCTACTATCCAGTTTAGCCACATGGTCATGTAGTGGTGTAAGCATCATAGGGATACTGAACTATTTGGATAATTTAAAAAGTAGTGGAACAAATAAATGACAAAAATCTAATTTGAATCCTCTTTGCCCACTAGCCAAACATTCTTTCCCTGCTTCTATCCTGTGAATAGTAATTGAACTGCATATAGACAACTGTAATTGCCAGAGTAGAAAGAAAGAAACTTTTATGATTAGTTTGTTTATCCAAATAATACCAATAGCAACCACCACTTGGAAATCATTTAAAAATGTTTATTATGAATCCGTATCTCATTTAAATCTTTGGCCCCAGTTTTAAACAAAGAAAACGGAAGAGCATAATGTGTTTTTATGGCCAAGTAATATAAATTTGTTTATAATTTACCTCCCCATCAAGATTCTGTGGTAGATATTATTTTTTATTACATGCATTGAAAGTTTAAAACACACAAAGGTTTGATAATATGTCCTACTTTTAGAAAGTAGTAGGCTGTGGCATTTGGATTTTTTTGTATCAGTTTCAAATCACATGACAGCTTTCCTAGCTTCTTTCTGTGTGTTTTAATATACACTCTATTAAATGGTCATGCAACCGTTATAAAATATTTATGTAAAAAGAAGTAGAAAAATCACCAAAGTAAATTATGGGTAGTAATATAGTACACACATTTGGACTCTATTACTATCTACATGTTTCCTCAAAATATTATTACCACAATGATATTTACATAACCTACTTAATATAGTTAAGGCAAGTTTATTTTTGAGGTATAATTACAAATAGTAATTCACTCTGTTTATATGTACATGCACAGTTTGATGAGCTTGAAAAATATTTACAGTAGTGTAATTATCACCATAATCAAGTATATAATATTTTTATCAACTCCAAAAGCACCTTTTTACATCTTTGTGGTCACCCTTTCCCCATAACCCTGTGTCTGGCAACCACTAATCAGATTTCTGTCATATAGTTTGTCTTTAAGAGCAGATCATGCAAATTAAATCATAAATAATGTAATCTTTCACGTCTGGAGTCTTTCACTTGCAATAATGTTTTTGAAATCCATTCTTGTTGTTACTTGTATCTGCAGTTTATTTTTATTGTTGATTCCTATTCCATTGTATCATAAACAACCAATTTATTTATTCATCAATTGATTCACATTTCAGTGTTCCATAGTTTTGATTTTGAATAAAGCTGTTATAGCATACACAACTTATGATTATAAAAGTATTTCTTCAAAATTGATAGAGTTTATTTTTACTGTTTATATCTTTACTATTAAAATACAACTTTCACAGTAATAATAATAATGATAATAATAATAATAATAGTCATAAAATAATGTTTTGTTTATATTCATGAGATGCCTATTATAGGCCAGGCGTCATGGAAGCACTCAGCAATGATTCTTGCTATTAGTCTTCAGAGCAAATCTATGAGGTAAATCATAATCATTTAATTTTGCAGATGTGAGAATTGAGGTAATGAGATTTTAAATTACTAGAAAAAATGATGAGGTAATATAGTTTCACAGTACTTTTACTACTGCTATTACTGTTTCATTTTACATTGCAGTTATTTCCTCATTCTATTTATTTGTTTCGGTGGTGGTTATAGTGGGAGTTAAGAATTTTAAATTGTGTATTGATGTAAATATGAGTTTCAAATTAATCAGTTGCAACATTATTTAATAGACCATTTTTTTTTCTGTCAGCTAATATTATGATATACCAAAATCTTGTGGAATAGGTATTGTACTTTATATTCAAAAAGTCAGATGTGGTGAGTTTTGTTTTGTTTTGTTTTTTAGTTTATCTTGTTCCAACAACATTACTATGTCAATGGTTGTCTGAAATACCAACCCTCCACTTAAAAGTCCATTAAAGTTTGAGTTTAAAAAATATTTTTGTGGTATAACCTAATTTATTTCAATAAATTTTCTTTCAGTTGGAAATTGATATTCTCTGCTAGACTCCTGCTTTTCTCCATAGATCTCTGCCATTTGCTCCAACCCCTATACAAGTCCCTTATCACCTACAGTAAAAGGGAAGCCACGTGTCACTGAGGAATTGGTTGAGAGAACTGGATGAGCCTCTGGTCTAAGCCTGCAATATTTGGCTGACCCTTGTTGAATAAATGTCATCTTAACCTTCTCACTGAGTCTGGGACTTTATCCTTTCTTCACCCTCTGCTGAATGTTGACTCATTTTCTCTTGATCCGCTTAGTGATCTATCCACTATGAAGGTGTTTACTCTACAAGGCCTGAAACCTGACTCATTTTCTTACTTCCCTGATGCGAACATTTTTTTATGACCCTTGACTACAGAATCATTTTTCTCTAGCCAATGCAACTCCTTATACAACTTCACTAGTCAACATTTGCCATGATTTTTGTGTTCCCCACAGTGCTGTAAAGAACTCCTTGATCCATTTGTTGCCTTGTGAAGGAGAAGGAAAACAGTTTTCTTACTGAATATGCCACATGGTCATTTTTACTCAAACGCTGACATAAAATATCTTGCTGGGAAATCTCCCTTAGATATTTAAACAGAAAATAGGATATTAATCTCCCTCTGCTTTTAGTTTCTCTCTGAAAACACATTGGGTTTCTATCCTTTCATGCCCTGACATTGAATGAGGGCCAGAGAATGTGCAGCTGAAACTGGGACCTTTGAAGAGTGTACCTTCCCTACTTTCCTTTTCTTTCTGTGTCAGTCTCTCCGACCTTGTGCTGAAGTGGGTTCCAGTACTCCTCTTTTGTGTCCTTCACATCCCAACCTCCTTCCTCCCTACCCTTGTTCAGGCTGGCACCAAAATCACTTATGACATTAGGACTCTAGTGAAAGAAAGAAAATAGTATTCAAAAAAAGGATATATATATATATATATATATATATATATATACACACACACACACACACACACACACACACACATACACACACACACACACACACACACACACACTACATATATGGAATTAAAAATTAAAAGTATATGTTCAAACTGGTTTCAATGAACTCTTTTCCTACAGTAATATGTTCCAATTTTGGTAACTTCTACTCACAAAGTAATGCTAACATGTTTTTGGCATAAGTTAAGCTTTTTTCTATTGTACATTTAAATCAATTCTCAAGCCAATATGACCCTGCAAATGTGTAAACTAAATTTTATTACTATATTTATAAATGATTCCTAACATTTATTGAATATTTATTACGTTTCAGATATTATTATAAGTGCTTTATATATACTTCCTCAATTAAAAAACATGGACACATATATACAATAACTTTTTTGAGATTTTATACTTAGGATCCCCGGAGCAACAATTCGATTACTGGCAGTCTGACTTCGATTTGAATCGATTACTGACTTCAGATTGCTCTCTTAGTCTCCAACCTACACTGTATCCTAATGTCTAAAACTAATATTTCCTAATTAATTACATAAAAATAATCACAGTCAATCAATTATACTTTAACTGTTGTAACAAAACTCAGTATTACACAGAATCTAAGGTGCTCTTCCTCTGATACTGTCCTGAACAAAATTAGCAAAAAGAGTAAGGTTTTAACATGATTTTATTTACTCAAACATTTATTGCTATTATGCTCTCCAAATGCTGGCATGATATAAGATAGCCAACATAATTTTAGGTACTCTTCAGTTAGTGGAGTTACATGGAATGAAGACTAAGCTGTTTAGTATACATCAGCAAAATTTCTTGCTCAAAGAAAAGACCTGGATAACCTTATTCTGAATTTGCTTGGTCTTAACTCCATAAATGATGGGGTTGACAGCAGGTGGTACCACAACATAAAGATTAGCAAGAAGAATATGTACATGGAGTGGTATGTTGTGGCCCCCAAACCTGTGAGCAAAGAATGAAAAAAAGGCTGGGGTATAGAACAGTAGGATAACACAGACATGGGAGCCACAAGTACCCAAAGCCTTGAGTCGAGCATCTTGGGAAGGAATTCTAAACACAGTACAGAGTATAAGGGCATAGGAAATAATGATAAGCACCACATCCAGGCATGTGGAAAATAGTGCTACTATCACCCCATAGTAGATGTTGACTTTGATGCTATCACAGGCTAGTCTGGCAATACCCATATGTTCACAGTATGAGTGACGAATAATGTTCTTCCCACAGTAAGTAAGCCTATAAACCAGAAAAACTAAGGGAAAGCAGATGAAGAGACTCCTAACCACAGATGCAATGCCCATTTTTCCAATGACTGAGGGAGTTAGAATGGTAGTATATCTTAGTGGATAACAGATGGCTACATAGCGGTCAAATGCCATAGCCAGCAATATGGCAGACTCTGCCACAAAGATAAAGTGGAGAAAAAACATTTGAGACACACAGCTACCAAAAGATATATCCCCATCTTGGAACCAGAAGATTGCTAGCATCTTTGGTGTGGTGACTGTGGAGAGAAAGATATCTGCCAGGGCCAACATAGAGAGGAAAAGGTACATGGGTTCATGAAGACTACGTTCAGTGAAGATCAGGAATAGTAAGAGGGCATTGCCTACGACAGCAACTATGTACATAGAACAGATGGGGATGGAGATCCATGTGTGTGCATCTTCCAGTCCTGGGATTCCAATCATGGTGTACCAGATGTCTCTAAGGTTGGTATAGTTTGAAGAGGTTGTCATCTTTTACCGTGTCCTCTGATAGTGAATCCAGGAACAGAAAAAGGTGGAGGGGGTGAGGGCGGGGAGAGAGAAGAGAGAGAGAGAAGAAGAGAAGAAGAAAAAGAAGGAGGAGGAGAGGAAAAGGAGAAGAAGAAAAAAGAAGAAAGAAAGAAGGAAGAAGGAGAAGGAGGGAAGAGGAGACAAAGGGGAGGGGGAGGAGAAGAATTGAGGTTATTTTATCAAGTTGAGTGTGAAATTTGACATTGTATTAAAATTATTGCCTTAAGAAAGAACTGGTAATAAGTACTCAAGGATGATAAGCCAGATAGGCTTCATTGACGTGAAACTCGCCATGGCTTTATAAGGCAATGCTGCTAATGCTACTGGGAATCATAAAGGTAACAACAACAATAATGATAAACATTTAACGGTTTTGTAATTAGGTCTAGGCATTATGGCCAATATATTATATTTATTGACTTAGCATTGTACATGAAAGTTTCTTGTAAGCTCTTGCACATCATAGTTTTCCTCCTTGGAAAACTATGGTCATTTCTGATGATTAATGACACTTTATTTCCTGGAGCCCCAGAAATAAAGTACTCAGGCTACTGTTATGGCCTCTTTGGGAACTCAAAACCACTAAATTAGTGATTATAATTTAATTTGAAGCCTTTCATCATCAAATGAAAAAAGAGAAATAGAAGTCTAGCTAGTCTTGGCTTTGCACAATGCTGTACTAATGTTGTGCATATTAGAATGATGTTGCCTCTTTGCATGGTTCCAGTAAGCATGTGTTTCAGTTAAACCACTACTGTGCAGAGCAAGCACTTGCATAACGTCATTCTAACTCAGCAGAAAATGTCCACTTATATTTCATAAACATTTCATTCCTCCTTCCACTCTCTCTTGCCTGTAATGCTTTTTTCTACTTATGCCTTCCAGTTTGTTTTCAAATGTTTCTTTTTCTTCCTCCCTTTTTTTTCTGCTCAAATTTGAATATCATTACTGAAGAAAAGTGAAAAAAAGCAGCTCATAGATAACAAAATAAGAAAAAAATGGTCGTAAGAAAAAAATGGTCGTAAACACATGCAAGAATTAAATAAGTTAATGAACATATCTTTAAGTTCACTCTGTGTACAATACTATGCTAAAGAAGGAATCAAATATAAACCATAAATATCCTCTATTTCAAGAATATCCTACCCATGTGAGGATCATGAAACATGGACACAAATAACTACCTCTAAAATCAAATCAGGATGAGAATGACAAGAGATACTTATCACATGTGTATATCACAGAAAACATTACCTTTAATTAGGGTGATGGTGGAAAGATTCATGGAGGTGTTGTCATTAGATCTGCTTAATCAAAAAAAAAAAAAACTTCAGGCTTTCAAGAAGCTAAATCTGGAAAGAACAAGCTAAACAATTTAAAAGTTAAAATAAGGAATGTAAGTCACTGTAAAAATCAAGTCATCTAGCACATTTAGATCTAAGAAATATGCATGGACAAGTAGATTGTACCTTGAAGATTCAGAAGTTCAAAAGTCAAGCTAAAGACTTGGGATATGGTTTAGTTCTATACTAAGAATTTATTTATTATTCAATAATATTACCAAGTCTCTAATATTTACCAAGGTTTTCAGGAGAATAAATATGATCAAATTTAAGATTCATCTTTTCAGAGAAGTCTGTTAATGGGCAGTATGCTTATATTTTATTGCTTCCCAATTACACACCTATAAAATTTCTTATTACATATTTTATATTATTCTTCACCAATACGTCTTCAGTTCCATGATGGTTAGGAGTATATATTCAGTATGTAGTATAATAAATTTTTTGAGTAAATATAGTTTAAAAGACAGCAAGATGGATTGAGAGAAGGAAAACAGCTACCAGGAATTGCTCTGAAAAGCTTTTGCAACAGACCAATGCATATTCAAGAACACGGCCTTAACAGTGAAAACGGAATAGCGAAGAAATATGTTTAAAATAAATAAATAAAATGGAGAATTCCAGGTAATAGGTTAGAGGAGGGACAAAGAAAAGTCAATAAAATATTTTGAGACATTTTCTCTGAAAAAAATAGAGATGCCATTAATCAATATTAAGAAGTAGAATAAGAGATGCTGGATTTAGGGAAGGTTGATGCAATTGTTTTGAAACTATTAATATATCACATGTCTATGGAACCACTAAGGAAATAAAGATGGCAGACTGTCTCAAACTCGCATAATACACTGGGAAGAGGATGGGACTAGGCGTGAGGCACTATCTGAGCTGTGGCCTCAGCTATGCCACCAACCAATTGAGACTTTGGTAGAAATGTTTCACCATTCTGAACTGTCATCCGTATAGGTTGGAATGAAACTAGCTCATAGATATGTTATCTTCTAGATACAAAAATCTAAAATTCAATCACAGACCTGGAGCTCAAATCAAAAAAAAAAAGGCAAAAACATATTTACATATATTATATGATATATTTCAGTTCTACTATAAGTCTACATATTAGATTCAAAAAAGAATGATAAATTCTGAATATTAAATCTCTTCCTTAGCTGTATCTCCAATACAAAGTCTATTTCATCACAGTGACAACCTTCAATCACTTGCTCTTTTTAATCAAAAAGATACATTTTATTCCCCATGTTATTTATATTGTTAAACTATTTTTTGAGCATTTATATAATTTAATCCTCACAAAATACCATTTACTTATAATAATAACCTAACAAAATGGTTACTAGTATGATCTCCTTTTCACAAATTAAGAATCTATGGCACGAGTAGGTGGAATAATTTTTCTAAGTTTACACAGCTAGTATCTAACCAAGCAGAGATGAAACAGATCATCTTGCTCTAAAACATGCTTTTAATACACTGCTGTATTTGCCACCTGTGAGCAATCTCTTCTTCAAACTTTCTCCTTTGGTTTCCAGTGTTATTATTATTACTATTACGTGCCACTTCCTAATTGTTGTGTTGAGAGTAGGATTTAAAATAAAAATATTAGACTTTCACTAGTGTAGTGTTGCTTACCAAAAAAGGAAGTTTCACTAATGCTTCCTTTGATTTTTTTTTCCTTTTTCTTTCCAACTATTTGTATCCTTCTTTCTCATACCCTGGACTTCTGATTTATGTCATATTTTATTCTTTCCATTTTCTTTACCATCTTATTTTACCTTGCCCCAATTAGGTAGATAAGCAATCTCTCAAATATAAACAACAATAACTGGAAATTGCCATGAAACCCTCCTGATATTCCAGCTCTCGCTGTCCTGTGAAATTGGCTTCCACACTCACTATACCTATTGTGCCTTAATCCCTTTTCTGTTTTCGATGAAATGAAGCAAACTATTCCAAAGAGAGTTTTAATTGACTAGCTAAATTAATAAAGAAAATCACACAGAAGCCTGTGAAGTAGAACTTTAAAAAATCTCAGTGATCTCTTCACTCATAGGAAATTTTACCTGTGACCAACTATAGTTAAGCCAACAAAATCCCAGGCCCCTTTCTTCTGTTGATTCTCATTTGGAATTACTCCAACTTTCACATTCTGAATTAATTCTTCCTCATAAAGACTGACTCTTTCAAGAGTCATACACCATCCTTCTGCAAAACCTTCATTGGCTCAAAAGAGGATGATCTGGTCAGGCAGTCAGACATTCCAATCAGAAGATGACAAATATCATTTCACAAGCACAGACATTCCTCCATCCTCTGCCTTGGATCACCTTAAGCCGTGGCTCTGGGCAGGCACTATTAACAGTGACATACATGACAGAAAATTTGTCACAAGTCCTTTCCTCTGTACCAGCAGTGCATCTAATCTGAAATCTGAAAAATATGGGATACCATCTAAGTACAGCAGTCACCTGCTGTCCAATATAAAATACCAGGTGCTTATTATCTTCTCTATTCCACAATGCAGACCTCCTGAGGCCTCACAAGAGAGGTTAACTGTCCTTGATCTAGGTCTCAATGCTGTCTCGGAGGTTGTTTTTTATAGCTTTCTCTATCCCAGGAGACCTAAGATCCAGGAGAACTGGAGAATCCAGGAAGTGTCTCTGTTCTTCAGAGCTCTTGGTCCTTTTCATAAGACCAGGAAAGACCCAGTGAATGGATAAATAGGCTTGTGAAAAGACCATAATTCTTAGATAATCCCGGGGCATTAAACAACAGCTCTGTCAATGGCAGCAACTCACACGGAGAATGCACTGAAAGACACAAACCACATAAATATGAGATATTGTTCAGGTTTCCTCCTATTAAATGTATATATTTTTGTGAGAGTGTAATTGTCAGAGCAGGAGGGTCAATTTTTTAGTGTTGAGAGAACTTGCTCCTGAAAAGTGCACAAAATCCATGGGCGTGGGGAATAGAGCTATTCACCATCAAATATTTCTAAGATCTTTTTTTGTGTTAAACCTCAATCAAATACAGGTATGTAAAGGAGTATATAATCCTTAACTCCTGCTCACTATCTAGAAAGAGTGGTAGGTATGTGTGGAAAAAGCTGTTTTTAATATTAACTTTCATAGCCATAGAATTTATTATTTAAAAAACATTTTCTGATGCATTATTTCTTTTAAATTCACAAAAATTCTCAGTATTATAATTTTTCATCGGCTAGATGAGGAAATTGAAGTCCAGAAAGCTGAGTCACTTTGTTCACCTGCACATATAGTAAGTAACAAAGCTGAAAATGAAATGCAGGTTCTCCATTGCCAAATCTCATGCTCTTCTTAGATAACACTCTATTATTAATAAAAATCTAGAGTGATCAAGTAGAAAAATAAGTGCTTCTCCAATGGAGTCATTAAGTCATTCATTTGAAGTTAGAAGGTATTCAAAATAATTTATTATTGAACTATATGCAAATAGCATAGGACTATAAAGATTATAATTATACTAGATGGCAAAGATCCAATACTCCATTATGCATCCACCTCTTCCAAAATTGTAAGAATAAAAAAAAAGAACACCAATTTGAAAGGAGTGGAATAAATAAGTATAGAAATGAATATTTAGTTATCTATAAATAATAGATGATAAATGATAGATAGATAGATAAAAGATAGAAAGATAAATACCATATAATTTCACTTATATGTGGAATCTAAGGAACAAAAAGAACAAACTAATCAAAAACAGACTCACAAATATAGTGGACAATTTGGTGACAGACAAGGGAGGGAGGTTGAGAGACTGGGAGAATGGGGTGAAAGATTAAAGAAGTATAAATTAGTAGTTGATAGGTGGGCATGAAGATGGGGAGCACAGCACAGGGAATTCAGTTAGCATTAATATGACGGCTAAGTGGAGGGCTGGGGGAAGGAGCAATTGGGGAAATCGTTTATGAACAATATAGACGTCTAACCAATGTACTGTATACTTGAAACTAATTTAAATAAATAAATTTATTAAAAAAAGGAAAAAAGATAGATGATAGATGAGAGAGAGAGAGAGAGAGAGAGAGAGAGATAGGGATAGGGATAGCAATAGATAAAGACACAGATACATGTCACTATATAGCACCATTCAGGTGTAATTGGACAGAGTTTGTCTTTGCCCTGTGCCATAACTCTGACCTTGGTTTTTTCTGATACTCACCTGTGGTTTGCCGTCAGGAATCCAATCTACTCCAGAAACACGATGGATGACTGATGATGTAACCAACATTACACAGTGGTTTTAGGAAACTGAAAAGACAGAAAGGCATATAATTCATTAATACGAAGAAGTTCGTTAAGAGCCACGGAATTACAAGTTGTAATTGTGTTGTTACCTTTCCTTTTTCTCATGGGAGAAGATATAAATTAACAAGTAAATGTGTGACAATAAAGAACAAAAAAAGATAGTTCTTGGAGCTGAACAGAAAGAAATAGAGCCTAAATGCTATGAAGAATCTTCACATGCATTGATTTTGACAATAAACAATGTACAAGTATTTTATCCATTATTCTAAATACTTGTTGATAAATAACAATATCTCATGTGGGCCCATGGATATTGTATTACATTTTTTAAACAAAGTTGTTTATACTTACAGGGCCCCACACAAATAAAATATACTTTCCTATGGAGTTTAATATCTAGGAGTGGTTCTGATAGAGACTATTATTATGGAGTTCATATTAGCCTCTAGTGAGAATCAGGAATTCCCTGGGCAGGTTAATTCTGTATAAGACCAGATACGTTGGTATAATCTGTTATACACTTAAGTATTTCCTAAACTAAATACAAATATATAGTTATTAAATGTACTTCTTCATTTGCCTTCATGTCTGTACTTCAGACTCAGTATTCCATGTTTCTGCTTAATTTTTTGATATGAGGAATACAGTTATGACAACTGTTTTAATGTCCTTATCTGCTATTTCTAAAATCTATGTCAGTTCTGGGTCAGTTTTTATTGACTGGGTCAGTTTTATTTATTTTTCTCTTCATTTAGGGTCATGTTTTCGTGCTTCTTTGCATGTATATTTTTTGATCGAATGCCAGACACTGTGAATTTTATCTTGTCAAGTATAAATATAATTTATATTTATAGTAAATTATTCCTAAAACAAGTATTTATATACTTGAAAATATTCTTCAATTTGTATTAATATTTAAATCATCTGGAAATGGTTTGATCCTCAAGGTCTTGTGTTTAAGATTTGTCAGGCATGACCAGACAACATTTAACCTGGGAATAATTACTAATTATTACCTGCTGCTGGAATCTTATTTTTCTAAATTATTAGACTAATGTCCTATGAACTATGACTTATTCTAATCTGGATGGGAACAGGCATATATCAGGCCATGTGTGAACATTGGTCCTGATTCTTCTTAACTTTTATGATTGTTTCTTTGGCCTTGGTCAATTTCTTCACACACATGCACCAATCAATACTCTGATGAATACTCTGATGAATACCGTGATTGATGAGAAATATATATTTGTTCATTCAGATGATCAAATATATATTTCTCATTTATTCGGTCTTCATCCATGGCTACTGGCTCATAGCTTCCAAAATCTTGGAATTTCTTGAGTGATAAGAGCAATGGAAGCATCTTCTGTTATAATATTTGATCTCTTCAGCTCCTGAAATCACTTCAGAGCCATAAAATAAAAAGAATGTCTTGTTGTTCATAACAAACCTCTTTCCACTATAACTGAATTTATGTTAATGAGATGACTTTTGGAAAGTGCCTAAAGATGAGGACTGGTTTCCAGGAGAACAAACCATGAATAGAGGGTGGGACTTTGAGTTCTACCTTCTGATTTCCCAGAAGAATAGAGGGCCTGGGAGTTGAATCAATTACCAGTGGTTAATGTCTTAATCTATGTAATGAAGCCTTCTTAAAAACCCATAAACAAGGAGGTTGAAGAGCTTCCAGGTTGGAGAACCATATGCTACTGTGTAGAGCCCCAAACTCCATAAAGAGAGAAGCTCCTTTTTCTGGGACTTTGCCCTATGTATCTCTTTATCTGGCTGTTAATTCATATCTGTTAATATCCTGTGTAATAAATTGATAATCTAATGAGTAAATGGGTTTCCTGAGTTCTGTGAGCCACTCTAGCAAATTAATTGAACCCAAGGAGGGAGTTGTGGGAACTTCTAGTTTATAACCAGTCAGTCAGACGTACAGATAACAACCTGGACTTACAATTGGTGCCTAAATTAAACCCTAAGAGGGGGCCATGGGAACCACCAATCTGTAGCCAGTTGGTCAGAAGTACAGGTAAAAATATGGACTTGCAACTGGCACCTCAAGTGCAGGATAGTCATATGGGACTGACCTCTTAATCTGTGAAATCTAATGCTATCTCCAGTTAGAAAGTGTCAGAATTGAGTTGAATTATAATAACCCAGCTGGTGCTGGAAAATTGCCTCTTTGTGGTGTGAGAAACCTCCTTTCTCTCCTTATTGTAATTGGTGTCAGAACCTTTGTAGGGACCTTCTGCAAACTTCCAAGACTCTCTGTGCAGTTCTCTCTTCTCTAATACTTTGGCCAATGAACTCTAGAATCTTTGATCTCCTTTAGTTCTCAGCTACTGTTCTTCGACTCAGGAAGTTCACAGGCTCTGTCTGGGTTTCTGCCACCATGGCTTGGGAACTCTCAAAGCAGTGAGCTGAGGCAATTTTAGGATTTATTTTGTATGTTTCACTCAAGGATTATAGGCCTTCGCTGCCAGATATTCACTGTATTGAAAACTATTGTTTTATACATTTTGTCTAATTATTTTGGTTCCTTTGGACTGAAAGATAAATTCAATCTCTCTTGCTTTGTTTTGACCAGAAGCAGAAGTCCCCATTACTATTTGTCCCTCACTGATCAAGGATGTGTTGAATGACACCATCCTAGGCTTCCTGATAAAGTAGGAAATAAAGATTAAAATTTTAAAAAGAGAAAAAAAGTTACAGCCACAGGAAAGACAAAACAAAAACTTAAAAGGAAATGAAGAAATAACTTACAACTAATAGCTTTATAGGAAAACAAAGAGGAGAAAACTAAAACTTTTAATGAAGCCACACTAACTCAGTTTAACAAACAATCCTATATCTCTCAAAAAAGTACAACATTATAATGTGAAACAATATGATAATGGGCATGCATAACAATGGCAATGAAAGAAATGAGCTTCAGCTTCTCAAAAAGAAAGAAAATTACATTTTAAAATGATTTACTTCTAAAATGATCAAAACTGTGTCTGAATACTTAACAGTCACTTAGGAAAAATCACTTCTAAGGAAGAACTTATCACATATTTATGGTGAACAGTAGAGATACGACTGTTTTCATGCTTGAATGTGTGAGAAATTATAAGAACTCTGGAGTATTGAGAAAAACAAGTTTGGTGTGCCCTTGTTTCTGAATAATTTATTTTCGTGACATCGCATGTACAGCACATTGAAAAAACTATCTCAGGGGAATATTTTGATAATCTCCCTCTGGCACCTTCCACCTAAGATTCTCTATTTGTTGCAATAAGTAACTCTAGTGCCTGGCAGACACCTCTATGAGAGGTTTCTAACATCTCACAAGAAACCATCTGTTTTCTGTGTGTGCCAAGGAGGGTGAGACTAAAAGAGAAGACTTGTGCTGCTGAACCCACTTGTCAAGTCACATTGAGGACTGGTTTCATGGTGAGATTGCACAACACATAAATATGATTGAATTTATTATCTTTAAAAGAACAGAGAGGTGGCACCATCTTTAGGAATTGCTTAACAAAAGTTTTTTGAGATTCAGAATAAAAGTCATGGAAGCTCAGTGTCCTTAGAAAGGAAACAAAAAAGAAAGTTGGGAAAAGGTGAGAGTACAGAAACCTAACTGGGGAGCCAAGAAGAGTATTATGGAGTTCAAGGTTAACTGATGGGAATTCACAGCACATATGTGAGAGACCAATGTTTTGTTTTGGACTCTGGGGAAAGACTGGAAAAATTATATGTCTTAAAAGGAGTTTTTGAAGGTTGAAATGGGACATATTTAATTGGAAAAGTTAATTTTTTTTTTTTTGTAGCTCCAGGAATAGCCTTGTAAATATCTTTCTGGCTGGAATGGGTAATCCAACAAAGATAAATAAAAATCCAGCACAAGGATAACTAGAAATTGAGCAGGTTAATAAACACAAGAATTTATATTCTTTATCTGATTGTAAATCTTCCTGGCTCCTCTTTCAAATTTAGCGGAATCTACTTTTTAGTTCTAAATGAGCCTCAGTGGAGAGGATGACCCCTAAATCTTTTCGTACAGAGTTTAAAAGAGAGCCTGGATAACTGGTAAGCTTTAAATATTTGCTAGGGTTAGCAACTATATGCTACAGTGGGAATCTCTAAACAAGTAATTTATTTGTTTAAGCAAAATTTATTATGTGCCTTCAATGCCCAAACAATGTTAGACTTTCTTTACTGTGAGATATGTGAAGGGTGCAATTCCAATCTTAAAGGCGTTTTAAGTCAAAATAAGTAAGGGGAAATCATTCAGCTAATAGTTGAAAGATAATATGAAATCATATGTAGTAAATGAAAAATATAAGGAAAAAGCAATCCATTTTGTAGAGATTTAATGGCTGGAAGAATTCTTGTAATAAAAAATTGTTGTGGGAAAATTTTATAGAATGTTAGATATAGTTCTTAATTAAAGAATTTAATTGTCATCAGTTGAGATAAAGCATAATCACATTTGAGATCACATCAGAAGGTGTACAAATATTCTGATGCAGAAATGATTAAATCATATATGGTGGAATTAAGCAACCATACTGGCTGGAGTAAAGAGTGACTAGAAAAAAATTGTTAGTTGAAACAAAAGACATTCTCATTGAAAAAAGCTAAGCATAGGCACAAGAATTGTTAAAAAATTGTAGGCAACATTACAAACTAAATATTTACTTGAGTTTAACACTGATGGTTTCAGTAGTGTTGATAATGGCATTGATGCTTGTGATGGTGATACTAATTTGGTTAGTGCCAAAAACAGAAGAGAAAGATGAGTATAAAATAGAGGATAGTGAAGTCCAAGAAACTCTGAAAGATAGTTGAAACAAAAGGAAGAAAGCTGGTTATATGTATATATGTGAACCTGTAGTGCACATATTTGTGTATATTTAAATGAAGTACATGGTGAATTGTGGTAGGTCAGAAATTAGTGGGGTAGGATGCAGTGTGCTGAGTGAATGTGAGTATGGGTAGTGTCTGGTATGTTTGAATATCCCTGTCCATTATAAACCTTGACTTTCTTTTTTGTTGTTTTCTTCAGCATGAGTGACTCTGATATCCACACATAGAGCTAAAAAAAAAATTATACAAAGTTTATACAAAGTTTAGTATTAGAAGTTCTTAAGAAGTTGATCTCCTTATTACGGCCCTCCTTCAGAGGAGCTAACTCAGTATCTCACCTAAAGGACATGCTTTGTAAAACACTCTTTGCTAAATATACTATGACAAATGTAGGAGAATGTAGAAGACAATTACTGACAAGAATATGTAAATGGACAACTGAACAAGCATGGGTTTATGTATCAGTGGATGGGGATATGTACATTGTGATCTGAGATCTACTCTTCAAAGATATATTTACGTTCATGAAAAGATAATTTTGTTTGTTTATATTTACATGGTCTTTATTTATTTAAATTAGTTTCAAGTATACGATACATTGGTTAGATATCTATAAATTTCATAAAACGATTCCCCCAATTGCTCCTTCCCTCCCCTGGCCTTCCAGCTAACCAACATATTAATGCTAACTGCGTTCTCTATGCCGTGCTCCTCATCGCCGTGGCCAATATATTTTTATGGTCTTAATGCCACATAGTACTTCTAATTTTGGCTGAGGACAAAAAATATATATATTTTTTTCTCTTATTTCAATCTTTCCTGTCTCTAGCCTTTTTCCTGAGAAGAAATCCTTCATTAACTCTGGTGTTCTTATTTTTGACCATATTTTTAAATAATATGATTTTACAAAAGACGTTGTGTTCTGATTTCATGCACCTCCAGATATACTATCCAAGTCAGTTATATCTCTTTTTCTTCCTATCCTCCATATACAAATACAAAAATACTCCATAGGTATAAATGTAGTTACATCATTATATTGTTTCTGCTTGCAATTTTAGGCAAAACACTTAAACCTGTATTCAACTAATCATATATAATCTCTCGTTACTTGAAACAAAAGACTACCCTTCTTTGTAGGATAAAGACATAAGTTCTAACACTTCTTTCTCCAACTATACCAGTTTTTAGATATTCACTGAAAAGCAGTATTTTTTATTTCCTAATGTAAATTTATGTTATATTTCCAATTGTGTCAATAAATTGTTTAAATCTTGATACTATTCAAGCACCAACCAAAAAGTAATGACAATATCCACTTTGATTTTATTCTTTTGTATTTTAAAAATTTAACATATCATGGATCTTGAGATAATCATGCCAAGAGAAATTTCATATTGAAAAAGTTGAAACCATATGATTTCACTCATATGTGGGATATAAAACTAAAAGCAGCAAACAAATAAGACAAACAAACAAAAACTCAAAGATATAGACAATAGTTTAGTGTTACCAGATGGAAAGGGAGGAAGAGGGAGGTAGGTAAAGGTGAAGGGAGTCAAATATATGATGACAGAAAGAGATTTGATTTTGGATGGTGACCACACAGTACAATATGCAGATAATATATTTGATTAATACACTTGAAGTCCATATAATTTTATTAACCAATGTCACCCCAATAAATTTAATAATTTTTTTTCAAAATTTAAAAAGAATATAGCAAACAACCTAGAAATTAACTGTAACAATATATTGTATCGTATAATTTTTTAATGACTTTGAGTTTATGTGGGTTATTGAAATATTCTATGCTTTATTTCTGCAGGTATAGATAACAGGAAAAGTGCTCACATTTCCAGATGCCTGAATATTTATAGATATGATGTTGATGTGGAGAAAATGTAGGAATATTTTTCAGAGTTTCAGCTACGATAATTAAAAATAAAAGAAGATGCAAACATAATTAAATAAATTAAGAAATAGAAAGATTTCTGAGAATGAAATTTTTCTATGTGTAGGGATGTAAAGCAAAATTATGTCCTTAATTTTCATTGTCACTTGATCAATAGCGTGTTCTAGGACAAAGGAACTCTAGTAGTTCTAATATTTTAATAGCGGTTATTTGTCTCCCTAACATCAAGTGGTTATTTAGATAATTTGGAAACATTCTTACGATAAATTCCTTGATGAAAAGATGCTTAGGATTAGTACTGTCTGGAAGAGTTACATGCATTATGTCCTCCTGTCTTAAAATCTGTTTTTCTTTCAATAGGAACATTTAGAAGCTCATCTGGGCTGGATCTCATGAAATATATCTATGGAGTTTATAAACAGTAGCTGGTTCCAGCCACCCACTCTTCTTCTAACAGGCATTCCTGGACTGGAGGCTGTAGAAATATGGATCTCTATCCCACTGTGTGTCATGTATATAATTGCCATTCTAGGGAACTGCACCATCCTCTTTGTTATCAAAACCATCTCCAGTCTTCATGAGCCTCAGTATATCTTCCTGTCTATGCTGGCAGCCACGGATGTGGGTCTGTCTTTATCAACTCTACCTACAGTACTCAATGTCTTCCTCCTGAATAACAGAGAGATTGAGTTTCACTCCTGCCTAACACAGATGTTCTTTATCCATACCTTCTCCTTCATGGAGTCAGCCATCCTGCTGGCCATGGCCTTTGATCGATTTGTAGCTATTCGCAACCCACTGCACTACACTGTGATCTTAACTCCTCCTCGGGTTATAGAGATAGGGCTTGCAGCCATGATTAGGGGTGTGGTGTTGGTGGCACCCCTGCCAATTCTGCTCAAGCGATTGCCCTTCTGTAAGAATGTTATTCTATCTCATTGTTACTGCTACCACCCTGATATTATGAAGCTGGCCTGTGGCCCTATCAGAGTCAACATCATCTATGGATTGTCCCTTGTCCTCTGCATTTTTGGAGTTGACTCTGTGTTCATTGTTATTTCATATATCCTGATTTTTAAAACGGTCCTGGGTATTGCCTCAGAAGATGGTCAGCTCAAGGCACTTAATACTTGTGTTTCTCACATTTTCACTGTCTGCATCTTTTATGTGCCACTCATTGTGCTAGCTTTAATTCATAGGTTTGGTACATTCACATCTCCTCTTCTCCATGTTACCATGGCCAATCTCTTCCTTTTCTTGACTCCTGTCCTTAACCCCTTGGTTTACAGTTTAAAAACTAAACAGATAAGGTCTGCAGTCCACAAGATATTCAAGGGTAGGCAAAACTAGCCCAAGTAATCAAGTATGGCCTTAGTGAAAAAGATGCCTTAATTCTCTCGTCATCTTTTACCTGTCTGCTTCCTTCTGGGAACTATGTCATTTCGCGGCATGATTTTATGAGAGTTAAGGTATTTTTTTCTTGTCTGCCAAGAAAATGGTGGTATTTTGGTTATTGTCTTGATCCAATTTCATCATCCGCAGAATTGCATGAGCGATCTTACTGAAATAATTTTTGTCTCTCTTCTATTTAAATATTTAAATAGTTAAGTGTTTTACAATTAATTATATGATAAAGGCCAAGTTATTAACATGTTTTATAAAGCTTTACATTTTCTTATGCTTGCCCTTTCCTTCAGCTTCAGCTCCAACTACACAGTGCCACTTCTCAAACTAGATGATTCAACATATTTTTACATATGTATACCAGCCTTCACATGACTTAGGCTTTTACCAATTGCTTGGCTTCAAATGCAATACTATTCTTAAACAAAACTTCCTCTATTATTAATGTTTTTGACATTTTAGTAGAATTGGCATTTCTTTTTTCCCTCAATATATCCCATAAAAATTTTTATTATAATACAACACAATTTTACTTACATCTTCACATTTATCTTTTTCAGTTAATGAAGGATTGTTGTGGGGAGTCACTGTGCTGTTTTATCCTAAATCTATGGTTTATACCTTATTTAGTGACACAGTAAAATTCTAATTCTTTTCTGTAATAAATCAATTAATGTATATAGGCATAGATAATTGACTTGACAATCACAATTCTTATTACCTGCTAACATAATTATTGTTTAATGACTCTTCTTTTCTAAATTAGGGACTATGTCTGTTGTCTTTGCTATTACATCTTTATTACTTTATGGAATATCTGTAATATTGTATACAATAAATACATTTTTAAGTATAAATAAATAAGTTAATAAATATGTCACCTAAGAGATTGATAATACTTTGCACTTGTAAAAGTGTAATTATTTCACATTAAAATGTAACTATAAAACAAGTGAGAGATATCTTTAAAATATTTGATTCTAGAAAGGAAGAAAAAATTGAGTGATTGATGTCTACCTTAAACTCTGAACTTTAATTCATTACCCAAACTAACGTTTCTTAAACCAAAAGAGGTGAGTTTTAGTAGTTCCATGTTAAAGGAAAGGAGACAGTTAAAAGATACTAGGTGAATTGTTAATATCTCCCTAATCAAAAATGATTAGATTCAGGATTAAAAACTACCACATTTTATACATAAGAATACAGAAATTCTGATAAATCTAACAGTTTTTTCGCTTATATAAAATTTAAAGATATGAACATATAGGTGCCATTTAACCACATTTATTTAATTATTTATAATATTTTAACCTAATTTTTATTCATGTCCACTTACATTAGACACACTATGAATTCTCTGATTGCAGCAAACATTTGTCTTATTCAAAGATATATTATTTTGATTATTAATCTGTACATGAATGAAGTATATATTTTTACTTTTATTCAGATATTTATTCCTCATTGACCTCCCCATGTAATGTCATTTCATGATGTGGTAAAGATTAACATTTTGGCAATAGTCTTCTGAATTCTCAGGTTTTGCAGGCATTAAGTATAAAGTAGAGGTAAGAGCATGATGCCCGAAAAATATGATAAGTGTAGAACCAGGACTTAAACTCACATCTGCACGCCTCCAAACACCATGTTCTCAACTCCAGTTTATACTTAATGCCTGTAACACCTGAGAATTCAGAAGACTATTGCCAAAATGTTAATCTTTACCACATCGTGAAATGAGATTATGTGCGGAAATCAATGAGAAATAAATGTATTTTTATTTTGTTTTCTATTTTAAAGAATTACCTGGAATATTCAAATTGTAATGATGTAGAGTTGAGGCAGTTAACAGTCATTTTCTGGAAAGCAAAAATAAAATCAAGATTAGCCAACACAAGAGAAAAAATGATCTGGTTCTTATGAATTTCTATTTATCTATTCAAAGAATCATTCACTAACATAAGTGAAATACTGATAATTAGGAGAGACCTATAGGTTTCTTTTAGTGTTCATTAGACACTAGAAATCAAAAGTCATTCATGTTAAGAAAGTTGATCGTTCTGTTGAAAGATGGTCTATCATTCAATAGATGAATGGATAAACAAATTGTAGTACATACACACAATGGAATATTATTCAGCCATAAAAATGCAGTACTGATTCATGCTACAACATGGGCAAGCCTCAGAAACATTATGCTAAGTGAAAGACACTAGAAACAAAATGTCATATATTTTATGATTTCATTTATATGTCATATTCAGAACTGGTAAATGCATAGAAACATAAAATAGATTGAGGATTGTATAAGATTTTATTGTAGAGGGATGAATACATCCTGAAACTAGATAGAAGTAATGATTGTACAACACTGTAAATGTACAGAATGACATTAAAGTGTACACTTACTTTTAAATGGTTAATTTTATGTATGTGAATTTCACATTAATCAAAAGGAAAAAAGAAAAAAAGAAATGTTTCCTAGACCAAATCAGATTGACATGTTAATGGCCAATGAGAGTCAAGATAAAAGTGTTCATATTAAAAAAAATGGGAAAAAATAATTCTAGAAATGAAATGATAATGTAGAATTTGGCTTCTTAAACACACTAGATAAGATAATTCTGGGAGGCAGAGATTTCTCAATGGTTACCATGTGTCACCACATAGCTCACTCTTCTTTCTATTAAAGGTATAAGGCCAGCTGAGCAACTATCAATTAATTATTGATAAATAATTATATTATTAAATTAATTATTATTAAATACTAACTGACAAATTATTTATCAATAATTTACTTTTTTTTATCGTGGGACAAGAACCAAGTCACACTCAGGTTTCCTTTCTCTCATAAATTCTTGAGTTGTTTTGTGTTCTAAAGTTTAGAATTTCTCTCTTTCTGTTCATGCAGTGTTATTTCTCTGACCCATTGCACAGATAGCATATGTACCTGAAAATAGCTAAGATGATATGTCAGCCTTTGGTACAAAAGGATTAATTTGTCCTATTGTCTGATGAAACTATACCAGTGTTAGAGAGGTATATAGTAACATCTGTGAAAGTGAGGCTCCAGGTACCTCTGTCCCAGGACACCAAATCTATATTTCCTTAGCACAGCAAGGCCAGATCTTCTCTAATTGATAGCCAAGCAATATACTTTGAGAATACATTTGGGAATACAAATGAGAATTCACTTCTTCACTTCTCCAGGGAATACAGAGATCAGTCTCATGATTTGAAGAGGGAGTACGAATTGCCCAGTGGGTGCTCAGGTACATACTCTAAGGATAAACTCAGAGGACACCAGAGACCTACTATGGAGAGAGAGAATGGACACATGAAAAGAAACAACTGTGTATTCCAAACTTCCTGAAAATATGAGAGTCCCTTCCAGTTTTAAATATTACCAGGAAATGTATTTCTAAAGCTTCTTGCACCTTCAAGTTATATTTATGGTTTTCATACCTAGAATTCATACCACTTAACCTATGAGACATATTTCAATCCAAATAGTCCTACAAATATTTTCTGTATGAGAATCTCCCATATATAGGACTCAAATATGATTAAAATTAAGATATTTATATTGTTATGCAGACATTCTGTATTTGGGGGGGAATTTAAAGCATTGTAGAAGGACATATTCCAAATAAAAGACAAGAGGTTTTATTTTCATATTTTTTATTTAAATCTGTTTATATTTTATGATTGTTTTTCTGAAACCATTCCAAGCTAAACTTCATTTAACATAACAATTTAGGGACAAATTAAAGCACAAATATAACAAAGTGTATTTATCTAAAATTGTCCATATATGTAATGTATACTTGATTTCCTCTGGTATATTAAATTGGATTTCACATCTAGTTAAAGATAAGATGTACTGATTAAACTAAAATCGAGGCTCTGCATCTTCTCTTGTATGTATTCAGGGAACATAATAACCCAGGCTTTCTATGCCTTAATGTCCCCATCAGTGAAAACGAGTTCATAATAGTATCTATGTTTTAAGAATGTTGAAAGGAGAAATGTAGTAATTTACATAATGTGTTTACCACAATTTCTGGCATATAGCAAATGCTCAATAAATATTAACTATTATGCTACAAACCAAAAATATAGTAGAGTACCAGGGCAAAGCCAGGATTTAAAGATAAATACAAAAGATTAAAGTCTTCTGTCACTCAGATGGTGGTATCAAAAGTAGGCAGAGAATAATATAGTTGTTCTTCAGTTCAAAGACATATTGAGAGTTCCCTTTTAAAATATTTTTTCATAATATGTGTATATTTGCAAATGTGCAAAAGAGTTCAGACTAGGTTTACCCATTTTATAATTGTGAATATCAGATATATTTGTCAGTTCAGTATTGCCATTGCAGATCAGGGACAGACATCAAATTTTTATGTACACTAATGATGCCTCTAAATTAATACTCACAGAGTAGAGCCAGACATTATTATTCTACCCATTTTAAATCAAATTATGTGAACATGAACTCATGAATCACTAATTTATTGATTTAATAGTCATGTATAACCTTTTTTCATTTTTCACCTTTTGTCTTTTGTTCCTTACAGTTTCCCTAATGCCTTAACCTAACATGGGCAATCCACAACCAGGTGACATCTTGATCTCTATAAAATCAGCCCCTCATTGATCTTTTATAGCCCAGAGTCAGATTCAGTTTAGCAGTGGAAGCAATGTGATTTCTATTAACCTCATACACCAAAAACACTGAGCTCGAGTTGGATATTTATCACCATTTCTCCTTATCACTACCAAACAATCATCATCCATGATCAGAGTTATGATGATTTATTTAAGCATTCTGTCTTTTTTCCCTCCTTAGTTAGATTACATACTTACTTCCTGAGGCAAAGACCTGAGTATTTTTATTTTTGAATTTATGATGCCTACCATACTTTTTGACACATAAATGCTAAATAGATTTTAATCAGTTATTCCTTCTGATATAGATGAGATATCATTCTCCAGCAATGACATGTTGCACCCAAAATCGCTTGTGCAAGGCAGCCTGGATCTGACGAGATTTGAGACTGTAGACCAGAGGGTTGAGCATGGCGTCATGAAGAGGTAGGCATTACTCATGGTGGTATATAGAATTGGTGAAGTATCCTGGGTATAACGATGCAGCACTGCCAAGCTGATGAGGGGCAAGTAGAACACAAGTACTGTGCATAGGTGGCAGGCACAGGTATGCAGTGATCTCCAGTTTCTGTCTTGAGTCTTCTTCAGCTTCATAATAGTGCCCAAGATCTTCATGTATGAAGCTAGGATAAAGACAGCATCCAATGAAAATGTGAAGAGTACAAAAATCAATCCATAGGCACTGCTGAAAGTGACATCCCCACAGGCCAGGTTCAGTATATCCTGGTAGTAGCAGTAAGAGTGTGAGAGGATATTGGTCCCACAGAAAGAAGAGTTCCTGAGGGAAAAAGGTAGAGGAGCCAGCAGAGTAGCACCTCGTATAAGGATAGCTCCACTAAAGCAGGCAATGGTATAGTGGTTCATAATCCTGGTGTAGTTTAGTGGAACACAGATAGCTACCAAGCGGTCAAATGCCATGGCCACCAGGACTCCTGATTCTACTAAGGAGAGGGTGTGGATGAAGAACATTTGGGCTAGGCAGGCATTCAGGCCAATGAGGCGGACATCAAGCCAGAAGATACCCAAGACAGTAGGCATTGTAGACAATGAAAGGCCTAGGTCAGTAATGGCAAGCATGGCCAGAAAATAAAACTGAGGTTCATGAAGATTCCGTTCTGCTCTAACTAAGAAAAGCAGAAGAGCATTACCCACAAGGGCTACAAGATACAGGAGACATAAGGGGATGGATATCCATATATGTGCAGCCTCCAGGCCAGGGATACCAATGAAAGAAAAGGTGGGCCAGTTCGAGGCAGTGTTATTAAAAGCCAGCATGTAGGTCTGACTGTAGTCCAGGATGCTTGCAGACCTACAAAAGAGAAATCACGTGTCAGTAAAGGTGAAAACTAAATTTTAAGTAAACAGATTGTTAATACACAGAATCATAAAATTTATATTTGTAAATTCATCATTGTTTCTTTTGATATATGGATGGCAACCAACCACATGAAAAGATGCTCAACATCATTATTTATTAAGTAAATGTAAATGAGAAATACAATAAGATACCACTTGAATGACTAGAATTAAAAAGACTGAAAATCCCATGTGTTGGTGAGGATGTGGAACAACTGGAACTCTCATATAAGATGAATGTAATGTAAATGGTTATGGCCTTTTAAAAAATACCAGCTTGACATTTTTTCATAAAGTCACACATGCCCTTATTATAGAGTCAGCATTACCCAGCAATCTCACTCTTAAGAATTTGCTCAAGACAAATAAAAACACATGTCCACACAAAGACTTGTACATAGTCACAGCAGCTTTATTTGTGATAGCAAACAACTGGAAAGAAACCAAATATACATCCACTACTAAATGCATAAATAAACTGTGGCAGATCCATGAAATTTAAGTTAAAAAGGAATACATTGCTGATAGATGCAACAGGATGAATGGATCAGTCATGCCATGTAAAAGAAGGCAAATACAAAAGAGCAATTTTTTTTTCTATAAAATTCTAGAAAAGATGAAGTCGTAGTGATAGTTGATCAATTTTCAGAGGTGAATGGGAGTGTGAAGAGATTGTCTACATACAGCAAGAAGTGACTTCTTAAGAAATGAAAATGTTTCATACCCTGGCCAATGTAATGACTACCTGACTTCATACATTTTTTTAAAACTCATCAAATTTTACTGTTAAAATTGGTGAATTTTACTGTATATGTTATACCTCAATATAACTGACCAAAAAACTATAATTCATCAAAATGTATCTCTTCAGTATATCTTCCCTAAATCTTCTTTCAACTCATTCACAAAGGAAACGTCACTGTGGTTTGTAAAATAACTTGCCTCCCATGACGAGAAATCAGTGTATCTGGGATGAGTCCCAGGCTATTTTATTTTACATATTCACTTATTTGACTTTGATCTAAATGGTCCACATAGCATATTGAAAAAATTTCAGAAAGCTCTATGTGCTCTCCAACATTTTTGTCAAAATTGTCTTTTCATTTTTCCCCCTATTTCAGAGAAATCTAAATTCCTACATGTATCTTTTTCCTTAGAAATATAAAGCTCCCTTTGGACAAAAAGCATACTTTCTGTATTTCTCATTGGTTTACTTCTTTGCTCCTTCTCTTCTCTTCTGATTCTTATACAATTTTTGGGCAAATTGAAGCCTCAAGGCTTCAGTTAATTCCTAAATTCCATATTTGATAAGATACTCGTTATAAATATATATTCAACTGACCTATAGGCATCTCTACACAGATGTTTCACAGGGAATTCAACTATATACCCTAAACATAAGAGTTAAATTAACCCTTCCCAATCCTTATAACTTTTTGCTTGTGTTTTCTTTAGAAATATTACTAATAAGGCAGATGTGTTTTTAATGTCTGTTAATTTTACCATTGATAGTGAAATTATGAAGAGCAAAGGGTCAAGAACCAGAGTGCCTGGATTCAAATTTGGCCCTCTTCTTACTAGCAGTTTATCTCTAGTTAAATAAGTTATCTCTTGGTGCCTACATCTTTATTGGAAAATGAGAATGTTAGTAACTACTTTCCCTAGGTTTCTAATAAAAAATATTAAGAATAATGCTTCACTACATAAAATGATGTTTAACTAGAGGCTATTCTTATTAAATCTCACCATTATTCTTCATCTTAATCATTGTTTCTTTAAAACAGACTCTAACAATTTCTTTTCTGAAAACTCTACCTCAAGAATTTCTCCATAAATCCATTGTTCATATATTTTTCATATTGACTTTATAAAATTTCAATATTACTGTATTACGTTCTTTTAAATATTTCCCCATAAACGACAAATAAACTTAGCTTCCTTTGCTTATTATGATGCACAAGACTTTTATGATCTGGACACCATATTTCTCTAAGCTCATCACTAATACTAAATGACCTCCCTCTGCTCTACATTTTGTTACAGTAATCTTGAAGATACCTGGAACTTTATCCTTATTTATTATCATTTTATGTCTTTATACCTTTGCTCAAGCCAAGCCCTCTGACTCGATCATTTGACCTTCCCTCTTCTTACATACCTAATGAATTTCTCTTCAGTCTTAAAAATCAATCTCAGGTTTTATCTCTTCTAGAAAATATTCCCTAATCCTTTCAAATAGAATTAAACAAACTGCTTTCTTTGGTACTTTTAATGCTTCCATCATTGCACCCATAAAGTTTTTAATTGTCTTAACTAGTCTGCAAGTGCTTGAGATCACAACAAGTCTTTTTGTTTCTCTAAATGAGAATATTTCCCTGGAAAATGCTATGTATTATAAGAAATCATTTTTGTATAAATGAATGATTGACCTGATCGAGGTAAGGTGCTTGATCTCACTAAATCTCAATTTTGTTTTAATTAAATTTGTAATAATGACACTGTATTAAATGTTACTGTGAGGATTAAGTGTATGACAGCAAAAGCACATAGCACACTGCTTAAAAGTATTTAATCAGCATTTGTTTCCAAGCTTTCGTATTATTCAATTCAATATAAATGTATGCGTAAGTGAATGGTAGACATTAAAAAAAAAAATACTTGGAGTAAAAAGGGGTCAAATATGTGGTGACAGTAAGAAATCTAACTATGGGCGGTGAACACAGAATACAATATATATATGACTTACTGTTGAATTGTATGCTTGAAACTTATAGGGTTTTGTTAACCAATGTCACTATAATAAAAATAAACAAACAAACAAACAAATAAATAAAATCCCATATTTAACTTCACTAGCACATTGTTCATTAAAAAATATAGAAATATTTCTGTAAAATAATCTCACATTATTTGTATAGTCTAAAATGTCATATTAAAACTATATGTGAATTTATTAAAAATCACATTATATGAAGAAATTATATATATGAATGAGATTACATATCTCATTATATATATGTGTGTATATATATATATATATATATATGTCAGTCTATCTTCTTACATATATCTATCAAATCTCTTACATGTATTATTTATATTTTTGAAAGAATTGTCGAAAAGCAGTAAGGTTGCAGTTGACCATATTCCAGGTCAATAGCAGCAGATTAAATATGTGTTGGATAAATAAAACAGACAGCAGAAACAGAAGTAGCAAGAGTGACAGAACAAGACAAGGATACAGAGGGAAAGAAAAAGAGAAAAAAGGAATAGAAGGAGGAAAGGAGGGTGAAGAAGAAGGAAGGAAAGAAGAAAATTTTAGGAGAAATTAATTAAAGAACATCTTTATTTACCAGTATCGATTCTCATACTTGAATTTCTATAAGCAGACAAACTGAATAATTAATATAAACATTATATACAAATAACATATATTTAAATAATATTTAAGTAGTGAGTGCATCACATATGTGTGTATATGTGTGAGTCTACCCCTCAAAGTCCAACCAGAAATCATGTTCTTAAAATTTTAAAGTGTCGCTTCCACATTGATTTACTAAAAGCCCTATTTTATACACGTATAAATGATAAATGTCCCTGATAGAGATAGGTTAAAAACACATAACATACCTAATTATAAAAATATCCTTCACTTACATGTAAGCACATACATAAACACACTCATTCACATATATGTGTCTGTTACGCATGTATCTTAATTATCACATAAAAAACATTTTATTTCACCATAACTTCTGGTTCAAACAACAAATTGAATAAAATTCCTTTGATTTCAACTAATTAGCCCTGCCTTTTAAATCTATCATCCATCTATCTATCCATTATCTATCTATCTATCTATCTATCTATCTATCTATCTATCTATCTATCTATCTATCTTTCTATCTATCTATCATCTATCTATCTATCTATCATATATCTATTTATTTTGGTCAAGGAAAGACCTAGTTCTATCAGCTGCTGGAGAAAAAATTTTATTTCCCCTGCTTCCCCTTTGATGTTTGTTATGTTATGTTTTATGTTATGTTATGTTATGTTTTATGTTATGTTATGTTATGTAATGTTATGTTATTTTATGTTATTTTATGTTATGTTTGTTGTTATGTCATACCACCATGTATCAGTTATGCATGTTTTAATAAGAACCTTGTTTGTGACAGCTATGATTCTCATCACAGGAGATTTCAACATGTGTGAGAAATAAGCATTATGCAAGAAACTTAATTATTATGTTTTAAAAATTGACTTTGTTATTTCACACTTATATAATCCAGAGAATCATTTAATCTTTCTGAGAACTAACATTCCTTGTCAAATGTGAGTAATTATGTCTATTAATGGTATTTAGAAAGATTAAACAGAAAACAGAAAAAAAGCTTATAATGCTGACAAATGAAAAACACAACTTTAAAAAGTTACCGTTAAGTAATGTATTGAGGTCAGATTCAAAGATACACACCAAATTTATATCTCTATCTAGATTACTCCATATATTTTAACTTGAAAATACTGAGGAACAACATCTGCAAAATTTCAGTAACTTTAAATAGAACTTAGATCAGGAATATTATGGTATCTAGAATTATTAATATGGGGTTGAAATTGCTTTATCAACAAGTCTCAAAATACTAGCAGAACAGTTCTTTATCAAGGTCAATTCTATATTTTTTACCTGACCATTTAAGTTTGATTTTGAATGGTCAGTTTTCCAAAACACAAATCTTCATTTGAATATCATAGAATCTAAAGATGACAAATAACTCAGCATTTAGGCTGGGAAAAACTCTTTTGCTTAATGAGAAGTGGGCAGGGAAGAACCTCAAAAATTTGCAAAAGCATTTGATATTCTCCTCGGTTCAGCACCTGAAAACAGAACATGCTTATTTAGTCAAATCCAGTCATGTTTGCAAATTATGTTCATGAGAAGCGGGTTTCAGGACTCAGAGGAAAACTGTGAAAACAAGAACACTGTCTATGAAATTTGGGGCCCTAAAAATCTAGCTATGTAAACGCAATATGCATATATAGTATTAACAGATATTCTTTAAATTCATCATGACTACAATAAATATTACTTAGAAAAAAATGAATAAAATTAAACCAATCATTTAACTTTAAATTGTGTTACTTATCAAACATAGGGCTTTCTAAACAATTTAATCTCTAAATCTCACACATCCTGACTCAACATTGGCATTCTCTTTATCCTGGAAAGCTGGTTGTTATTATACCAATTTAGTTAAATGAGCGTTCTGTTTTACGATGGTAGTTAATATTACTTATGTCTGAAATACTTCACTTACTGTACAATGAGAGCTTTTAGTTGTGTCTGTCAGCAGGCTTATTTTTCCCTGCAAAACACAAGACTTCACAACTCAGTGTGGAGAAATCGAGTCTTCAAGGGCTTGGCAGTTTAACAGTGTTTTACAAACCACCAAGAGAGTCTCCAGGTGCCGGAAAAGCCCTGCTGAGATTTATTTTCACCCCAAGGGATCTGAAAAAAGAGGGAGAAAATCTTAGATATTATATACCTTAGAATATCTTTTTGTACAGGAGAAACCAAAAACTTTCATTTTATTGAAATCCAGTGAGTCTGAGTTCTTTCTTTCTTTATTGTATGTAAGGCAAGTTGAAGTGAATGTTTACAAATTGAAACTATGTTTAGATGAGACTGACTGTTTAGGAAATGTTAAGTTTTTTTAACAAATAAAATAACCGCTTAAAAGTATTTAAAGCAAATATTTAAATGTATTTGTCAAAACTTAAATATACAAAATTATTTCTTGCAATTTTGGGGTAAAGACAGCAGTTCTTTCCCTCAAAGTTAACAAAACAAAATTGTGTCTAAATTTTTTTTTTCTGACTAGAAAAAGAAAATATACTAAATCAATTTAGTAGATGACATAAGACTATATCTTTCTATACCTTGTGCTTTTCTCTCAGAATTTCTCAAAGGCATACTTTCACGACAACCCCTCTGAGTTTTAAAAAAGATACTTAATATTGCATAATAGGAATGTAACAATGTATTAACCGTTTCCTTGATTTTTTTGTTTATATTTCATAAATATGAATAATTGTGCAATCTTATTACTTATCATTTTGTGCACTTGTGTGTATATTTCTACAGAATAGATGCTCAAGTTAAATTGCAGGACCAAAGTATATCTATTTTACATATTTAATTCCTGTCATATATGTAAAATAAATTTACATCCACATAGGTGTAAAGATTTGTCTGCTTTTCCTTCACACTTGCCAATTTCTTAAATGTTCTAACATGCTAGACAAAAAAAAGTACATTGTTGTTTCTTTAATATACACTGTTATATTGATTATTAGTGAAAATAAGACCCTTTCTTATGTATTGTTGGACATTTGTACAAGTTCTTTTGTAAGTTGCCTAACCAGGCATTCCAAAACATTCAAATGGATATTTTAGAGTCAGTCTTTACTCAGGTCTACCTTTTTTTACCCACATTTACATTTGTATTGTAAAATAAAGGCAAGCCGATTATATTTTAGAAAATATGAGTCCATGTGGCACCTGATTGGAGATCATATTAAATTCAAACTCCTAAACCAGCATCTCATTCACTGTAGCCCTCAAAACCATTGTATATCTTTATATTCTTGTCCTGATTTTGCCTCGACTGTAACAAAATATTTGCATCTAAAATTATTCTGGAGACTACTAAATGGTAAAATTCATAGTTATTTATCTTTTTTTTTTAGAACAGCTCGCTGAGGCATAACTTAAATATAGTAAATCTCACCATTTTTAGGTGCGCATTTCTGAGTTTTAACAAATATGTACACCTTCATGTAAACATCGCTAAGATCAAAATGCACATATTTTAATCCTTTCAAAAATGGCCCCTGTGCTCTGCTTTTAGGATGCCTCTTCCCTGCTAGGCCCTGGAAATTACTCTTTGATTTCTGTTTCTATAGTTTCAGTTTTTCCAGAATGTTATGAAAATGGAATTATACAGTATGTATATAGCTATTGTGTTTTGATTCCTTCACTTATCATTATGCTCCATAGATTCATCTATGTTATTGCAAATATAGGAAATTCATTAATTTTTACTATCAAATAGCACTACAGCATGTGGGGACACCATGATTTCTTTACCCATTTACCACTCGATGTCTGTATCTGTTGTTTTTAATTTGTGGCAAATATAAATACAGGCTGAACATTCAGATAACAGGTGTATCTGTGGCCAAGATTTTATTTAGTTGGTTAAATACCTATGAGTAGGGATTTTTTATCTAACATATTATTTTGTATTCCCATAACCAATATATATAAGTGTGAGAGTTGCTCCAAGTTATTGTGAGATTTTATTTTTAGACACTTGAAAAACTGTGTAGGGACAAAAAGGTATCAGTTTTAATTTGCATCTCCTTAATGACTAATAATAGTCAATATTTTTTCATATTACATTTCCTCTCAGTACTTTTCTTTGGTAAAATATTTAAATATTTGCTCTTTTTACAGTGTTGTTTATTTTCTAATTATTGAGTTGTGAGATTTTATTATGTGTTCTGAATATGTCTTTTTGGACATATGTCTTGTGCAAACACTTTTGTCCAGGCCTGTGAATTGTCATTTTATTTTCTTAACTCTGTCATTAAAAAATTACTTTTAATTTGGTAGAAGTAAAATTTACGATTTCCTTTTACTTTTAAGTTGGTGTTTTGACTAACGAAAGTAATAATCATATCTTCTTATTTTCCTCTAGAAATTTTATAGTTTTAGATTTCATATTCATGTCTATAATCTATTTAAATTAATTTTTATGAAGACAATCATTCTCCATTGAATTACACTGCCATCTTTGTTAAAAATGAATTGACCATAAAAGTGAACATCTCATTTTGGAATCTTTATTCTTTCTTATTAGTCTATATACCTATGTTTTTACCATTACTACACTGTCTTAATTACAGTATTTTAAATATTCTTGAAATTAGCACACATCTTCAACCTTTTTCTTTTTCAAAATTGTTTACCTGTCCTATTTCTTCTCTCTCATCAGTCTGACTACAAGTTTATAAATTTTAAACAATTGATGTTTCAAAAAAACAGATCTTGAATTTTTAATTTTCCTTATCGATTAACTGTCCTCAAAATAATTTATATATTTACATTGATTACTTCTTTTTTTTGCAAAGGATTTAAATTGCCCTAATTTATCTATTGTCTTATAAAGTATCAACTTATTTCATAAATTTATGATCGTTTGTGATTGTTTTTCTCAAATGTTAGAATTTGATAATGTAACGCTTCCTTGAAGCATAATTTTCCTACATATTTGCATACTGTGTTTTTATTTTAATTTGATATAAAATATTTCTAATTTTTCTTTTTACTTGCTATTCGTTTAATGGGTTATTCAAAAAATGTGTTGTTTAATTTATAAATATCTAAGGGAATTTACAATATCTTTCTGTTACTGATTTTAATTTAATTTTTTTAGTTAACTGAGAATATATTTTGTATTACTTCAATCCTGTACATTTGCAAATATTTTTATTTTTTTATGAGACAAGTTCTCCTAAGGCTTTTGGTAGGTTACTCAAGGCAAATTTTGATCTTTAAGTCTGCTGTACTGTGGAGATCTTCTGTCTTTATCAGTCCTTGGAGACATCTCAAAGACAGACTCATCTAACTTATGCGTGCGTTCATTTACATGAAATATTTCTTATTCAAAGCAATATACAGATTTAAAGCAATCCCCATCAAAATCTCAATGGCATTTTTTAAAGAAATAGAACAAAAAAATCATCAGATTTATATGGAAGCACAAAAGATCTTGAAAAGCCAGAGCAATCCTGAGAAAAAAGAACAAGGCCAGAGGTATTGGTCTGCTTGACTTCAAATTATACTACAAAGCCACAATAATCAAAAACAGCATGGTATTGGCAGAAAAATAGACAAACAGACCAATGGAATAGAATAGAGAGTCCAGAAATAAATTCTCATGTGTATGGGCAAATCATTTTCTACAAAAATGACAAAAACATAAAATGGAGAAAGAAAAGCCTCTTCAATAAATGGTGCTTGGAAAATTAGAAAGCCACATGCAAAAGAATGAAAAAGAATTGTTGTAACCATGCACCAAAATTAACTCAAAATGGATCAAAGACCTGCATATGTCCTGAAACAATAAATTGCATAGAAGAAAAATACGTAACAACTCACGGATCCTGGATTTAGAGAGGATTTTATGAATTTGACCTCAAAGGCAAGGGAACTAAAAACAAAAATAAATGAATGGCACTATATCAAAATAAAATCTTCTGCACAGCAAAAGATACAGTCAATAAGACAAAGAAGTAATCATCTGAATGGGAGAAGATATTTGCAAACAATGCCTCCAAAAAAGTGACTGATATCCAAAATATAGAAAGAACTCATAAAACTCAATAATAAAAAAAAATTCAACTAAAAAAATGAGCAGAAGACTGAACAGACACTTCAAAGAAGACATACAACTGGCCAACATATGAAAAGATGCTCAACTTCACTAGCTACCAGGGAAATGCAAATCAAAACCACAATGAGATATCACCTCACACCTATTAGACTGACTATCAACAACAGGGCAAATAATAACTGCTGGAGAGGTTATGGGGAAAGGGAACCCTTATACACTGCTGGTGGGAATATAAATTGGAACAGCCACTATAGAAAACAGTATGGAGATTCCTCAAAAAAATTAAGAATAGAGTTACCATGTGACCCACCAATCTGTCTTCCGTGTGTTATTCCCAAAATTTGAAAACATTTATTTGTAAAGATATATGCACCTGATGTTCATAGCAGTATTATTCATGATGGCCAAGATGTAGAAACAATTGAAGTGTCCTTTGATAGAGGATTGGATAAAGGAGAGGTGATACATATATACAATGGAATATTGCTCAGCCAGAAGAAAAGAAAAAATATTGCCATTTGCGAAAACATGGGTAGATTATCATGCTAAGCAAAATAAGTCAGACAGAAAAAGTTGAGAAGCATATGATTTCACTCATATGTGGAATATAAAACTGAAAGCAGCAAATGAATATGACAAACAGAGACTCATGGACCCAGACAATAGTTTAGTGGTTACCAGAGGGGATGGGTGGAGGGTAGAGGTACATAGGGATAAAGGAGGTCAAATACATGGAGGTTAAATACAGAAGGAAATTTAACTTTGGATGGTGAAGACACAATGCAATATACATATGATATATTATTGAATTGTACACTTGAAAACTATATGATTTTATTAACCAATGTCACCCCAATAAATTTAATTAAAAAAGGAATATATTTCTTATATACTTACAAAAACTAGCAATGATCACAGAAAGAAAGACAAGCAAAAGTATGTCTATTAATAAGGCAAATTTGCACCAAGGGAAACATTTCTAATCCAGTAAAATATGAAAGGATTACTTAAAAGCAAGTGTTTCTCATTCATAATTAAACATAAATGATCTCAGTATTTGGGAGCTCAATGTAAAGCAATTGGAAAATGAATACAACATGAAATTTATCTCATTGTTGCATCATGGAGATCTCTAAGCAGAAGACTCAAAAGTTGCAGGTCTTGAACCATGGTTGAAAGTTAAGTATAAATTAGATTCACAATTTATCAATTACTCTGAGAGAACACTACTTTAAGATAGTGTTAGTAGTAGTAGTATTTCAAAAAAAAAAAAAAAACATGTGATCAGGTTGAGATATTTATAGGATTTGGGGATCTGAACTGAAGATGTGGCAGCCTGACCCTGCCTGACCACTTCCTGCTCAAACGAGTTAGTTCCTGACTGCACTCCCCACCCTTCCCCAGGACTCCCCAGCTGACATGGCAATCTGAAAACCCGCTTAAACAATTAAGCTGGTTTCCTTATAGTTTGGCAACCAATCGATGTTCTCTTTATGTTCTCCTTTTGTGGAATATCTATAGCTGTGTGGGAATGCAGAAGTACAAGTTGGTATAAAACTGGCCACCATGTTACAATCGGGGGTCAGCCTTTGGATAAGAATCCGCTGAGCCAGTGCTGGCATCAATAAATGCTGCTTCCTGCTTATAGCCTTGGTGTCCCTACTGAGAATCCTACAACAAAGATTTGAGATATTTGGAAACTAAATGGTAATTGAAATTAAATGGTAATTGATAAAGTTTATGGCACCATAGTTTAGACTTGATGGAGACAATGTGATATGGGAAGTGAAGGTAGTCTTAATAAATAAACTATTGTTTGGTAAGTGACCTAAGCTGTTTTTCTATGTGAGAAATCTATTATTCTCAAATAATTTTCACTTTCTCAGAGGAGCATAATGATTGAATAGATTTATTTTCAGGAATTTAATGGTGATGATTGGTGACGTTATTTGCTTTGAATCTCTAATTTCTTATGCAAGAATTTTCTTGAACAAATAAGAAACCTTATACAAGTATCCTCAGTTCATAGTCTGGATATAATCTATGTCGATTTAGGTGTGATCAGTTCTGTTTACCGTTTCACCGATAGGAAGGAATAGAAGAAATTTTTATATTTAGTAAAGTTGGAGTTGGATGGTGAATGTTTTCTAGTCCAACTCTGAGATTCTATATATTTTCAAATATTCTCAAAGGCCCCTGAGAGGTTAAATTTATTTATGAATTCTATAATGCCATTTCATATAGTCATCGTTCATTGTAATGTCTTAAGTATATACACAATCATTAATACATTAATATGTATAGTTATTCAATACATATTTTAAATAAATAGTATATTGTGGGATTTGTAAATATTGATATACTATTTATTTAATTTTTTTTCTTTGCTAGGCCTTGATATGTCTGATATATGAACAGAAGAATAAAGAATAAGAAATTTTTATTGGGCATGATCAAACTCTATTAATTTGAGCATCTCATCTAAGAATCTGTTCTCACATTTTAGGAATTACTTATACAGCAACATCCTCTTTTTGCTTCTAGTCCTTCGTTTAACTTATACTTTTCCCAAAGGTCATGGGTCTTCACAACTGTAAGTAGAAGGAAATTGTCTATTTTAATTCAGCTAAGTTATAAAGAAAATTTAATGAGTTATGAGATATTATTATAATGCAAATTTTGATATGGCTATCTTCAATAAAACAAACAAAAATGATAGAAACATCCAGAAAAATTGAAAGCTACTTTTCCTCTCTGGATAATATACAGTTCTCTTTATTTTACATACATTAGTGGCTTCAATTCCACAGTATTATTATTAGTATAGAAAGCTTCAGGTTGAGCAGAATCAGGGAGATAGCAGATTAATCTGCATTTACACTTAAATAATTATCATGTGAATGCTTCTCCCTTATAAAAGAGAAAAATAAATACTTAGTTTCAGAGAGGAGATACTTTACCAATAAAAGTCACACTTACACAAATTATAACATTAATATTATTTTGGAGTCTATTTTGCTAGAAGGAGAATACGCTCTGGACCATGAATGACCTTTGAATCCTAGACTGCCTTCATATTAATTATCTGACATAGGATAAATAAATTAATTTACTTGAATTTCAGTTTCTTCAAAGTTAGCAATAATTTACTGGGTTGATGTGAGGAAAAATGTGATTTTATATGTGAAAAAGTAAAAGTAAACAACACATACAAGTGCTTTTTAAATTCCTAAGCATTACTCATCAGAAGGAAGGTTTACTTCTACTGTCAAAATATTTCTAGCTGAATTCATGGAAATTTGACCACTCTTGGAATATTATTAAATCTATGGATTTTGCTAGCCTGAAAGATCATGTCCATATTTTTATTTGAAGCTATGTTACATAAAAAGTCCCTTGACCTACGGTTATGCGTAAATGTTTGTGTAAAGTGAATGGTGTGTTTATGGGTAGGACATGGAATGATGATAGAAAACCATATATAGTTTATCATTTCAGAATTCTAAGATAATTTCTACATGTGCTGAATAAGTTTCTATATTCAAAGCATATGACATAAATTGAACAATAGTAAAGTTTGAACAGATGCCTGTGATACAATTAACTTTTGAGACTCAAAAAATATATTATTAAAGATATGAATAATCCCAAAATGTAGATATTACATTGTTTTAAATTAACTTGGTGATGAATGTCTATAACACCAAGAATTAATGAGTGATTTTCAATTCACTTCATGCAAAACAGTAGCCAGTATTTGGGTCATTTGTAGAGCATTTCTAGGAAGCAATGAAAGGTAGACTTTGAATCAAGAAGAGAAAGAGACTTCCCAGGAGATTATTATGCTCAGGAGATAGCTGTATGAATAATACAGACACTCAAACCAGGTCATAGGAATTCCTGATTTTGGACAAAGAAGAGAAAGCTGGTCCTCTAGGACATTAGCAAACACTCTGCCTTCAGATGCCAGGTAAGATAAAAAAAACATTCTTTATCTGGATTTGGAAGAGCACTATGACAAAAGAGACTGTATAAATTAGTGAGTAGAGAAACTCTAGACTATAAGGAGTCACAGGAGTCTAGAAATGTTTCTGTGAAAATGTCTCTTGCTTTCATCAAGGACCTGAGATATTTGGACAATGGTATTGAACCAAATAAAAAGAGTTTCATGCATTTCTCAACTAGAGAAGTGCAGCACTACCCATGTCTGTGTTAACACTGACCATGAAGTCCAGCCTCATTCCTGAACATAAACATTCTTCGAGGAACCAAAGAGTATAGATTCAGAAAATGCTTGAAAACTCATGGGATAAAAAAAAAGACATTGAGAAGAAACATAGCACCAGACCCTTAACATTGGAAGGCGCAATGATGAAACTAAGGTGAATGTGCTCTTATCCAACAGAGTGAGTTTCCTAGACCCATTCCCACCACCTCTACTTTTTACAACAAATTTCAAGATTTAAAAAATGGAATGAAGTTAATCCCAATTTTCTTAATTTTTAAAAGATAATTTATAGGATTGTAGTTAATTCCTTATTATTCTAAAAATGGCATCCAAATGGATTCAGATTGAGATTTTGAAAAGTTAACTAACCTGCCAAATGAAAGCAGGGACGTGTGAACAAGATCCTTGTTTCTCCTTCTCAATTTTTATGCTTTATCCTTATCATTATGCTTTTGATAATGCAAAATCTCAATCTGACAAGTCTAGGGAACTTTTCAAAATCTCAATTGAAAACTCATGAGATTGAGATTTTGAAAAATTGCCTAGACTTGTCCAGGGTACACAGTGAGGCTTTAGAGGAAAGGTTTTTAAAATTAGTTTTACTGTTTTCTTTAAAAATCTTACTTTGACCAAAGATTAGACTTAAGAAGAATTTGAATAGAAACAGCTGAAAAATACTCAGGCCACCACAGCTAGAGTCTCTATGCAGGGAACAAAGATTTGTAAATGAACATTACAAAGACCCATAAACAATACCACAGATGACATTAGTGAGGATAGGTGAGAGATTGGGACAATTAGTATATGTACATATTTGTAAAGCTTACTGTTTGTGGAAATGACTGCATAAGATATGAATAGTATATATGCAATGTCTGTTCAGTTTCATAAATGCGGTGAGGGTTGGACTCAGAAAAAAATATGTACTTTGCTGTCTGTGAGAAGGAGACTCAGTGTATCCACAACTGATCTGGAAATAAATACTGTTAACACAGACCATGAAAGCTGTCTCATCTCTGACATGTTGTACATCATAGTTGAACGATAAACAGACTTTGCACTTCTTCAATATAAGTTGCTAGATGTGTTTTCTTAGATCTTTGCTATAATCTTAAACAGCCAAAAAGAAAAAAAAAAATTTTTATTGAGTATTTGGATGAATAAATATTCATAACTATATTAAATTAAAATCCATATTAAATTAAATTAATAAAATAGTTGTTTAATATTTTGCTATTGTTACTAAAAGCATTTCTAAACAAATATACAGTAACTGTATAAAATGTCCCTATATTTTATTAATTAAAATTTAAAATATTAGCCTATAATAAAAAAGAGCTCAAAAACAAAAATTAAAAAATTAAACAATTTGTTCAATTTTTTTGTTTCTTTTTTCATGTTTGATTGAATAAAAATAACATGCTTACATTCAATAATGAATTATCCTGTAACAGTGCCTCATAAACTATGTAGTGAAGGTACATTTAATCACAATAGAATTATTTGTAAAATATAACTAAAAAGTGTTTAAGAAGAAATCAAATGAAAAATACATCCAAAATATGATAATAACCTTATTTTTGTACACTAATAATAATTATTATTAAGTTAAAGAAACACAGATATATTGTCACACTAATGCAAAAGTTTCTAAATGTTTATTTTCAATTTCTGCACTTATCTCATTGCAGAAAAATTAATATTAAAATGTACCTATAACCTACAGTTTGAGTTACACTGTCTAATATTTATCAAGGTTAACCAAGGTGGTAAAAAATGCCCTGAAATGATAAACTACTGTAATTTCTAATAACATATATAAAGTGGCATGTATTTTTAAAAGAAATGTATTTAAAGCACATTATTTATTTTAGATTTTTTCATTTAAAAATTTATTAGATCAATTAAATAACAGGTAAATTAAATATCAATGATACTTTTAAAAAAATTTTCCCATCAGTAAGTCACAATGTCTGGATAATTTTATCAAAAAAAGTCTTATTTTATAGTCTAGAAGCTTAGATACTCTCTGTTAAGAAATGGATTTTAATCTTATATTAGACACATATCACAGTCAGTTTAAAATAAGAGGTATTATGAGTAGTCAATTAAATGTTCAAGTTGAATTTTAACATCCGTGTCTGAGGTTATGCATTTCATTCTAGGAAAGGCATGCAGCTCTGGGATCATGTTTCCTATCAACAATACCAATTCAATATTCCCCACCTTCCTGGTGACAGGCATACCTGGGCTGGAGGCTGTGCACATCTGGATTTCCATACCCTTCTCTGCTATGTTCTTTATTACCTTGGTGGGCAATGTGACCATCATGACAGTTATCTGGCGAGAACAGACCCTCCATGTGCCTATGTACCTCTTCCTGGTCATGCTAGCTGCCTCTGATCTGGGTCTGTCCCTCTTCACGTTCCCCACAATGCTGAGGATCTTCTGGCTGGATGCTCGCGAGCTCACCTTTTCAGCTTGTTTCACCCAAATGTTTTTCATCCACACCTTCCAGGATTTTGAGTCAGCTATCATATTGGCAATGGCCTTTGACCGCTATGTGGCCATAGCTCATCCATTGCACTATTCTTCCATTCTCACCAATAGTGTAATTGCCAGGATAGGTTTGGCCATTGTAATTCGTGCCATGGTTGCACAAGTGCCCCTTCCTATTCTCTTGAGAAGGCTGTGCTTCTGTCAGTCCAATATACTTTCTCATTCCTACTGTCTGCATCCTGATATCTTAAAGCTCTCCTGCTCCGACACTAAGATCAATAGCATCCTTGGACTTTTTATGGTTCTTTCCAACATGGGACTTGATTTTCTTCTTATTTCTCTTTCTTATGTGTTGATTCTAAAAACTGTACTAAGCATTGCATCCCATGGTGGCCGCCTCAAGGCTCTCAACACCTGCATTTCCCATCTCTGTGCTGTGACTCTCTTCTTCACACCCATGATCTGCCTATCTATACTTTATCGAGCTGGCACAAGGCTTCCCAAAGCCATCTACGTACTCATGGCCAACATGCATTTTCTCATTCCTCCTGTGATGAATCCCATTGTGTATGTGATGAAAACCAAGCAAATACGAGACAAAATCCTAAAACTTTTCATCAAAAAAGGAACCGAAGAATACTGAGCAGTATCTATAACTTATAAACTTTGGGGAAATAGTTATAACTGTAAATGGTCACTATTCCAATCTTTCTAACTGAAATGACTTTTTCTTTTTTGTCTATCTCTGTATACATAAAGAAAGAAAAAAGTAAAAGGATTAATGTATTTTATTTTCTCAGTTTGCACTGGCCATGATTTTTAGTTTTAGCTATAGACTTTGCTTAAATTTATCATGCAAATTTTCTTTATTCGATTACATTTCAGATTAAAAATTACTTTTAACTTCACATTTGGAAGTTGTATATAGTTTGTTTTGTTATTCTTCAGTTCTCTAAAAGACATTTTTTTTCATTATTCCTTGTCTCATGTTTATTCATCACCATAATTTATTAGCAATTTCATTAAATTCAGGAGTATATTAGTCTAGATTTTCCACGTATGCAAGACTTTCTCTTTCTTGAATATTCCCTATTCTGCATGCTAAATATGTTTGAGACATCTTAAAAAGCAACATTTATTAGTTAGATCAAGTAGATAGGAGGTTAGGACATTCCTAGTCCAGGTAGGTGGAATAAAGTTGGAATAGTTAATTCTAGTAAACATAACAAAAAGTCATAGAAAAAAATAATGCAATATATTTTTCAACTGTCTAGAAGTTAAACAATAAAATAAAGATTATTGAATTGTTTATGCCCAATCTAATTTATGTTAGCTTCAAAGTAGAAATTATCTTTTTCCCTACTAGAAATGGGATATCAGTTAAATTTGATATAATTATCTGCTGCTATGTTTACAATATTTGTATTATTCAATCAGTGGTATGTATTTCATCCACATTCATATATCATCATAGGATATAAACACTCTTCATTTTCCTTTGTTTCTATTTCCCTATGTGCCATAAACAAACAATTGTCTTTATTATCATTTACTTGTATTTACCATAACCATTTGGTTTCCTATTTATCAATAAATCCCTTTTCAAGCTACTTTGAGATTTTTAAAAAATCTTTTTCTGCATCATTAATTGTCACTGTATATTATCTATCCACTCTATATACCTCAGGGTAAATAGTCAAAGCTCTTCAGTTGAAATATTTTTTAAAAATCCTCTTCCTGATTTTTATCACAACACAGAATACAAACAAACAAAAGGAAACTTTAGGTGAAAATCTGGTAAGACTTTTATTTTTCCATTTAATTATCATTGCTGTTATCATTTTTATAATCATCATCATCGTGTTGTTTTCTGCAGTGTTATCACCATCAACATTTCATCTGCAATGGCCTACTTTATTCCCAATAACATCATAATCTGAATAATTTATTTTCTATGTTGAGTGCCATACAGAATATTTGGGAAAACCACAAGAGCAGTTATTAAAAGATTATTTGTAGAAAAAGGTAAAATTATGATCTCATTCAGATATAAAATGAACATGCTAAATGTTTTTAGTTTACTCATATATGAGGCAGTAGATGTTTAAAAAAGAATCTATTCAAAGGGAATCTTTGAAGGGAATGCCAGAATACCACATCTTTATGTGGAACACAGGACTATTGATAGGAATTGCAAATAGAGACATAATCTATTTTTTTCCACAGGTTCTTAAAACAATTTGGAACTATACAGGGCTAGACTGTTTAAGAGTAAAGGTATCTTTGAAAGATTTTTATTTATTATTATTGAGGTATAATTGAACATTTATATTTTATTTTACTTTTAGGATTCAATTTTGAGAGGCAAAAGTCAAAACCTTCCAAGTATTTAAATATTAAAGATAGGATTGCAGGAATCTGAGAAACAATATTTGGTTATTTATTTAAAAGAGGTAATAAATTTTTAAAAAATAAAGACAGAAAGTAACATGATTATAAAGAACCTTAGCTCTCTCCTGAGAAATATTTGCTGTTTTTAGGTAATCAAGGACATAATAAAGTCAACATAAATCATAAAAGTTCATTTTGTTAAGACAAAGGACCTTTGCTATATAGGCTGATTACATATTTTAAACACATGAACCTTCATATTGTAGGTTAAGGCAATGAATAGTAAATCAAGAAAGGGAGCTTGTTAAAATTTATACTTAACCAATTTGACTCATAATCTTGACTAACTTGAAACTAACTTGTAGTTTGTCACTTAAAGACAAATTTTCAGGATGTGGAAATATTAAAATCCTAGTATATTGCCAGAAGGAATATAAAATGATACAGCCACTGTGGAAAACAATGTGATGGTTCCTCAAAAAGTAAAACATAGAATAGCCATAAGATCCAGCTATTCCACTCTTAGGTATATACTTGAAAGAACTGAAAACAGGAACTCAAACAGACACTCATGTGAATATTCACTGCATCCTGATTCTCAATAACCGAATGGTGGCAACATCACAAATGTACAACAACCATTGAGTACTAAACAAATTGTGATTGAAAGGGTTCTTGGACCTAATTCCAACAAGTATGTGCTGGTTGGGGAGCTTCCCCACAAGAGCGAGCAGTTCTCAGATTCGAGCAAGGTGTCCAAGATTGCACCTTCATTCAACTCAATTCTGATACCACCTACTCGAAGATAGCATCAGATTCCACAGGTAAAGTCTCAGTCTCACAAGACTGCCTTCCACCTCAGAACAGTTGCAAGTCCAGGTTGTTACCTGTGCTTCTGACCAAACTGGCTATAAATCAGAGGTTCCCATGATCCCCTCTTTGGGTTCAAGTAATTTGCTAGAACCACTCACAGAACTCAGAGAAACATTTTACTTACTAGATTACTGGTTTGTTATAAAAAGATATAATTCAAAAACATACAGATGAAGATTATGCAGGGAACAAGGTAGGTACATGATAAGGGACATAGAGCTTCATACTCTCTACAGGCATCATATTCTTTCCAAATCTCCACATGTTCACCAACCTGGAAGCTCTCCAAACCCTGTCCTTTTGGATTTTTATGGAGGCTTTATTACATAAGTATGATTGATTAAATCATTGGCCATTGGTGATTGATTTAACTTAAAGTCCTTCTCTCCTCCCAGGATATGAAGGGGGAGAGATAGGACTGAAAGTTCCAACCTTCCAATCAGGTGGTTGGTTCTCCTTGCAACCAGCCCTTATCAGTAGGTGGGCTCCCAAAATTTCTTCATTAACAACACAAAACACCTTTGCTGCTCTCTTCACTTAGAAAATTCCAAGAGTTATAGGAACTCTGTGCCAGAAACAGAGACAGAGACCGAATATATATATATTTTTTTCTTTTCTTCTTTTTTTAAGCCTACAGCACCCAGTATTCCTAGGTGGTCTCCCATCCAAGTACTAACCAGGCCCAACCATGCTTAACTTCCGAGATCAGACTAGATCAGGCATGTTCAGGATGGCATGGCCATACACTATATTTCTTATTATAAATCAAAATATCCCTGTGATATATACATTAAGTGGAATATTATTCAATAATCAAAATAAATGTAAATAAAATTTTGACACATACTACAACATGAATGAACCTGGAAAACTTTATGCTGAATGAAATAAACCAGTCATAAATAAGAAATATTAAATGATCTCATTTCTATTAAATGCCTACAACAGAGAAATTTATTATTCCACATTGGAAATGTTATTAATACCACTGAATTTTACATTTAAAATTTCTATTGCTGTAAAAAGCTGACTCAATCTATATTTTTAATTCATAATTGGGTCTTGGTTTTAGTCACCAATCTATCTCAAAATGTTGTCCAAATAAATCCTTCAAAATTATTAAACTGATGAATAAATACATAAGTAATTATAATTTTTAATTTAAATAATTCACCCAATCGCATATTATTCATTTCTCCACTTTTCTTAAAATTTGTTATGTCAACGCTCTGTAGCTAAATTCATCACAGCAACATTTCTATTTCCAGGCACTAAATATCATCATTTTTAAAAATTAGTACAATCCTCAAATAGTGTATCAATCATTATATTTTGTCATTCAAGTATACTCATTCTCAGACTTCGCAGCACCTGGTCTGACATTGAGATTGCTAATCCCCATCCTTCAAATATACATGTTTCTCTAAATCTATGACAACCATTTTACAGGTTTCCTATGTTTGCTGTAACAATTTAACATAAATTTAGTGGCTCCAAATAATATAAGCTTATTTATTTCTTATATCTGGAGTTCAGAAATGGAAATTATAAATGTTAAATCAAAGGCTGTGTTCCTTCTGGAAGCTCAAGAAAGACAACCTTTTCTTTTTTTTTTTTTCCACTTTTTCCACCTTCTGAAGCCTATCTCAATTTTTTGGCTAATGGTCACTTCACTCTTACTTTTACTTCTGTCATCATATCTTTTTCTCTGACTCAGACCCTCCTGCCTCCTTAAACGAGCTATTGTGATTACATTGACCCACAGAAATAATCCAGAATTATTGACTCAGTTCAAAATCTTTAATTTAATTACATGTATAATGACTCTCTTGCCATGTAAAATAACATAATCAAGGGTTCTGGGGATTAAGATGCAGATATCTTTGGGAGGGAGTATTTTTCTATCTATCCCTAATGTCAATACTTCATTATTTCCATATATGAACCACACATATATACTCACTTGGAAGTACTATAAACATTTATGCTTTCTCACTCTTTTGTACCCTTTAACTCTAAATTTAACCTTGGAATCAATTTAACTATATTTCCTACTTTTATACCTGTGCTTTAGAGTTCTAATTAGAATAACATTATTATTATTATTTAGATTGGGATGTGGATAAATTCATGTCATCTAGCTCAACTGGTCTCTCAGTACAAGCATTCTATTGATAAAACCATTAAACCATTGATGGCTCTTATCCATAAAACACACCTGCAACATCAAATTTTCATAACTCTCCCCAATTTACTTGCATATGCTATTATCTTGTCTCTTTATTAAAAGTACAATTAAAAACTCTAAGGAAAGAAATGAGTTCACTTCTTGCCTATAGTTATACAGTTACATATTTTTTGATCAGTTATCAAATACTCTCTTCCAATCCCCCCACAAAAAGATTTGCAATCTTCTTTGTTTAAAGATTATCTATCTTCATCTTTGAATGGATAATTTCTGATATCATCAGAGTCTCTTTTAATCTTGCCTTTTATCCCATTCTCTCTTTCTCTTTTCTTTACATATTATTATTATGTTTAATGTAATATTTTATAAACCTGAAAATACAGAGAAAAATAACACACATATATTTTCCACTTAATTCTTTTGATTTACAATATTTTACCAAACTTGTCATATATTTAGTAAGTAAAGCACATTGCATTAAGGATAAAGAGAGTGACATCAAAAATAGTGAAATAAAGACCTTCAAAATTTACTTCTTGTGAAAGCAATAAAATTTGGCAAAAATTGTCAAGATAAACTTTTTGAAAATTTCAGAATCACATTTTAAGAATCATTTTTTTTTCAGAATTCTGGAAAGTGATCAAAAGCTTGCAGCAACCCAGGAGCTATTATTTAAAAAAAAGAAAAGAAAAGAAAATAGGCTAAACTTTCATAAGGACACCAGACTTTGAAGCATTTTACCCTGCTATAGTTTCATAGTCCACTCTCTAGCTCCATACTAACCTTGAAAAATATCAACTTGCATTCCCTGTGCAAACTACCTGTCACAGGAATGAAAAAAAATGTACTACAGATCTTTCCAGGATCTCCAACTTTTAGTATTTGACTCAGTAGTTCCTTGGAAACGTAAATATTTATTGACAGATGAATAAAGAAAATGTGTTATATACATACAATGGAATATTATTCAGCCTTAAAAAAAATAAAGTCTTGTCTTTTGCAATGACATAGATGAATCTGGAGAACGTTGTGTTAAGTGAAATAATCTAGACACAGAAGGACAATACTGCATGATTCCACTTGTATGAGGTATCTACAATAAACAGACTCAAAGCAGAAAATAAAATGGTGGTTGCCAGGGACTTGGGAAAGGGCAAATGGGTCACTGCCATATATTTATGTATTTGTGTAAGGTAATGGTGTTGGGAGGATAAAGAATGATGATAGGAAAGCAAATATAGTTTATCATTTCTGAATACTGAGGTAATTTCTACATATACTGAACAGTATTTCATGTCTGAAATGTATATGAATTGAAGTAATATTAAAATTTAATAAGGAATCTTTGATGAAATAATCTTTTTAGGTTTCCCAAAAAATATTACAGAAAATGTGGATGATATCAAAATACATAAGTATTTTCTAAATTGATTTTGGACAGAATTGAGTTCTTGCCAACACTTATTGCTGTCTACCATGTGAAGCTGATCTGTCTGATTTTCAATTCATCTGATGCAAAAAAAGCACCCAGAACTTGGGCCATTCTTGGAGCATTCCTAGGAAGTTAAAGAGTTAATGAGAATTCTCAGACCAAGAAGAGATGGAGTCCCAGGAGACTCCTATTTTCAAGGGAAAACTGCATGAATAATAAAGCAACTCAAATCATGCCACAGGTATTGTTTGATCTTGGTCATGGAAGAGAAAGTTGCCCCTGAAGGCCTTTAGCCACTATATCGCCTTAAGATGCCAGGTGAGAGTGAAAACAAGATTTACTTGAGTAGGGTTTGAAATTGAACATATTTTAGAGATTTGGGATAAACTAGTTAGTAGAAAATCTCTAACCTGTAATACAAAGAATCCCAGGGATCCTAAGAATGTCTCTTTCTGTGAAACTATACCTATTTTTCCCCCCAAACCTGAGATGTTTAGACAATGACACTGAATTGCATAGAATGGGCTTAAAGTATTCCTGAATTGGAGAGGTGGAGAACTATCTGTCCCTATGAGAACATTGAACATGAGGTTCAGCCCCATCCCTGAGCATGAACACTGCTTGAGACCAGAGGATACATATTCTGAAAATGTTAAATAAACTCATAGGACCAATGGTTAGTGTAGGCAGGAAGTGCTCTCATGAAATGGGAGTGACTTTTTTATACCCTCTTTCATCTTCCCTGTTCCAGCATAATTCTAAATTTTAAAATGTGGTCATAAAGCTTCTGAGACTAAGTTTTATTTCTCATTGTTATTTTAGACAGTGTGTAGAATATTGATTAATCACTTTAATCACTTCTGAAAGTCTCACCCAAAATGACCCAGACTGAGATTTTGACAAATTAGTTTTACAGATGTAAGGCAAAAGCAGTGGGCAGGATCGTTATGCTTCTCATTTTTAATAGGAAGGCAAGAAGGGTGAGACTGTGAGGAAATTATTTATATTTTCATTTTTTTCAAGTATTTTTTCATTATCAAGAATTAGACTCAAGGGAGTTTGATCCATTTACATTTAAAGTAATTACTAATTGCCACTTTGTTAATTGTTTTATTCATGTGTATGGTTTCTTTTAGTTATTTTGTCTCTCTTTTTCTCTGTGACGATTTCTTTTGTGCTTTGTTTATTTTTTTGGAGTGACATACTTTAATTCTTTTTGGATTTCTTTTTATGTATCCTCTGTAGATATTTTCTTTGTGATACCATTGAGATTGTATAAAATACCTTATCATTATAACAATCTATTTTAAATTGATACAACTAAATTTCAATCCAAACAAAAACTCTACTCTTTTATTTCTCTCTAAATTTAGTTATCAATGTCACAAATTACATCTTTTTATATTTTGTATCTATTAATATAGTTTTATAAAGTTATTGTTATTTTTATGCTCTTATCTTTTAAATGCTACACCACCATTGAAAATTGAAAGTGACTTATGTTTTACCAAAAAAAAAAAATTGGACTCAAGTGAAATTTTAATTAAGCTAGAATCTGTATGCTCCCATAAGCTCTTATATGCAGGCAATGAAGATTTTGAAGTGTATATCACCATAAAGAGCTACAAAAAGATACCAGCAATGACATTAGTGAATGATGATGGTGAGAAACTGGAATGATTAGTTCAAGCAAAGGTTTATTGTTTGTGGTATGACTGCATATGAATGTCAAGAGTGTATATTGATGTCTGTTTAGTTTCATTGTAAAATATAACTAAAAATGAATTGGTACAAAATAGTAAAATGTTCCCAAAATACAAAGCCTAAAATCTATTATTAAAGAAAAGAAACAGAATTATTATGTCAAATGCATATAAAGTTTTAGAAATGATTATTTTCAATACCTGCACTTATCATTTTGCAGAAAAAGCAGATCAACTAGGTTGTTAATCACTAGTCCAATATGTACCATTGTTGACCAGGGCAGAAAAATTTTATATAATATTGTGCTATTGTAATTATAAGGCAAGATGTGAATCTACATTATTTTATTGAAGATTTTACTTAAAATTATTTATTTTATTTTTAAAATTTTTATTTTAATACTAGTCTCAAGTATACAGTACACTGGTTAGACATTTATACAGTTTATAAAATGATTTCCCTAATTCCTCTTAGGGAGATTGTTTTATACCAATTTTATGGCTTAGATAAATTACAGCTCGAATGTCTATTGATGGGTAAATGGATAAAGAAAATGAGGCATATGCATACAATAGAATATTATTCAGCTTTAAAGAGAAAGAAATCCTATCATTTGTAACAACATGGATGAACCTGGAGGTTATTATGCTAGGTAAAATAAATGAGATGCAGAAAGACAAAATACTATGTGATATATGAGGAATCTGAACTAGTCAAACTAATAGATGCAGAGTATTTTTTTCCTTTCAATTAGCTAACATATCTGAAGAATTTGATCAATAGCATAGGTATATTCTAGGTTAGACTTATATTTTATATATGAGTATTACACAATCAGAATCAGTTTCAAATTAAAGTTTTCATAAGGTCAGTAATATTTATTCCAAAATATATACACTCAAGAATGTAAAAAATATAGAGTCAAATTATAATATTTGTTTCTGGGACCATGCATTTCATTTTAGGCAAAGCCTGCTACCCTGGCATCACGCTTTATGTGAATAGCACAAATTCCATATTCTCTACCTTCCTGGTGACGGGCATACCTGGGCTGGAGGCTGTGCACATCTGGATGTCCGTACCCTTTTGTGCCATGTTCTTCACTACCTTGGTGGGCAACGTGACCATCATGACAGTTATTTGGCGAGAACAGACCCTCCATGTGCCTATGTACTTCTTCCTGGCCATGCTAGCTGCCTCTGATCTGGGTCTGTCCTTCTTCACGTTCCCTACAATGCTGAGGATCTTCTGGCTGGATGCTCGCGAGCTCACGTTCTCAGCTTGTTTCACCCAAATGTTTTTCATCCACACCTTCCAGGATTTTGAGTCAGCTGTCATACTGGCAATGGCTTTTGACCGCTATGTGGCCATAGCTTGTCCATTGCACTATTCTTCCATCCTTACCAATAGTGTAATTGTCAAAATAGGTTTGGCGATTGTTGTGAGAACTTTGACTATACAGATGCCCCTTCCTATTCTCTTGAGGAGGCTGTGCTTCTGTCACTCCAATGTACTTTCTCATTCCTATTGCCTGCATCCTGACATTATAAAGCTCTCCTGCTCCAACACTAGGATTAATAGCATCTTTGGACTATTTGTGCTGCTATCCACTATGGGACTTGATTTTCTCCTCATTCTCTTTTCATATATTCTGATACTAAAAACTGTACTAAGCATTGTATCCTATGGTGGCCGCCTGAAGGCTCTCAATACCTGTATTTCCCATCTCTGTGCTGTGATCCTCTTCTTTACACCCATGCTCTGCCTGTCTATACTGCACCGCTTCGGCCCAAAACTTTCCTCATATATCTATGTAACCATGGCCAACATGCATTTTCTCATTCCTCCTGTGATGAATCCCATTGTGTATGTGGTGAAAACCAAGCAAATACGAAATAAAATTCTAAAACTCTTCATTAAAAAAGGACCAGGAGAATCCCAAGTCACATTTATAACATAAATGAGCTCTATCCTAATGAAGGATGAATGCTTCATAAAACAAAGAGCTTGCTAATATTTCAAACGCCCACAAAGACTGTTTGACCATTGATTCTTCTGAATTATATGGGATATTAGGTTGCATAACTATTTATATTCTATGTTTTGAATAAATATACATTGAACAATAAAAATTATTTAATAAAATTTAGAAATAATAAACTATTATCATTATTTCTTAGTCCAATGGTTCATATATTTTGGTCAGAGAGGTTCGTAGTCTTATAGTTCATCTTGGACAGAGTGATTAAAATCTGTCTTGTTATCATCTGTACATGCATCACCCTTAATTGGGTGATGGTTATTTAGTGAATACCTACTTTATCTTTGACTTTATAAGGAGCTGGAAATACATTATGAATTAAACAAAGTTCTTGCCTTCACAGTGATTTGTTTTCTTGATGATATTATTGAAGTAGGGGACAATAGGAAAGAAACAAGTAAATGAATGAATATCTAATGTTACTGTTGAAAAGATATAAAGCCAGAAAAATTACAAAATCAACAATCTCTATCTAAATTTGTACCAACATTTATAGTGCCAGACTCTAAATCTCTATCATAATGTTCTATTTTTCAAGCATGCTCACTTCTAGACTTCACAGCTTCTTTCTGGTCTTTGACCTTGAGATCTCTAGTCCCCATTCTTCAAACCCTCACCTACTCTAAGTCTATGACAGCATTGTTATTTCTTTCATATTCACTATGGACCACACATACTCCAGAAAAAGCTCTATCGATATTCATCCTTTCTTGTTTCTCTGTACTTTTCAACTCTAACCTTTTCTTTGGAATCAGTTTAAACATCTTTATATTTTCTATTCTTACGCTGGTACCTTTTAGTTATAATTAAGAATAACATGAAATTTTTATATTGTAATGACTACAAAATAATGGTCTTTGTTTCATTTGGTCTTCCAGTGCCTAAATGAATATTTTTGAAATGCTTGGCAGCTTTTTCCACAATCTACAACTGTAATTTCACATGTTCACAGTCCTCTTCCTATTACTTACACATCTCTTCACTTTCACATACAAAAAAGAATCTATTTCTAAATATGCTATAAAATTTTTTCCATCCAAAAAAGAATTTTAATCTCTTTTATTTAAAGAAGATCAAACTATTTTCACCTAAGAATGAATTTATTTTAATATCATCTGAGATGTTCAATTTTGCCCACCACCTCATTCTCCTTTTCTCTTTTGTTTATATATTATTATTAGAAAATATTTTAAGTATACAAAAGATGAAGAAAATAATGCAATAAACATGTATACATATTTTTTATTTCTATTTAATTACAATATTTTGCCACAATTGAGTCAGAGCTTAAGAAAAACAAGTTACAATATTGGCAAAGATTTCTTTGTATCTCACTAAATCATATACCTCAAACTCAATCTCCAAAAGTAACCATGAAAATTAAAATTTATTATTTATCTTCTCCTTCCTCATTTTATTGTTTTGTTTTGTATCATTTTAAATGCTTTCTCAAAAAAATCAATAATATTTTTGTCATGATGTATAGCTTTGAGGGTTATCCATATTCTTACATATAGCCTAAATATAATTATTTTTACTGTTGTAAACACTCTTCTGATGTCCAGGAGATAAAAAAGTGCTCCAGGGATTCAGTTCTTCCAATTAACCCTGCCTTTTGCTCTACACTATACATTACTGTTAATGGGAGTGAAGAGATTCCTAGAACATCCTTAGTCTTAACCCTAATCTCTATATGAGACCTACTGGAGTAATTTCATTATAGCTTTTAACACTATTTATATGATATTCTCATCTCTTCCCTAGAGTTTAATCCCTAACTGGATACATAAAATTCCTTTTGACCTATATTCTGCTGTTGCAACCAAACATTCTTCACTCTTCTTATATCTTTATTTCCTTCTGTGGGAGGCCGGATGTTGGCTTACCAGATAGCTCTACATTTTAACCTGTGAATATGTTACCTTACATGGCAACAGGAACTTTGTAGATGTGATTAAGTTAAGGATCTTTACATGGGGTGATTATCCTGAATTTTTTGAGTGGGTCTGATGCAGTCACTAGGGCCTTGTAAGAGTAAGACAGGAAGTCAGAAAGGAGTGAAGATACTATGTTGATGGTTTTGAAGATACAGAAATGGGGCCATGAGCCAAGGAATGCAAACACCCTCTAGAAGCTGAACAAGGCAAAACAACAGATTCTTCCTCATGGCCTCTAGAAAGAAACTTTCGTGCAGATAGCTTGATATTAACCCCGTAAGACTCATTTTGGACATTTAATCCCAGAACTGTAAAATAGCAATATTGTGTTGTTTTAAGCCACTGAGTTTGTGGTAATCTATTTACTAACAATAGGAAATTAATATACTTTCCTTACCAAGAATAAATTTACTATAGTTCAACTAGAATAATTTTCTCCAATCACTGCTTCTCCACTAGCTAAAAAATTATTTAAGACTCTCTCTTCGTAAAATGAAATCTTACTAATTATATGACCATCACTTGGTACTTAACTAATTTTTTCCCTTTGGCACATAATTAAGCTACTTGAAAAATAACATGTATTAATTTTCTTCCTCTTGTCAAATCTTTTTAAAATTTATTGTGGTGAAATGCAAAGTATATACAGAAAACTACGTGGAAATAAATGTGCAATTTAACAAATTTTTGTAAAATGAACATCAATGTAAGTATCACCTAAGTAAAGAAATAGTAAATTATTGACACTCAAATTTCCTTTGCAGCCTTTCCCGAACATAGCCTCACTATTGCTACCATGTTAAACCAATATTCTGACTTTTATAGTGTTCATTTCATTTTTTTCTTTATATTGTGCCTAGATATGCAACCCTAAACATACGGTTCACTTGTAATTAGACTGAACTAAAAATCATTTCCTCTTCAACTCCATTACAATCAAACTTTGTCTTTACTATGCCATTGAAACTGCTTGAGCAAAGCTCACCCGTGAACTCTAAATTACCAAATCCAATAATCTATTTCAAATCCTGTCCCCTCATCACTTGGTGATTCATTAATAATTGACACTGTCGACAGCTCACTTTTCATTAAATAGCTGTACTTTGCTGGCTTCTCAAACACCTCTCTATTCTGATTATTCTCGGTTTTCTCTAATTTTGTTCATTGCATTTTCTGGCTTCACTGCCTGGGTCAACCTCCTAAACACAAATGTTGCCCTCTCTAATCTCGAACTCAGTATCTCTCCTGAACTCCAGACAGGTTCACACCTTGCTCCTGGATAATTCTCTTGGTATGCTACATGGAAACCTTAAACTCAACAAGCCTAACATAGAACTTAGAACACACTAGCAGGATTGTCTACTGCTCCATTTTCAGCTACAACTTCCTACTCTCACTTTTGTATTCCCCATTAGTGAATGGCATATTCATTCATTTTCTCATTTCAGCCAAAAATATGAACTATTCCAAGGATGCTTCTTATATTCTCTCACTCATAATTTCTAATCATCTACCAATATTGTATATTTTACTCTATTAATATTTTCCCAACAGTCTCCATATTTACATTTTCACAGCTCTTGCCTCAGTTTAGACCTTAATAATTAGATTATTTTACCATTCTGCTAGATGTCATCCCTGACTTCATTCTCAAACAACTCCAAACAGAACTGAAAGCAACTTTTAAACCTAAACATAATTATGTTGTACACTTGATTAAGCCTTTCATTGTTCCTCTTCACTTACAGGTTAGTCTTTGATCATAACTACCACTATTATTCTTTGATGATGTTCTAGCTTAAAATGCTCATTTTTTATTGTATGCTTTATGCAAAGACTCACACAGAGTAGCATATGCCCATGTGATGCTTCTCTGAAAGCCTAGACCCCTGGGATTGGGTGTGAGCCTCCAGGGAGAGCCAGAACTCATATTTTATCAATCTGCTCACTTGGCATTATGCTCAAGTCAGAAAGCCTCACGAGGCCCCAGCTGCACCACATCCACAGAACCTGTGTCCCTGCCCTGGAGTCTGGTGAGTGATCGAAACACTTCGAGCAAGGTTAGCTCAAATCATGTTGTATGCATACTTAGAACGGAAGTCAAGAGAAGTCATGAGCTATCCTAAATATGGTTTCAAACTCTGTATGATATCTGAGTTAGGAAGGACACTTATAGGAGCTATGTAGCACCTCTAATTCTCTTATATGGTGTATTTTATAGTTTTGGGAAACAATTTCTCATGCCTCCTTCTTCATGCAACAATCATTCAATTCTTACCCTTAGAGTTTAAGGTGAGCTACAAGTCAAACTACATTTGTGTGACATATATTAGATAATATTTCTCAGAAAGTTGTGCATTTTGGGAAACAGACTTCTTTTTTACTAAAATTATTGAGGTGACATTGGTTAATAAAATCAAATAGGTTTTAAATGTACAATTCCATAATACATCATATGTATATTGCATTGCATGTTCACCATCCAGAGTTAAATTTTCTTCTAAAACCAAATATTTAACTCACCTTACCCCTACCTATATCTACCCCCCACTCTGGCAACCACAAAACCACTGTCCATGTCCATGAGTCTCTGTTTGTTAGTTGTGTTTGTTTGTTACTTTTAGTTTTATATTCCACATATGAGCGAAATCATAAAGAAAAAGACTTCTGATACATGGAGTTTCACATTCTTTTTAGGAATGTTGCAGAGACAATTTAGCAGAAGTTGAATAAGATGACCTTGAAAAATATGAAAATTTTGTTCATGATTTTTTTTCTGACAAAGCTCAAATAAAAAAGAGTATTTTGCTGCCGAGTTTGTAACTGAAAACATTTTCTCAAAGTTTCATGTGGGAGGGATAATTCCTTCCCTTCAGTTCACACTCAGTAGTAGACAGCGTAATGAGAAATTGGCAGGGAAATATATGCTTCTAACCTCTGCTTGACTATATTTACTGAATCCTTAAGCACTTATCACCATGACTGGGCCTCCTAGAAATATTTGTCTCTCTTTTCATCACTGATCACCACAGCTGTATCAGGTGAAGTGCTGTTCTTTGGATAATAATGTTTTATCATAGAGTTTGGCTGTATATGTGTCAGTACCTCTTTGAAAAGTCCAGCAGTGTTGCTGACCCATAATAGTCACTGAATTATGCTGAAAGAATGAGTTCGTACCATTCACAAAATGCAGTGCCTACTACTACTTCTTTTTTTGCTTTCTGTCTCAGGTAATTTCTTACATCTCTAGTGTACCTGATTCCTTCCACCCAGCCTCATATTTTGTGGGAATCTATTCTCCTTGGGGAGTTGGAAAATGTGACTGGGTCCTTATACAGCTCAAAACCTATCTCTGGACAGACTCAGGCATATGACTTGAATTTATACTCTATATCTACGCTTAAGAGTCTGAGAGTAGCAGGTTCTCTTTTCTGGAGTCAAAACAAAGACTTCCAAATAGCCCCCAGACTATTCCCATTTGTGAATTGATTATCAACTTGTCCCATATTGCTTAGGTATGTATTCTGAACATAAAATTGTCTTCTTTCCTAATTTTGTCATGCTTCAGGAATGGATTTGCTATTTTATTCTTACCAGTTTGTTAAATATTTTCCCAGAAATATGAATGCTGAATTTCATTTTTTTAAAATAATGGTAAGCTTTCTACATTTATGAAAATTTCAATCTATTACATTTGGGGGGGGCAGGGTGCTGCTTTTCCTTTCTTTTGAAAACACACTGTGATTAACAGCCTATAAGTAAAATTTATCAGAGGCAGATTGATGGATACAAAATTTATTCATTGACCACCTCTGCCTCTGTAACCAAAATTTAGAGAGAGTTTTTATTAGAACATCATAGATGAATCGTAGTACTCACTCACCCTCACCTCTCCGCGGATATACTCACACAAAAACCCAGTTCTCTTTCTATTATAGACCTTTTCTGAAAGCTAATAAGCTTGCCTCTGCTTTTTGTTTTTCTTATAAGTGGTCATTATTATCGATATTTCTCTATGAATTGTCCTATATTTACTGCTAATATTTATTTACTATTTAATTTCTAAGCTTGTTTTAATTCTGACACCATTGCTCACCCTTCACAGAATTTCTTCTCTGAGTTTTCCTTAGATTAGCATTAGCATGTGGAATAGAGATTATGGGTATTCTTCATGAATTTATAAGATAGCACTATAATTAGCTTGTGATAGAGAATTAGAATATAATGAAGACTATTCTATTGGTCACAGCTGCCACATAAATAACTGACCAAGAAGATGTTGAGGTCTCCATTGTTAAGAGCATTTTCCTAATATGTCGAGAGAAAATCATCATTCAATTGGACTTTAAATATGTGACCAATGTTTTCTTTGAACTCTATGTACTCAGATTTCACACTTTATTCCTTTCTTTAATAATGTTCTTGAAGGTTCTCAGGATCACTCTTTTAAAAGGTGAGTGTCAAAGAGAGCAGGATATGGATTCACAGTTAGGAAATTTTATTTGTACCACAGTCAATGCCCTCATGAACATTTACAGATGTGTTCTGTGCTCATTAGTGGGTTATTGAAGTCTCAAAGACTCAAGCAAAGCTTATTGTATTACTTACATTGAGTACATAGAAGGAGCTCAGTAAATATGTGGTGTCATTGAAAATATATTGTCTTTCTAACTAGAAATATTATCTGGTTCACCTTCTTCCTCTGACATATCTGTACCTGTTATCCAAACATTTTGTAGACAGCACCTTGTAATAAAAATTGAGAAAGGATTCAAATCAAGTAAACATTCACATCAAACCCAAACCCCTCCTGGTGTCTTTTTGTCACAGATACTATTTATAATCTCCTGAAACTCTTTCCAAGTAAAAGATATATGTAGTAATATCAGGAGTTCAGAGTAAGTAGTAACATTCTTATGAATTCTTTTATAACTCCCAAGCATCCATTAAATAAAATTATCTAGGTTTCTTTAGAACTCTGTATTCTGGTACTAAAACTAACCTAGCTTATGCACATGGACACTCTGCTCTCAACACAGAGTTTCACTTTGCATTTTTCAAACCTTAAAACATTTTCAAATGAGGAAGAAATTCTCTGTACCCGAATGACCCAAATATGCTTTGGAAAACTAAGGTTAATCACCAGAAGAGAGGCAGCATCGTTCCCTAGTGGAAACAGCTAAAGGGATGGGATTCAGTACTATGAGAAGAAGAGAAGAGGAAAGGCAATATTATTCTACAGTTGTGGGCCATGAAAGCCATGTGGGATGAGATGACAGAAAAATTTTGTAAAATAATAACTCTTGCTTTCTTTATAATTTTTCTAGGCAAGTCCTTCCCAGAGTTATGGCAATTCCTAGCAACAGTAATGTCAGCAGCTTCTTCTTCATACTGATGGATCTCCCAGGACTGGAGGCTGCTCATTGCTGGACAGCTATTCCTATCTGCTCTACCTATGTTCTCTCTTTGCTGGGCAATATCACCATAATGTACATTATCAAGTCTGTGCCCAGCCTACACACACCTATGTACCTCTTTCTTTCTATGCTTTCAATGGCTGACCTGGGCCTCTCAGCTTCTACACTGCCTTCAATGGCCACAGTTTTTCTCCTGGGCCAGAGGAAGGTGGGACATGCAACCTGCTTTATGCAACTCTTCTTCATCCATACTTTCTCAGTCATTGAATCAGCCGTACTGCTGGCCATGGCTTTTGACCGCTGTGTGGCTATTCGAGAGCCCTTAGGCTATTCCACCATTCTCACGACCAAGCGTATTGGGGCTATCGGGCTGGCCATTGTGACCCGTAGTGTTGCCCTTCATCTGCCTCTGACTCTACTCCTCAGAAGACTAAAATTCCAGACTTTGAATGCTCTGTCTCATTCTTATTGTGTTCACCCTGATGTTCTAAGGCTGGCCAGTTCCAGCACTCTTGTGAACAGTGGCTTTGGGCTATTTGTCATGCTTTCCACATTGGGGGCCGATGCTGTGCTCATTCTCCTCTCCTATGTGCTGATCCTGAAGACAGTACTAAGCATTGCTTCCAATGCTGAGCGGCTCAAAGCCTTCAACACCTGCATTTCCCACATCTGTGCTGTACTACTATTTTATACTCCACTAGTCAGTCTGTCCATGATCCATCGCTTTGGGAAAAAGAAACTACCAGCTCAGGTATACATGCTTCTCTCCTATCTGCACTTTCTTGTACCTCCAATGCTCAATCCAATTGTCTACAGTGTCAAAACCAAAGAGATTAGGGTACGCATTCTGAAGATGCTTCACCCCCCAAAATTCTGAGCCACAGAGATAAAATATTGATTGTGATAGTCAGCCTGTTTACTGAAGACATCCCAGAGAAGAAGTAGAGTGTATTCTTCATCTGATCTATCAATCAATTCATTATCCAAAAACACTAACAATACATTATGGTATTTCCCCATACATCGGACAGTCTTTATTCAATTGGAAATACCATGATTCTCATTCTGCAAAAGTCAGTATCAGCTTGAAAAACCTAAAATTATTATAAGGGAAACTGACAGCCTTTTGAGAGAGTATCATTTACATATAAAAGTAAACAAATTAGAAGAGTAGATTTCAATGACATTTAAGATCTTTTTCAACTAAAAACCTAAAATCCTATAAAATTAAGCTCAAAAAGGTCCCACTTGATTGTACTTTCTGAAAATTTGGCAAGTAAGTGAAATAAAAATATATTTTCCTTCTGATTTGTATATCAACATGATTCAGCCCTTTGAATGAATTAAAAAATTGCTTCTCACTTCCTAATAGGTATATCGGATATCCTGTGCCCTCATAAACTTCATCAAGATGCTATAATTTTTCAATGGTAGATGCCTCATGCAACTCAATTTTCCCTACATAATTTAAACTGTATTTAAAAACCTAAGGAAAATAGACATCTTGGAAATCCATTTTTATGAGAATTGACTAAGCTTTCATAAACAAGTTAACACTAGAGAGATTGATTTGTTCACCTGGGCATGGTCTCTTTCTTTCTGAACTAAATCTTCAGCTAACTTCTCTGATTAAATTGCTCTATTAAAAACATAACCAGTAATAGTTAAGTTAATATTTAAGTGCTAAAACTTTGTATCAGATTGTATGTAAAGTTATTTGCAATGTTATGGTGGTAAGGAGAAAAGAAAACATATTTTTAATATTTGATTTCTCCCCTACAGTCATTCATTTAAATCATATTTATTCATCTATGCTGGGCTACCTCTTATTTAAAGTATACAGAAAACAAAATAGAATATTGTTTCCTTTATGTGAAAAGTTTAATTGTTAGGGGAAATAGACTTGTAAACATATAATTTTTCAGTAAGTCACAGGTGCTTTGATGGCAGACAGCATAGCTTAGAGGGAGGACACAAAGGAGGATTTCAAGAGACACTGCTTTGAAGTGATGAATTTTAAGGGGAGATTAGAAAGATAAAATATTTAAGCATGGCAAATAAAGCCTTTTTTGATGTCAACTCATAAATTGGCTCCCTTTCATGGAAGGTAAGGAGAGAGCAAAGAAAGAGGCAGAGCATCCAGATTGGTAGGTGACAGGTTTAAAAAGCAAAGGAACTTACATATGAGGCATATCTTGGGTGGCTATGAGATGAATAGATTTCAGCACTTGCCCTCCAGACTCTTAAAAGTTTAGATAGGGTTCAGTCACATAGACTATCATCCATACTTTCTCAGTCATTGAGAACATATTGCTCTCTCAAGGCAATATGTGTCCTTGAAAACTAGCTCCCATGTTGGAAATGGTGGGCAGATGCACCCTTCAAGGACAGGGTAAAGGATGAGGAGCCTCCGATTGCCCATGTTCAGCTCGTGGATTAACCAGCAGTCACATCCTCTTTATGACTTCCTCTAACAGTTGATCTGATCTCATCTCTCTATAGATTCTGCATTCCAGAACACAAAAATTGTTGAAGTACACATGAACACTTTACAGATTCTGACATCTGATCGATCATTAGTTCATCTTGTAACTCTGCCTACAATGCCCAGTGCTCTTCCTCCTTTGATACCCCTCTACTACCCCCAACCCCACACATACAGATTTATTATCAAGGAACTGAAAAGACCTTTTGTTACCCTTCTACCACACTCTGTTAACTTAGCTAACCCTCTTCATGACCCACATTTTAATTTTAACAGCTTTATTGAGACATACTTGACATAAAATAAATTGAAAAAAAATTAGACTATAATTTGATAAATTTGACACACACACACACAAACACATACACACAACACACATATATGTGTGTGTGTATATATCTATATATCTATATATCTATATATATATATCTATATATGAAGTCATCATCACACTATATATCTATATATCTATATATCTATATATATATATCTATATATGAAGTCATCATCACACTCAACATAATGAACATATCTGTTACTCCTCAAAATTTCCTGTTGCTCTTTTATACTCCTTCCCAGGTACTTTTCTCCACCCAACTTGTCTCAAACACAGACATAATTTTATTACTACAAATTAGTTTATATCTTCTCATACCTTGTGTAAGGGTATTCATAAAGTATATGCTTATTTATTTATTTATTTATTTATTTTTTACTTTTGGTCTGCCTTTTTTTTCTCAGCATGATTATATTGAGATTCATCCATGTGGTTCATACATTTTTCCTTTTATTGTTGAATAATGTTTCACTTTATAGATATACCACAACTTGTATTATATAGTAAAATGCTATATAAATAAATTATTAAGTTATAAAAATTATATTTACCTTTATATTTACTGCATGTAGTACTCTGTATTCCTTAGCATAGGTACAAATTTATATCTGGTATCATTTCCTTTCATCCTGAAAAACGTTAACATTCTTTTCTAATGCAACTTTGCTCATCTGAAATATCTTTATTTCTTTAATTGTAAAGAAAAATTTACTAGATTAGAATTATAAATTGCAAGGATTTTTATATCACTTTAAAACTATTAAATATTATTCCTCATTTTACAATAAATAATTTACTATATACACATGACTACATGTCCATATTTTTTTCTTTAAATATCTGAACATATTTATTATAGCTATTTTAATGCTTTTTTATTCTAATTCCAGAATTTCATTTCATCTTGGATCTCATTCTATTGGCTATTTGCTGACTTCTATTTTTCTTTTTCTTTTGTTTATTTTTTTTTCTGCCTGTGGGCATTGTAGATGCTATTTATTTATTTTTTTATTTTTGAGAAATTGAGTCATATTATCTTATAAAAAGAGAGTCTGATTTTGATTTTGCAGTACAGTTAATGTAGTGCAGAATCATGTTGATGTTTCTACATCTTGGTTTTAGGCTTTATTAGAGCAAGTGCTTATCAGCCTTTACTCTTGGGTTACAGTATTCTCTGTGAATCACCTTCTATTCACCCCATTGGTGAGGGAAAAATTCCCACCCTAGGGTTATAGGAATGGAGTAAAGCGCAGCACTTTACACTGGAAAGATAAAATTGACAGCAGTTTATTAGTCATAGGTACTCACAGACTGGAGAAGGAGGACACTTCATACCAGGCAACAGATACACAGAGGGTTGCACTTAGGAACAGAGTGAATGAGTAGTGGCTGCAGGAGACAGGCTTGTAATAACAGGAAGGTGATGTTACCTCTCATTCTTGCAGGAGGATTTGACTGGCTTGTTTGAACATTTTCATGGGATGGCAGGAAGTGAAACACATTAGTTGGAGTGCATCTGGTCTGATTATTCAGGGAACTAGCCAGATGAGGAGGCTTTTCCACTGGATGTGGGGCATATCTGGTGAAAGCAGAAAAATTCATGGTTAGGCTTTTCGATGCCCTTTCAGTTTCAGATGTCAAAGTAGCACATGATATTTAATCTTAATTTCAGGCTTTATATCACATTATTCTACTCCTGTATGGCCTTCCAGAGTTTCAAATAAATGTCAAGGTTTTCAAAGAGATCTTTCCACTCCCCCTTATTTTAAGCCCAAGGTGTCCCAGGACTCTGAATTCTAACATCTTTATTCAATTTATAATCCACCCTTTTCCTTCAGAGCTGTTCTCGGACAGGCTTTCTGGAGTCTTGCCCTGTGAATTTGCAGTTTAGTATCTGGTGAAAAACTCAAGTGGTCACCTAAGCAGATTTCTAGGACTCTTTCCTCTACAAGTTCTTCCTATCCAATAGGTGCCCCAAATTTTGATCCATCATAATCTATCAGAAATCGGTTCTCTATTCTTACCCTCCAGGAAAGAGAGAGCTATTCCCAATTTGCAGTCGACTTCCCTATCTGAGCTTGTAAAGTCTGTCAGGCAGAAAGCTTGGATGAATATGGAGTTCTTTTTCCTTTATTACAAGGAATCACAACTCTTCACTGTCTGTATTCCAATGTCATACATTTTATATATCTAGCCTAGAATTAAATTTGTTTCTTCATTGGAATACATTCTATATTCACTATTTCTTTATGACATATTTAATTGAGGTATAAAGCTTTGGGGGCCTCTCTATTTTCCTGCATTCATACTCAGGGGTTTGACAAATGAGCACCAACAATAGTTTTATGGTTTGTTTTGAATCTATATTGTGAAACAAAAAATTTTACAATTTTTTGCACAGCATGAGCTGCCTAACTTGGTTTACAATGCTGTAGCTTAATTTGTGATTTTTTATTTAACTACAGAGATATGTCCTCAAAGTTGGAAAGTCCTTTATTTTACTGTTGCAACAATAAAAAGTTTTTTTCACTGTATCTGAATGAACATAATAATAATAATAAAAATTAAATGGTTAGTGGGATCTTTTAGGAATAAATACTGATATTAAATACTGATAACATTATGAAATAATAATAATATTAAAATAATAGGTAATTATCTGAGCATAAAATCATTGTTATACGTTTTTTTAATAGAGTATCCCATTTAATCTTCATAACAGTGATGTGCATTTGTTTCTTTTACTGTTCCAATTTCACTAACGAGGAAATTGAAGTCAGTGAAAGGTCAAATAACATGCCTAAAATTTCAAAGATATTAAGTTACGGAGTAGAGACTCAAACCCACACAGTTAAACCCCAGTGCCATTTTTTGTTAACGGTAAATCCATTACCTCTCAATGGTCATAACATTGTATTTTACAGACATCAACAATGAGGTTCAAAGAACTTGTGCAACTTATAATGACCAGTGGCGAACATCTTTAACTCGTCTTTCTCACGTTGAAGCTTGTATTCTCAAACAGTCAATTACTTTTTAATCACAATGTAAGGGGATTCAGTAACTGAGACAGAATTAGACAGAGCTTAAAGATTTCCAGTTACAGCGAAGTCTCTTTATAGCCCATTGCAAAACTTGTCTGGCGGTGACATGGTTAAAGGTAGTTGCTGCCCCAAAGCCTATGGCGCCTGTTGTGTTCATCAAGAGATAATGTCCAGGAATTGGCTGATTTGGTGTAAAATTGCTCTTCATCGTGGACTCCCTTCAGTAGTACCCTGGAGGAAGGTGAGAAATGTTTTCAGCTCTTGTTTCCTTGTGGGTGAGCCAATAACATGAGGTCTGGAGACAAAAGGAGTAAAGCCATTTGCCAAGATTCTAATTAGTGCTCATTTTAAAAGTGTTAATAATATGTTTTGAATTAAGATTCTGAAAAAAGACTGTGTATTAAAGATTTAGAGAAAGAAAAGAGGCTTTTCATTTCAGAACCATCTGGGAGCTATTAGATGAGTTTGCTGAAGAATTCCTCAAATGTGGTGTCATAACAGATAAAACCAATTAAATGGGCAATTGGGAGATGGGCTAATAACTCATCAGCAGAAGTCCTCCTTGCCTTATATACAGTCTGATATAGGTGTACCTGAAGCTCCAAGTAGATGGATTCTATGCCCCTCGAAGGGAGACAAGCCGAGATGAGGAAAAGTTTGAGGAATAGGATGGTATGGGGAGTAGTTCGTTTGTGAAGATAGTTTGAAAAGACAGTCTGTTTCTTGCAAGATGAAAAGTGACAGAATGATGACGTGAATTGATAAAACCAAGTGATCAAGATTAACTGTAATTCTTTCTAAATATTTTCATCTTTGTACAACCTCCTTGCATTTCGAGAATGGTAAGTAAATTTAGGGAAAAATTAAAGAAGAAACAAATGTTAACAATTATTATTTACTTTCTAAGTACTTTACAGGATGTAGGAACTCTTATATCTACTTATTTTATCATCAATTAAACCTATGAAATTAGTATGCTCTGAGAATTAGTACAATTTACCCATTCCCATTTTTTAGTGGATATGAAAACTGAAATCAGCATGGTATATGTGAGAGTATGTATACAGTTCAAAAGAATAATCCTTTTGAACATGAAATCCATCCTCTTATTATTTCTTATTGTTATCATGGCACAATATTGACTCAAATCTGTTGATCTAGATCTTAATGTGGTTGCAGAAGAAAATTAATATTTTAAAATATACAATAAATATCCAGCATGGTTTTCCATTTTGCTTGCTCTATGATGCCACAGGTTTACATCTGGTTGAAATTCTGCTGACAAACCAAAAGGCATAATTCCTATAAGAAAAAAGCTCATAATGTATTCTTAACACTTTACAGTAATAGCTTTTGCTTAAGCTCAAGTTTTGTCTAAGTATTTTTCTTTTAGTGTTTTTGTGCTGAAGCCAAGACCAATAACAGGTACCTTGCCTTTTCTCCTATATTCTTCTGCTTCTTAACATTAAATTCCTTTACTCAATAAGTATTTCTTAAAAATTAAAATGAGAAAATTCATCACACACACACACACACACACACACACACACACATACACACATACACACAAGTTCACGAAACTCTTCTTCCAGGCAGTCAGCTTAGTGCAATATGTACAAAACTCTCTATATAAACATCTCGGTGCTTTTATTTTAATAGGTTCATTTTCTCAAACAATAAGTGAAATAAAGTCTGGAGGTCTGACTGCTTACACTATGGACATTCATTGAGCTTATATATCTGCATTTAAAATTGATAGGTAAAGTGAGGGACCTTTCAGTTTGTTAAAGAAATGTTAAAGATTTTTCTCTAATTAAAAAAAATTTAAAAAAATTTAAAAAAACTATGACAATGCAGAGTGAATGTAAGCTGGAGAATTCAGATACAGATCATTTAGACATTCGATTTGAATGCGCAGTTCTTCCCAGTCAATGTCCTCAAACATTTCTTGACCTTATTTCACATTTGCTTCATCTGTCAGTAACTGAATAGAAATTTATAAATTTAAACATAAAAGGAGTAATACAACTTGTCCAACTCTTTATAGTAGCAAAATTTAGCTAACTTTCAGGTTACCTTGTTAACAATTTTTTACTTTGCACAATAAATTATAAAGAAAAACAGAGTATCATTATTTATTGTAATTGCCATATGCTTTTTGTTCTTTAATGATTTGTGGTGAAATTATTAGGGATATCCCAGTGAAAGAATCTGTGTTTGTGTCTCAGCATCGTTGCTTGTCCCATTTCAGAGCTTAGCACTGAGGAGCAAGGTTTTTTTCTTTGTCTAAGGGTGTCCTTTTTCTCTTAATTCACAAGCTTTGCTTCTCTTCCACTTCCTTGCTTTAGTGGGCCTTCAACAGCATTATTGCACTTATCTTTTTACATGGCAATACTATACCTACCTATGCGTGCAGTGATTTTCAGACTTCAGTTTGAATCTGAATCACCTGAACAGTTTGCTAAAAAAACAAATGCTGGGCTTCAATCTAAGACACCTTGATTCAGTAGGTTTGGAGTGGGACCTAATGATTTGTATTTATTACAAGTTCTCTTGAGCTGCTGATGCCGCTGCTGATGCCCAGGGTCCACACTTTCAGAGCCACTAGATATATATTCAGCACAGAAGAGAATTACTCCTGCCCCCAGGTCAGGTACAATGCGGTTTTCTTAAATAATTATGTTGGATCTAGAAATTGTTTTTGTTTTCTTAACTCTTATTTCTATCACAATTCCAGCTATAATAGATACCTATCTCCTGGTTAATTTGTGTCCTGAAGCAACTCTATATATTCCCTACCAATCACTCACTCACCCATGCACCCATATATCTACGACTGTTTTGCTCCTTCTTGCTGTTTGCTTTTTCTCCAATTGTTCTCTTCTCAGAGAGCTATTATCTAAACTTTCAATCTTAAAAAAAAATCACATCTTCTCTTTCCACTTTTTTTACATATTTGAAATAATATCGACTGATGCTTTTCTTATTTTGGGGACATTATTATTTTTTTCATAGTTCTATTTCTTGCATCTAGAACAGTTTATTTATTGAATGAAAATGCAGGCATCTAATCTGGAGATGATAAAGTAGAATACAAGAGGAAAATCAGAAGTGGCCATCATGTAGGACATTTTTAAAATATAGAAATTCATGGGAGTTTTTAATTTATTTTGATTTAAGGATAAAGTTTCTATCTTTACTCTGTTCAATGATAGCTGACATTTGTCTTCAGCTATAAACAACAATACCCAGAGTAAAATGCAGTCGGACATAATTATTTTAAATCCTGAATACTCCTTTCATGATCCATAAAATGTTAGCAAAGTTATATACTTGAGTTCTTAATAATTGAGGGTTGAAATGCTTTAAAATGGTATATGTTAAAAGATTTTATAAAGTATTTTCATGAAATACAAAAGTAATGAATTATATTTGCACATTTTTAGCAGTAGAATGAAAAAGCGACAGAATCCATTATTATGTGGATCTACTTTTCAAAGAAGGAGGAATACTGGATTGTATTCCACAAGACATATGAGAAGAAAGGTGGTAAAATAAAGAGAAAATCAATGTCATCTGGAAAAAAAAAAAACCTCTCGGAATATATGATTAAGTGAGATTTCTCAAAATTAAGTCTTCCTTTTTGGTATTATTCTTTAATGTTTTGTATTTCTGAAAACTCCAGAAATCTTCCTTTGTTTACAATTAGAAAGGAAGGTAAAAAGCTTTTAAACTGAGTTCTCTTTCATGTGTTCTCAGAAAATGAAACTCAAAATAAATTAAATATAAGGATATGATTGAGATGGCAGAAAGTGAAACAGTGGCCAAAGTTCAAGAGAAAGAACACTGGGAAAACAAGATCTAATCCAAGATTACTTTATTTCTCCAGAAATTACTTTATAAATGAATCTAAATTCTAATTCTTTGACAAATAAATGCCTTTTTCTAGCTTTTACATTCTCATCAGTATAATGTTGAATAGTTACCAAGAAGCTTTAAATTGTCTGTTCAATAATCTATTAGTTAGGAATCATTCTATTTAATGTTCTACATGCACAGCTTCATTAGAGAATGAATCGTATTTGAATAAATGTCTATTATTGCCATAGCGTGGCATTTTAAATTGTCTGTGTGAAATGTTGCATGTGTGTGTTCACACAGGTGGACTAACAAGTTACGGGGACTTTTTAAATTTATTTTAATTATGGAAAAAAATATCTTTCTGCAAAATTGTCATATTCACCACATGGTAGGAGTAACTATAAAAAGGCAGTGTGAAGGAGAAACTTACAGGGAGTGAGGAATCTTGCTTCTGGTTCCAGATCAGATATATTAACTGTCCTGGAAGCTGGAGTTCATTTCTCAAAATGTATAATGTAGAATGGAAACAATACTGTCTTAGTCCCTTTTTAAGAGCCATGTTTCAAACTCTGACTTAGGGGTACATTTTATTGTGCGACTTCTGAGACAGGTTTACCATAAGATTTCTCTTAATAATTCAAACTCACTTTTTTTTTTAAAGGGCATCTTATCTATGAATTAGGGAAAATACTTAGGCAAATCACAAGGCCATGGTTATTTTAGAAACATTTTTGGGAGTCTTTCCAATGTCTTGGTTTATAGAACAAGTTCTGACACAACAACTCAGATTCTAGGGACTGTAATTGCACTTCTGACTGGAGTTCTGTCCTTCCAGGTCATCATGTCAGACTTCAACCACACGAGTGCCTCTTTCTTCTTAACAGGCCTCCCAGGCCTTGAGGCTGTGCACGCCTGGCTCTGCATTCCTCTGTGCGCTGTGTATGTGGCATCTCTGGGAGGGAACAGCCTGATCCTGTGGGTGGTGAAGTCAGAGCCCTCCCTGCACCAGCCCATGTACTATTTTCTATCGATGCTAGCAGTGACTGACCTGGGCTTGTCTGCCTCCACTCTGCCCACCATGCTCACTGTCTACATGCTGGGTCTCAGGAAGGTGGCGATGGACGCGTGCCTGGCTCAGCTCTTCTTCATCCACACCTTCTCCATCATGGAGTCCTCCGTGCTGCTGACCATGGCCTTTGACCGTGTGGTTGCCATCAGCAACCCTCTGCGCTATGGCACCATCCTCACAAGTCCCCGGATTGCCAGCCTGGGCCTGGCTATCATGGTGCGCAGTGTCAGTCTCCACATCCCGGCCCCCATCATGCTGAAGAAGCTGCCTTACTGCCGCAATCACCAGCTTTCTCACTCCTACTGCCTGCACCCAGATGTCATGAAGCTGGCCTGTGCCGACACCCACATCAATAGTGCCTATGGCCTCTTTGTAGTGCTCTCCACGTTGGGTATGGACGCAGTGCTCATTGTCCTCTCCTACGGGCTGATCTTCCACACAGTGCTATCCATTGCCTCCAAGGCTGAGCGCCTCAAAGCCCTCAACACTTGTGTCTCTCACATCTGTGCTGTGCTACTTTTCTATACACCTATGATTGGCCTGTCTATGATCCACAGATTTGGGAGGCAGGCTTCCCCATGCAGCCGTGTACTGCTCTCCTATCTTCACTTTCTCACACCTCCGGTGCTCAATCCAGTGGTTTACACCATTAAGACCAAACAGATCCGATTGAGGATGCTGCGCCTATTCCGGTCAGGCGGGGCTGGCATCGGAGACACTCAGGGTCATTGATTCTTCTGTAGAGAGAGAAAAGGCAGAAGAAACTTTACTCATAGTTGTTTAATGAGACAATGAACATAAAGGGAGCCCCATAATGAGAAGAATATTAGAGGCAGTATCATCTTCCATGTGAAGTTCTTACTCATGGGAAAAACTAATCATATTCTCAGTTATTAATTTTTCATTAAAGTTTTATTCAATATCTACCATGTTAAATACTCTGTTATAGACCCTTGTTATATAACCAAGGTACAGCCTCTGTTTTATGAGAAAGGCTCTAATCATTTAAGGCTTGAGAAGGGAACCATTATTCTAACAAAAGAAACTCTAAAGAATAATTAGAAAATTTACAAATGTATAAAAATAAATACAGTGCTTTGCCTGGGGGGTTAGGAGAAAGAATTATTGGCAAATGGGGTGATGTTTGGAATTCAGTGATATTAGAAGTATTTTTTAAAATACCCACTAAATATAATCCCCACGAGGAAATGTATTCTTTCTCTCTCGATAACCTTGCATCCCCTTTCCTGAATGTAGTGCTTTCTATATATTAGGTATTTTGTTTGTATTTGCTGAATATAAGATAGATTGAATGAGTGGGTTACATTTTTGAGCAAAACTTCTAGCTAAGATAAAATGTTCAGGTAACTCCAGATATATTAGAATCAAGCCCATGAGCACTTCTTAATTTCATTTCTAGAGTATTCCACCTTATTTTTCTGCCTTGGCTAATTTTAATAGATCATTTTGTATAATTTTATTTCATCTCTTCTCAGAGTAGCAATTGTATATTTTTTGTTTTTTTAAGGTTACCCTTTACAACATACCTTTTGAATAGTCTCAATCTACTTTCAAATATCTCTATCTCTATATTACATGTAATGCAGGGATCTGATATAAAAAAAAAAGTACTCTTGATTCCCCCTAATATCCTTTGTAATATTGTGATTTGTGTTTCACTTATTCATAGGCTATAATCACACAAAACATTGTTCCTTTTATTGCTTTAAGTAAAAAGGTTTTTTTAGATCAGTTAAGATTTAAAGAAATAAGACTTTATTTTATCTCTTTTTATTTCTTCTTTGACACTCTTCCTTTTATAATGGAGAACCACGTTTCTGACAAATAATGCTCCTTCTGTCGGAAGGACTTCTTTTAATATTTCGTTGTGGGCAGGTTGGCTAGCTTGCATGTGTGCATGAATTGCTTTCTTTTTTTTTTTTTTTTCTTTCTCTATGGTTTGATAAAATCTGCATCTGCATTTCTCCTTAAGATATGGAGAATATTTTCACTGGATATGAAATTCTAGGTTAGTGACATTTTTCTTTAAATATTTAAAATATTTCATTCTACTTTCCTCTTGCTTACATTATGTCTGAGGAGAATTTTGCTGTAATTCTTATCTTAGTTCCTATATTGGTAAGTGTTCCCTCCACAACAATGGATTCTTTCAAGATTTTCTTTGCCTTCAGTTTCTTCAGTTGAATAAAATTTGACTGGATATACTTATTTTGCTGTTATTTCTTCTTGGTGTTGAAACAGATTCCTGGATATAATCAAATTACATATATATTATACACTTTCATACTGTTCCATAGTTCTTGAATGTTCTGTTCTGTGTTTTTAATTCTTTTTTCTTCCTCTTTGCACTTCAGTTTGGGAAATTTCTATTGACTGACTTTCAAGTTGATTTATTCTTTATTGTGCTTTTTTGACTCTATTGATGAGCTCATCAAAGGCATTCTTCATTTTTATTGCAGTGGTTTTTCATTTCTAACACATCCTTTTGATTCTTAGAGTTTCTGGCTCTCTGCTTATAATACTCATTAGTTTATTTTTTCACATTTACTCTTTTCATTAGAGCCTTTAACATATTACTTATAGAAGAACTTTCCCACTCTTACTGCCTGCATCCAGATGTCATGAAGCTGGCCTGTGCCAACACCCACATCAACAGTGCCTATGTTCTCTTTGTAGTGCACTCCACGCTGGGTGTGGATGCAGTGCTCATTGCCTCTCTTACGGGCTGATCCTCCACACAGTGCTGTCCATTGCCTCCAAAGCTGAGCTCCTCAAAGCCCTCAACACTTGTGTCTCCCACCTCTGTGCTATAATGCTCTTCTATGTATCCACCATTGGCCTGTCCATGATCCACAGATTTGGGAAGCAGGCTTTTCCTTCAAGTCATCTGTTGCTCTCTTATCTGCACTGTCTCACACCTCCACTGCTGAACCTGGTTGTCTACACTATCAAAACTAAGCAGATTCGAATGAGGATGCTGCATCTCTTCTGGTGGAATAGAAGTAACAATAGGGACCAAGTGTAATTAAAATCTTTGCTAGATTAAAGCAAAGGCAGGGGATGTTTAGACATAGTTGTAGCTTAATCAATAATTTTGTACTTGGCAGATTATACAGAGAACCAGTGAAAATGAAGACTTCATCTTCAGTCTCAGTAACTTCACTCTCTAATGGTTAGATATAATACACTTATTTATCTATGTCTTTCATAAAAACTTACTTATTGAATATTTACCTTACATTCTGAACTCTGCTATGGTCTAGAGATCAAAAGAGAATTAAGTTGTTGCCTCTGTTTGGAAAATGAACTTCATCATCTTTGATATTCACATATGAGTCTACTATTATGATTCAAGTTTTCAGAATTAGGTAAAATTGCTTAGGGGAATGAACAACAGTTTCAGAAAATCTGAAATTTAGACTATTATTCTTGGAAGGGTAAGAGGAGGCTGGCATTGTAGGTCTGTTAAGTCAGAGATAAGACATTTGGAATATTTGCATTCCCAGTAAATGTCATCTCTGTGTTGACAGAAATCACCTGAGTATAGTATTACATTTTGTACAGAAATGGTTCACAAGAAGTATTTACTAAATGAATGAAAAAATAATCATTTATTAAGATTTGCAGGGAAAATTTGTAGCAAATTTAAAATGTTCCTGAAGAGAGGGAATATAAGATATAAAAGTATAAATATCTTATCTTTAAATGCTCTTGATTGTCATGCAGAGTACCCAAAGATTTTGCTGTTCTTATACTAAAGAAAAATTATGAGTGAAAAGGGAAAGAGGAATATAGTCAATAATATTGTGATGTTTACATGGTGACATGATTATTGGAATTAGTGGGGTCATCACATCGTAAGGTATAAAAATATCAAATCACTATATTGTATACCTGAAACTAATATAACCAATATAATATTGTATACCAACTATATCAAATAAAAAATTTTTGAAAAAATGGTAAGACAATTATTCTGCTATTTAAATCCTTAATCATTGTCCAGAGTCACCAAGTAAGGAAAACTCACCAGAACGAAAAAAAATATATATATATGTTAATTTACCATTAAATTCCAATGGTTAATTTACCATTGGAAGCCAAACATCTAAAAACATCCATCTCGAATGTAACACAGTACTCAAAAGCAAGTGAAATAATTATTATGAGAGTGAAATGTGTATATTTTTTCCTTACTTGGTGACTCTTATTCAAGGGAGGAATAAACTCAAAGTCATATATTTGTATAGCATATTACAGAAGATATTAACACTAAATAATATAAGTATACTTAATACTTCAAAGTAGCAACCTTTTCATTCAATAATAGTTAATCGTTCTGACAGTGCCAAATCAATAACCAATCATTCTATTTAATTTTTTAATGTGCCTATTTCCACCTCTATTTCTACCAGACTTTCTTTTCTAAATCATAGCAGTTCCACCTTATATTTCTCCATGTGTCCTGCTTCTTTATTTATATTCAAGAGTCAATCATTAATAATTCATTCTAGACAACAAATTTTGAAAACTACGTAGAATTAAAGTTATAAGGAGGGACGTTTTCATCTGTGCTGAATGAATTCTAGAGAACTATTCATTTATTCCTTCAACAATTATTTGATAGTTACTATGGTTAATTCTGGAGATACAGAGTGAAACAAGATGGGCATCCAAGACAGATACGCCCAACCTCCTAAACATTGTGGCATATAGGTTAAAATGGGCTATAAAAGATCAACTAAATAAAACGAGTTGCCTATCTTGAATAAAGATGTTGAAGGTTTTAGTTTTGTCCAAACATAATAGTGATACATGACAAACGAGAACTTTGCCAAACAGAGGTGAGGAAAAGACTTTCTCATAAAGAAAAGAATAATAAGAAGGGCTTGGTCTAATAACAGCTTTAGGAACTAAAGAAACATACTAATATTTAAAATGGCTAGAGTTGAGGGTGAAAGGATATAAATAGAATGGAGAGAGATGAACACTGGGGAGGTGGTAGAATTGCTGAGTTTGTAGGCCAGAGTAAAGTGATTAAACATTATCAAAGTACAAAAGTTAAACTTTTGAAGGGTTTTGTGAAATAAAATTACATGATAAATTGATCTTCTTAAATTAATTTGATCGTTGGATATCTAGTTATCATGATTTAGCATTAAGACCCATACAAATTCTATAGTTCAACATTTCAGTTCATTTACTGAGAAATATGTTATAGGCCCTTAACTTGGTTCTGGAGAGTAAAAAAAAAAGATGGTAAGTGACAAGAATGTATCTCTAGGGAATATAAAATTTAGGGAACAATGAGAAAATGAGATGACTTTGAACTATAGAAGAAATTGTAGAGGAAGGAGAGATTATTCACACAAAAGAGGCCAGTAACAGGCACAAAAAGAAGTGGGAAATTAGTCATATATTTTCAATATAGTTCTAGTGGTAGTGGTAAAAATATATCTATTCTGAATTGTAATATTTTGAATCCCCCAGATAATTTCTCAAGCCTTTTCATTCAAATCTTATTTATGGTCTTCCTCGAATTAGATATATAATAATCTAATTTTGGCATTTAACTATATTATTATGTCTTTAAAAATTTTGTTCTTATTACATTGTTTTCAATGTTAGAATACTTATATGTATTTATTTATTTATTTTATAATATATTTGGTATTTGTGTGTTAGCTCCAAGAAAACAGAGAAATTATAAACTCTGATTATTGCTTTGATACTGGTAATGGGAGCATAGATATTAATAAATGTTATGTCTTTTTGGTTCATGATTCCCTTTATCATTTTGAAGTACCCCTCAGTATCTTTCTTTACCTTTTTTTATTTTGAAGTCTATTTTGTGTGATATTAGTACCACTACTCCAGCTTTTCTCTGAATGCCATTTCCTTGAAGGATCATTTTCCACCCTTTCACTTTGAGTCTACATTTGTCTTTGGAGCTGAGATGTGTTTCCTGGAGGCAGCATATGGTTGGTTTTGTTTTTTGACCCATTCTACAACTCTGTGCCTTTTTATTGGTGAGTTCAATCCATTTACATTTAAGGTGATTATTGAAATATGAGTTCTTTTTATAGCCATTTTATCTTTTGCTTTCTGGTAGCTCCGTGTTTCCATTGTTTCCTTGTCCTTGTGTTTCTGTTTTATTTATTTGGGTTGGTTTTTGTTGGTTTTCCTTCTGGTCCTTCTTGTTTTATGTTATATATCTCAGTTCTGAATCTTTGGCATTTTCTTCTGTGTGTGCTTTATCTCCATTCCCCTCTGGGAATTTGGATCTTTAAATCCTCCCCTTTTCAATCATTGTTATCTCAATTTGTCCCTGCAGGTGCTGACTGTTCATTACTATCTTGCTAAGCAATTCTCTTATTATTTAAGCTTATAATGCCCTAATCTTAGTAAGGGTTGCACGCCTCTGCTTCTATTTGCCTGATAGTCACTTTACATCTAATTATGGTTTTTTTTTTCATTTTGTTTTAGGTGAGCTGACCTCTTTCAGTATTTCCTGTAGTTCAGGCCTCATAGTGGAGAATTTCCTCAATTTTTGTATGTCTGGAAAGGTCTTAATTTCTCCTTCATATCTAAAGGAGAGCTTAGCTGGATACATTATTCTAGGCTGGCAGTTCCTTTCACTTAATAGTTTAAATATTTGATTCCATTTCTTTCTGGTTTGTAAGGTTTGTGCTGAGAAGTCCGATAATAATCTGGGTTTCCTTTATATGTTAGCGTATTCTTTTCCCTGGCTGCCTTGAGAATTCTGTGTTTGTCGTTGGTTTTTGATGTGTCTTGGCGAAGGCCTTTTTGGGTTGAGATAATTGGGTGTACTGCTGACTTCTTGAATTCCAAGCTTCAGCTCATTCCTTAGATTTGGGAAATTCTCATCAACTATTTGTCTGAAAATGCTTTCTCGTCCCTGCTCTTTTTCCTTGCCTTCGATAATGCCCATTATTCTTGTTTCCTCTCCTGATGGTATCAGCTAGTTCTTGAATTTCTCTTTCATTATTATTCGTTCTTCGGTTTCTCTCTTCTTCTTTCTGATTTATTTCTAGATTTCTATCTTCAGTATCACTGATCCTTTCCTCCATTTGGTCGACTCTATTTCCCAAGCTTGCTATTTCGTTTTTCAGCTCTTGCAGTGTGTTTTTATATCCAGAAGTTCTGTTTGGTTCTTTTTGAGGGTTTCAATCTCTTTGCTCCGTTTGTCTAGTGTTTTTTTCAATTCCTGAAATTGTCGATATGACTCGTTTCAGAACTCCCTGAGTTTTTCAGAAGTGCTATCCTGAAGTCTCTTTCATTTAAGTTGCATATTTCCATGTCCGTAAGCTTATTTTCCTGAAGATTTTTCTCTTTGTGAAATGCAATGTCATCTTGGTTGTTTATGATGTTTAATGGACTATTTCTCCATATTAATGGAAGTGTATTCTGTTGTTTTTTCAGAAAGATTTATTATATAAAGGTCTCTCTTTAGACTGTTGCAAAAAAAGTGCTTTTTTTTTGGGTTTCCAGTAGGTGGCATCTAAGCCTCTTGGATCCCTGCTTTATATAAAGCCTTAAAAATGCCTTTCTTATTTTCTTGTGAATATTTAATCACGTTCGTTACCCTCAATTTCAGTCCCTGTCAGTGTCAGCGACAGCCTCAGCAGCGTTTGCTCGGATTCCCTTGGGGCTCCATGGTGATTGGTCTTGGAGGGTATGGGAGAAGGGGCCCTCCATGTTGGGGATGGGGGGCTGTGGCTCAGCCTCAGTTTTGCAACCACGGGTGGTAAAAATCAACTGTTGTCTTTCTGCCGCCCCGTTTCTCTGTCTTCTGCCCTGATGACTAGGCCCTGCTGCCCCCCGGCCATGGGGAGCTCACAGCTTTCCCAGGCAGCGCTGTTCAGGGAAGTCTGCATCTTCTCCCCTCCCCTTCCTCCTACACGAAGCTCCGGAGGTAACTTCTTTATTTCTCCTAGTCCACCTCCCCACACCCGGTGTTCTGACCTGTGGTAGCTTTTATGCGCAGATCCCACACTCAGATGTGCTGGTGTGCAGTTTGGGTGTTTTTTGTTGAGTTTTAGATGTTTGGCTTATTGTTGTTTCAAAGGGAGAGATCTTGGGATGTCTCTCACTCAGCCATGTTTCCACAAAGTCCCCTGAATAAAGCGTATTTCTTTATACTTCTTCTCATAGTCCCAGTGTAAAGTTGAGCTTTGGTGACAGAGAAACCCTGAGGATATCCCCAGATAAAGAAGATGAGTGCAGAGGCAAGCCTTAGGAGGGTTAAAGTAAAGAAGGACTCTAAAATTACTACAGATTATTTGGTTGTAGAGACCCCTTGGTTACTAGTTTTCTGTTCTCCCCAACTTTCTATCAAGGCATGATATCAACTCTTGATGAGAAATCAGTTTTCTTTATGTCTCAAACAAATCTTTATAAATACAACATGTACTCAAAATCAAAACGAAACAAAATAAAACTCTCAGTAAACCTTTCTTATGCTTGCCAGAATCACATAACACACTTAAACTCTTCAAATATCACTAACTGAAGGCTTCTACATTTACTAACCCTGGGCTTTACCCTAATGAAAAACTCTTGAATAGTACAGATACAGCTTTTTAAACAATTTATCTAATAAAATAGACTGTAACGAAGTAATTTACAAGGCAGTAAATTATCATGAGTGGGTCACAAGTGCCATAGAAATGATAGCAATAGACCAAATTAAGTTTTGTGACTTAAATACAACTTGAGTAAGTGGCAGTTAGACTGGAAACTGAAGAATATATGACTTCTGGTCTTGGGAACTGAAATGTATATTTCAAATTTATATGTGTACATAAATAATACATACATACACATGTCTATATCAGTATCTGTCTGCCTTTAGAGGAAGAAATCACATAGCTTCATTAGGAAGAGCAATCATGACATAATAAATTAAAATTGTATGTAGTTTGGACTCAAAGAATATAGAATAAATAAGATTTTATGGATAAAAAAGTACACACATACATGATTAACCATGTAACATACAGAGGATTTTAATTTATTGGCATGTCTTCATGTTTAACCCCAGACGTAGCCACCCTTCAGTAATATACTATAATTTGTCCACCACTTAACAGGATCTGAAGTCCTGAAGGGGATTAAAAAGACCAATAACATCCTTTTTATTCTTTTGATTGACTCAATTTAAGTCCAATTGGAAACAAGAGATAGTGACTTCATTTCCTTCAGATATATATACCCCAAAATGAGATTGCTGGATGATATAGTTTTTTGCTTTGTTTTCTTTGTTTAGTTTAATTTTTGAGGAACCTTCATATTGTTTTATTTTATGGCTGATTTACATTCTCATTAACAGTGTACAAGGGTTCTCTTTTCTCCACAGCCTCTCCAACTCTTGTCCTCTCTTGTCTTTTTGATACTAGCTATCTTAATAGATATGAGATGTCTCATTGTGGTTTTGATTTGTATTTCTCTGTTGATTAATGAAGTTGGACATCTTTTTGTATACATGTTGGCCATTGGTATTCTTTCTTTTAACAGAGGTCTCTTTAGGGCCTTTGACCATTTTTTAATGGGGTTATTTATTTATTTGTTTATTTATTTATTTATATTTTGCCATTGAATTGTATGAATTCCTCAAATATTTTGCACATCAACCTCTTATAAACTATATGGCTTGCAAATATTTTTTCTCATTCCATAGATCACCCTTTTCACTGTGTTGATCATTTCCTTTGCTGTGTAGAAGCTTTTTAGTTTGATGTAATTCTACTTGTCTACTTTCGTTTTTGTTGCCATATCTCAAAAGTTATTGCACAGACTAATGTCAAGAAGCTCTTTCTCTATGTTTTCATCTAAAAGTTTTATGGTTTCAGGTCTTACTTTCAAGTCTTTAATCAATTTTGAGTTGATTTTTGTGTATAAGATAGGGCTCTAATTTCATTATTCTGCATAGGGATATCCACATTTTTCAACACTACTTATTGAATAGGCTTTTCTTTTCTGATTGTGTTTTTGGCACTTTTGTAGAAGATCAGTTGACCATAGATGTGTGGATTTAATTCTGGGTTGTATATTTCTTCACATTGATCTATATGCCTGTTTTTATGCAAGTATCATGTTCTTTTGATTACAGTACTGTAACTTTGTAATATACATTTGAAACTAGGAAGCTATACCTCCAGCTTTGTTCTTCTTGATCAAAATTTCTTTGGTTATTTGGGATCTTTTGTGGTCGTACATAAATTTTAGGTTTTTCTATTTTGTAAACATGCCATTGGGATTTTGATAGGAATTACAGTGACTCTGTAGATCACTTTGGATAGTATATAAATTTTAACAATATTAATTCTTCCAATCCATGAAAATGCCAACTTTCCAATTATCTGTCTTCTTTAATTTGTTTCATCAATGTTTTACAATTTTCAGGGTACAAGTCTGTCATCTCTTTCCTTAAATTTATTCCTAAGTATTTTATTCTTTTTGCTGCTATTTTAAATGAGATTGTTTTCTTAATTTCCTTTTTAGGTAGTTCATTGTTCGTGCATGACTAATTTTTGCATATTGAGTTTGTATTGTGCAACTATACTGGATTTATCAGTTCTAACAGTTAAAATTAATAAACTAGAAAACTAAACTATTTACTAATAACAGGAGTAATGATGGATTCTGGAATTTAGTCTTGTCATCTTAGTCTTCAATTGGTTCTCCATGAGAAGTGCTAATTTCACTTATTTGAATTGTACTTAAAGGCTCCATTCCACATTGCCCCATATTTCTATTGTTAATTTCTCTGAATGTTTAACTTTTTAATGAGTATTTCACATCCTCAAAAAACAAAGAGAAAAGTGGTTTACATTACACCATGTATTGAAGTTGAAGTATTCAGATATATATGTGTCTGTACATATATGTATATGTATATGTATATGTATATGTATATGTATATGTATATGTATATGTATATGTATATATTCACTCAGAATTTAATTCAGTACATATGTTCCCTAATCTGAAAACAAGATTTGTTACCAATTTTGGAATAAGTAATTATCCAACTATGTAGAGAAAAGAGATGCATCAAAGAGAGCCTCAAGTATTTGGCCCACAACTAGGGGCCTATTATCCCAGGGGTGGGGAGGTGGTACATTAAAAATTTTGTCAGAACTTTAGGTTCTTAATCAAAATCCTAGCAGGTTTTGTTTGTTTGTTTGTTTTTGACAAATACTTTGGGATGTCCCCAAAATGCATGTCTTAATTCTATGGTAATCTACAAGATAAACAAATTTAAAATATAAAGTTTATTACACATCCTATCAGTTTTAAATTTAAAAATTTAAATCAAGCAGATAGAAATAAATGAAATCAAGAGTAATCAACACACTATGTTTGTGGATAAACAGCAGGCTTGAATGCATTCTCTCCTCATAGACATATCAATAGAAACTAAAATAACTGCATAAAAGAGATCTAAGAAATATTTCTTAGGATAAGGGAAATGTAAAATTACTCAAAATGTCAAAAAGAACTTATTTACAAATTATTTAATACTCAACTTATTAACATAACCATTCCTGGGAAAGAATATATATTAAAGTCAGAGAAATATAATTTTAAAATAATAAAGTCATTGAGTATATAAAAACTTTTAAGAGAGGTTCAGTTACATTGGGAAAATATGAAAAATTTGTAAAATCAAATGTTAAAATAAGTAGCATTTTTTAGCAACCAGTATGTACATGATATTTCATGTTTGGGGTAGAAAGACTTTCAGCAATTCTTAAGTGATTTTTTTGTTTGTTTGTTTAAAATATTTACTGTAAATATATTTGATACTGCCAGTGGAAGTCTTTTGAGGCAGGACACACTGGATTTAACTTCAAAGACAAAGTAGAAAATAAACTACAAAGACAAAGTAACAAATAAAAAAAGGAAATCCTGGGAGGCAAGGAAAGAATGTTCAATTCTAAAGAAAAAAAAAACATCCTATCTGATCTGATGGCACTATAGACCTCAATCCATTGAATTAAGGCATTTTCCGTCTCCTGGAGAAAGACATCCAATCTTTGCTGGTATGATCTCCAAACCAGCAACTAAATAGCATCATCAAAGGCTGTTCCACCACTTCATTAGGCCTACAACTTCTGGGTCATGTAATATGTAAGACGACTAGTGGATGCCATGGCCACGTGCCCATAGCTGCACCTCCATTGCTGTAAAGTTTGTTTGATGTAACATGTTGTTAAATCCTGTTTCGGTGGATCAACTACTTTGTAACCCTTAGTTAGCTTTGTTTGCTGAGGTCCTACAAGCCAAGAATGTAATCCCATACAGAAAATTGACTGAACATGTGTCAATTCCAATTATGGTGAATTGATGATCCTTTCACGGTGAAAGAGGTCCAATGTAATTAACTTGTCACTGAGTGGCTAGTTAATTACAAAGTGGCTAGTTAATTCTCTGATCCCCTCAAAGAATGGAATCAGATCAGCTCTGTTTCTGGAAAGTTGGACATTCATCAGCAGCAATGAGTAGAGTAGCTTTGATGTGAGCCCATGCAGTTGGATCCATAAAAAACTGCCATCGCTACCCTCAATTCTACTGCATACATTAGACATTTGTTCCAGCGCTGGAGGTGACCAATGACAGGTGAAGGCCAAGCCATTCTGTCTAGTTGGTTGTTTCAAGTTTCTTCCATGCTTAATACCCTCTGGCAGATATTAACTGTACACACAAACATCTTTACACATTGTGTCCTCTGCTTCGGATCAGCAACATGTCTCTTCTCCAGATTTCCTTTTTCCAATGTTCTATAATTTCTCCATCCAACTTCCTAAACGATTAGTTTTTCACAGCTTCCTAGAAGTCTATGTATATTCTTACCTCAGGTCACTTCTTTTTAAATACAAATTGGATGATCAAGTACACCATGTGAAGCTATAACTGTTAGGTGCACTGCTTTTGCTAGAAGTTTCAAATATCAGGTGCATGTCCCTTCTTTACTATCTATCAGACACACACCATTGCACTGATATCTTCATTTATAGGTGAAGCTTGACATGTTTCCTTTTCCTTCATCTGCTCATAAGAAACCATCCTGGAACAATAGGTGTGACTTGAGGGAGAAATGATAGTCCAAGAGTGATAGGTGACATAGGGGCCTGGGACACCAGTTTGTGGAAGTTATTTGTGTCTTTGGCACTGCTTGTACTTGATCCATCTTACAATGAACTGTGATGGGGCATATGATTTTGCTGATTTGACCGAATTTATGCAATAACGGGCAGTCTGGTTATATAGTCACATTTGTTCTATGATCAGGAGCTCTGTACCTCTGATACCTACCAGAGTTTTAAAAAAATTACAACAACAACAACAACAACAGAAGATTTTGTTAATTTTTAGTTCATTTCATGTTACACTAACTCCTATTTGGCTAAGGATTACTAGTCCTATTCTTTTCCAGGTCAGCTAGAAGTTTCTTCAAATGATTCAGAAAATAGTGTCTGTTTCCAAAAATAAAGTACATGGGAAGGGGCTTCTTATCCTTGATGCAAAGGATAAAATACTTTTTTAATGCTCTCAATGACTCTTTGTGATGGATGGTGGGTGGGAGACAAAGGAAAAAAAAATCAGTAAAAGATTTCAGGGAGTAGTTGGTAATAGAAAATATAGGATCAAAGTTTTGTTTCCCTACCACTAAAAAAAGATACTAGATAAACAGTACTAGGACCACAGCAAGAAATGTATGAGTGAGGCAAGACCATCTGACAAACCCATTCTCCACACTGTCCCAATTAATAGCATATTTAAACAGAAACTGTAGTTGATTCTGCCAAGAATCTTTTAAAAATACCTAAGTTTTTGCAGTAGGACTCACTGAAACCTGATAAATACTAATATTATCTAAAAGTATTTACTGGGAAGAAATTCCCAGACTAGATATAGTAAGAGCAACGTTTTTTGCAGGTTGGAGAATATTGCCTGGAGTAAATCTTGCCTCATATTCTGGGTCTTTGTTAGGCTGAGAACAACAGGGGAAAGAATATGAACAGAGTTAGAGATCTCAGTGCTCATGCATGCCACTCCTGTAGCTCAACTACCTCTCCTCTGGCTGGCTCCAGAGGACCAGATCCCCCAGAGTCACAGTTGAGGGTGTGTTGGCCCATTAAGAGATATAGGCAATCTCATTAATTAAGACCTCCATATGTATTGCAGCTTAGTGAAAGTCAGAAAAAATAAGTCAATAACAACACCTCTGATAAAGCTGATAAAACTGAACAGGATAGTCTGTGGAAGCAAACTCAACAAATAAGATCACATAATAGTTGAGATGTTGCATTATGAGGCAAATATATTTTCTGAGAATAAAATCTAGTCAATGCTAATTAATGCTTTAAAGATTACAAATAGAAGATATAGGGATTCAGTAATCTAAAAAGAGATTTAATGTCTTTTTTTTTTACCCATAAGTTTTAGAAACTTGTTAAGTAAAGAGTTAGTTGTTTTAAAATTTGTGAGAAGTCAAAACTTGGAAGAATCGATCTCTTATCCTCTTGATTCTATGTCATAGATCATCGGATTCACCATACGTGGAACAAGGAGGTAGATGTTATCCACAAAGATATGAATATGAGGTGCACATGGTGCCCAAACCTGTGAGTAAGAAAGGAGAAAAAGGCTGGAGTATAGGCTACTAAGATCACACACACTCGAGATCCACAGGTGCCTGAGGTCTTGAGTCGAGCAGCTTTGGATGGAAGGTGGAAGACAGTATAAAAGCTGATGACATAGGAACATAGAATTAATGAGAAATCTAAATCTCCAGGAAGGAAGGTTGCAGTTAAGCTGTATATTCTGTAGATCCTGGTCTTTGAACAAGCAAGTTTTATCAGAGCCATAAATTTACACAGTATGTGTGAGGGATGATATTAGGTCTGCAGTAGGAAAGCCATCAAAGCATGAAGGATTGAGGACTGAAAAGCAAAACCCCACAGAAGACAATAGCCAGCCCCAAGTTCTTGATGACTCTGTGTCAGGACAGTAGAATGTCTCAGAGGATTGCAGATTGCCGCATACCTATCAAAAGCCACGGCCAAGATAAACCCTGAGGCCATGCTGCAGAATGAATAAATAAGAAATATTTGTATAAGGCAGACTTCAAAACAGATCTCCTTGTCGTGGAACCAAAAAATGCTGAGGAGTTTGGGCATAGCAGTAGTGGAAATAATCAAGTCAGCCACAGAGAGCATACAGAGGAAGAAGTACATGGGCTCATGTAGGTTTGAATCTGTTCTAATAACAAATAGAATAGATAAATTTCCCAGGAGAGCACTCAAGTAAACAGGCAAAAAGGCACTGATAGCCAAGTATGTATGCCTTTCATCCCTGAAATGCCAAGGAGAAGAAAGGTACTGGGATGAAAATTGGTATTGTTTGACAACAACATGATGAAAACTGGCTGCGTTCAGCTGTAGAATAGTGGAGATTCTTTCATATTTATGTGTCCATTTATTTAATGATGCTTTTATTTACAAATTTATGTAAAAGACTTGACAATATTTTATGCCATAAGGGTAAAATGATAAATAGGGCCCAATCCCTAACTTTAGATATTAGCATTCTAGTAAGGGAGAACTGGTGCAAACCAATGATTAAATTCCCATGTGATTAATGCAGTAAATTTATATGAATGAGTGGGTTTATGTCTCAGCAATTCAGAATACTTATTCCACTTGTATGAGTCAGAGGATTCGTAGATAAGAGGTTTAATCTTGTTTCTGACACATTCTGTACCTTTAAAACAAAGGGCAAATTATGAGTTAAATAAAGTTCACAATCATAATACTCTAACCTTAATTGTTTTATCTTAATTTAAAATTTGTCTAGAACTATTTGTGAAATATATTAAAATGGCAATGACATTGTAGAATGAAGAGAACAGAAGATTCTTTCCTAAATTTCACTTGACTGTTCATTAGGTTCACTAATCAAGATGCATTTGTAAATAATTTTAATTGCACATATTCTAGATTCTTTTTTCAAGGTATAAGAGCTATAAGAGTGACAGCAAAAGGTCCTAAACTATACCACATTCTGCATTTGTGTCCTCACACTAAGCAAAAATTAAGAGCCACTTTATGTGGAAGGTAACTATTTTTAAACCAGAAAATAATCATCATTTAATTAATAGCCCATTTCTCCTCCAAACATCTCCTCTTTTCTTCATTCTTTCCATCTAGCAAATTTAGACTGCAGAATGGAAAGGTTGCAAAATCTAGTAATATACAGCTAAGCACTGCTATGCTCACCAAGTCCCACTATTAACTCTGATGACAGTTTACAGACCAGATATACAAGAACAACAATATTGGCACATTGTACCCTTAGAGAGATACAAATCAAAGCAAATAAACAAACAGCTGAAGATACCAGAAATAGGCTTGAAAAAAAATAAAAAATCGCACATTTTATCATAATTATTTTAATATAAGTGAAGAAATGATTGAAAAGTCCACCTCTGTTAGGAAATATATAGAAGTTTCATATCTTCCCAGAGCTGTGCTCCTCAACACCTGCTTCAGATGTAGATCAGAGAGCTTAAAAGGGTTAATAGTTGTAAAGCCTAGAGGATGCCCATTAGCGGAGGAGAAGAAACAAAAATACATTCAATTTTGGAGTAACAACCACTGAACAAGGACAAACTTTTCTCATTTGAAAATAAATAAGAGAAAAAACATGAAAAGAAAATTATTTGGTAATGAATTTGGAAAGTGACTCAATAATCTAGTTCAGAACAACATACTCTTATAAAATTGAAAAATGAGAACATATGCCATCTGTATGGCCCAATTCCAATTCTAAACTTTGTAGTAAATTCATAGGCTACATTGATTGTATTATATTAATGATGAATATAAAATAAATACAGAACCATTAAATTAAAATATTTAAAATAACACCAACAATAATACCTAGAAAATATATGGTGACGGAAGGAGATTTGACTTTGGGTGGTAACACACAATGCAATATGCATCTGCCATATTATTGAATTGTATGTTTGAAACCTATATAATTTATTAACCAATGTCACCCCAATAAATTTAATTTAAAAAAGTAGAAAAGGGGATGATAGAGATAAGGAAAAAAAAGTGTACCAAGTTTAATAAAAACTATAGAGTTAAATTATGCAAATTTAGAAACACAAAACAGCAGACAATATATTTGCTGTGATATGTCACATACATTGCATATTAGGAAATAAATTGGCCCATACAGTAAGCCCATTAGATCTTCTGACAAGAAGAATAATTTTCTGTGCAAAGATTATCTTCCCAGATTCATCTAACCCTAGACTCGCCATTTTTTTGTCTTCATTTTCTTCTGGAGACTTAATGACTGAGGCCTAAATTAGAAGCTCAGATGGTGTGGCGAGGTGTAATAAAATAAAGGACTCAGACAGCCTGGATCCTTCTTGAGACACCATCATTTAGTCTATCTTCCTGGAAGCCACATGGACGCAAAACTTGGAATTTCTTCCTCTTTGTCCCGTTGCCAGTACAGGAACTGACTTTTCTTCAGTATATCACAAAGCTCCTGCTTCTCACTTCAGCATCAATGATCTATAATTCAGAGACGATATGTGCAGATAAGATGCAGAATTGGAAAATAGAGTAAACTCACATAATCCCTATCCTCCCAGGTGCTTCTTTCTGTATCACAGCCTAGAATTCCTCACTCAGCTCCTTGATAAATATCTCAAATAATCGGGCTTATCCTCGAGTCTGTTGTACATATACCTAATGGTGACATGTATACTTTGTCTTAGGTTTTGACTAAACAGGGGGTCAAGGGTCTGTTACTTTTATGTCTCTTCTTTTTACTGGCATTAATTATACTTATAAAAACTCAACTGGATGACATGGCTTTCCTACAGACAAGATCATATGGGAAAAGGAAAATTCTAAAGCAAAGTGAGATCCGGTGATTCAAGAAATATCACAGTTGATTCAGATTCTGAATTGATAGAAATGAAGAGAAAGATGTAAAAAGATTTTATGTCATCTTGTCAATTTGATGAGGACTTTTCTTTATAGAAGACATTAATAATCACTCCATCATTTCTTCACCTTCTACTGTCATAGGACATTCATTTTAATCTTTCTATGGTATTCTGTTTTCTGATCTCTTTGGCCTACTGATCCTCAGGCCCTTGTGTTCCATATCTTTGCTGATGAAGGGAGATATTGAGATGGTTATGTTATCCCTGACCTTACCTGTCCTGTATCACCAGAAGCTCTTGGCCTACTTTTATTACAATCTACTGCTTTTTCAACTAACTTCAACTATACTAATAGTTCTAGGACCACAGCCTCCCAGGACCCAAGAAAGTGGCTCAAGTGTACATGGGTTCCCTGTGGAGCTCAACATACTCCAGAGCAGCGACTCTTGAGCAGAAGATAGACCAAGTCTTCAGAGTTATTCTCCTACTATTTTTATTATAAATCCAAGAAGAGGGGAAGAAAACAGATAATTTCTTCACTGCAATCTGCCTTGCTATAAAATCTTAATGTGTGGTTGCTCAGAAATACTTAGTTTACTGATATGCTTTTTCAACTGTTATTTCAAATTTATAAGTACATTGGCTTTACATAATGATTTTTGACTGGATTAAGTATACATCATTCTTAATTTTCTATGAGAAAATATAATGTAACAAAGACTTTTCTCTTGGTGTTAGTTTTAATAATTATAAATTTAATGGTCACAAAATATATTATTAATTTTATGTTTCATAACTACTCATTCTCCAGTTCCTGGATATATGTTATTTTAATTGTTCCACTGGTTAGGAAAAAAATGTGAAGATCAATACATTATGTAAGCATGATAGGAACATAATAGAAATAAAGAAAAAACCCACAAAACTATCTGAATGTTACCCTGAAAAGAAGTTTCATGATCTCTTGTACTACCATGCACACAGAATTTTTTCACATTCCTCTATTAAATCAACTCTTTTATTCATTGAATTCACTCTTTTCTATGCACTAGATAATAAGTTATAATCTAGGGACTGGGAATATAATAGAGCAAATAAGTTCCATGATGTTAGGAATATTTGTTGTAGTGAGAATAATCTGCAATAAACAAATTAAAACTAACATTTCTGCAAATATAAACATTCTTTGATGGAAGCTAAGAGGTTGTTGCGCTGGAGACTCACTAGAGTTAGAAAGAACTTAGAAAAAGAAGGTCAAAGAAGACCTCTGTAAGAAGATAATATTTGAATTGAGACCTGAACAATAAGAATAAACCAGTAATTCACAGTACTGTAAGAAAAAATATCAGAACATGATGAAAGAAGTATCTTCTACGCTGGGAGAAAATTCTTGCTAAGTATTGAGGAAGAGAAAAGGGGCAGGATAGTTGGAGTAAAGTAAGTAAAGGGATAGAGTGGTACTTGAGAAGGTTAAAGAGAGGCACAGGCCAGGGCCATTTAGGACCTTATACATCAATGAAAAAAATCTTAAATTTAATCTAAGTGCATTAGGAAACTTTTTTTCAGCGATTTGTAATGACTCCTCTATAGAAGTGATGAAAAATGTTAAAATTAGAAACATAGGCAATTCTAAGGCTGTTTTCAAAGACCAAGTTTATGATAACCTCAGGTTTCTAAAGTCACTAAAATATAAATAAAGAAACATGAATGTATTAGACATGTATTTTGGAGTTAAATTTATGAACTGATCATGAAGAATAAAAAGGAATCAGGGGTGACTATTAGGTTTGGAGCAGGAGAAAATAGAAAATTGATTAGTGGAATATGCCAGAAGAAAATTAATAGCAGTTTGGATTCAGGTGATGTGTGTCAAGATAAAATAAATGAAGAGATTTGAGACCAGCTAAAGGTAGAAACAGCACAGCTTGCTATTAGACTGGAAGTAGAAGATGAGGAGAAAGAGGCAATCATTGAAGCTATTTTGTATCTTCCTTACATATTTTTCCAGTTTCTCCTTCTCTCTAGGAACTCTTTTCTCTATTCTATTTTTTTCTTCTGCATATTTATAATCTTTCCTTCTATGACTACGTTTATTCTTATGGCTACAAATAGAATCTATGTATTGTTAATTTCCAGTTTTATGTCATCATCCCTGCCCTATATGCTAAATAGAACTTAACATCTCCATATGGGTAGCTAATACGAATTTCAGGTGAATACTTCTGAAATGCAATTCTTGAATTCCAATCTCCACAACTCTGTTCTCCCTCTAGCCTTCCCCTTCTCAGTAAGCTGTATGGAAATATGCCTAGATGTACAAAACAAGAATATAGGACTTAGGCCAGTTTGAAGGTAATCCAGGAGAGTTTTTTCATAGGTAAGCCAAACATGATATTTATTGTAATTAATATTACAAATAAAAATAATAAAACTTGAAAATTTAGAAAAATGCTAGAAAATGTAGCTTAAAGTAGATTTTAAAAATTATTATTAGAGTTATACATAAAATATGTTTTACCAAAAACATTTAAAAAACACATATTCTCGAAATTGAGATAATTCTTCCCAGAAAAATATGGTTGGTAAAGAGATGAATGATTAAATCTATAAATAAATAAACAAATGAATGAATAGATAAATGAATGGATGACAAGATTGTATTATGAATGGAGAGCAGAAGCATCATCTGTTTTTGGAACTGTAATGAAATCCAGAGTTCAGTCTTCTGGCAAGCAGCTAGTGCTTGTAAAGCAAGAAGTCCTTTTTGTTCTGCCTAAAACTACAATATGATTAAGGAATCTATCTCATTTGCATATAAATTTATAAATTAAGAGATGCTCTTACTCATATGACCTTGTTTGATAAAGTCATGCATATTTATTTGCCTTCTGAAAGTATTCTCTGCCTTCCCACAGAATCTGTAAGATACCCAGAAATTCAAATAATAATTCATTTTTGTATTCCAATCTCCAATCATTAAGCAAAAAAAAAAAAAAAAAAAAATACAGTGTAATTGTTTTCGTAATGTCAAATGTTATCCTTTGGATTATTCATCAATCATCTTTATGCTGCAGAAGGCCCTTTGTGGCAAAACACGATGGCAAGAAAAAAATAATAACAGAGACGATCTCTATCCTTTCACCACCTTTGACATCTATACAAAATGTTGCTGCAAAATACTTCAGTACCCCACTAAGTCATTAATTTATTAATTCTAATCACTTAAACAATAAAAACATAATTTCTTTAAAAAAACTACCATGTGGATAAAAAACTGATTGCACAAGAACTCTAGAAATAGCCATATGCATTTATAAAGAGAATAATGTAAGTATTTTCAAGACATTCAATGAAATTAATTCAATCACTGGGCCATGTATATGTTTATATTATATTCATGATGCACTTTTTTATTGTTTGATGCCAAGGAAATATTTTAGCTCTTTTATTAATCAAGAGGTGAATATTTTCCAGGGAGAAAGGAATTATGTTGCAGGATTATGATAGATAAGTTTATAAATGATAAAGGATGTCCCAGGTACTATAGAATGCAATTAGTAAGAACGTTTGGTGTAGAAAAAGCTAAACTAGGAAAATTGCATGGGTCTGTATAAAAGAGCCAAATTAATTCAGTGAACATAATCCTTATCATTTTGCCAATTTTGAGAATTGGCAAATATCATTTTGAGAATTGACCTGAAACAATTTCATTCTCATTAAATCAGAATATTAGGGACATAACAGATTGATCCAGGTTTAGCAATCTGACCCAATATAGGACAATTAAACTTCTTGTCCCATAATCATTGCAGCTGGGACAGGATAGTATCGCCAGATCCATTAGAGAAGTGCACACTCTCCTGCTGTTGCAGTCCTACAGCAGCCTGGATTTTGTTGTTCCTGAGTCATAAATATTTAAATCATCCTTGGATATCATGATGTAACTCAGATCCTGCTTTTTTGTTTACTTAATCTAACCAAAGGACCTTTCTATTGTGTACAATCAAAAGGATCTTTATTGCATTAAGGTTTTAAAAAGATATGAAATTGATATATTTTCTGGAAGCTAAAGGAAAGGTTTTTGAGAAGAAAAAGAAGTACTTTAACTATAGGTCTTATATAATATATAAGGACATGTCAGGGAGTTTGTTGCATAAAATAATTAGCATCTATTATTTTATTAGTTAAGGCGTTTATCTATTCAACAAATATTCTGGGTCCTCTGGATGTAATGATGAAGTTGGAATTGGAACTAATCCCTGAACTTATGCAGTTTACATTTTGTCCTGTCTATAGATAATTAACACAGAAGAGGCATTGTGTATTACCAGAAAGATACTTAAACCCCTATGCTGTTGCAGTGACATTTCATTGATTATTACCTTAATATACTGAGATATTCCTTGATGGAATCTGAGCAGTTCTTTTGGTTTCCTGTTTACTAATGTTAGAAAGATAGCACCTGGAAATATGAATACTTCAAGCTCTACCCAGAGGTTAAGTGTTCTGGAGATAGATCTGCCCATATTGATGCAGACTTGACATTTAAATATAGCCCTCCATCCTGGACTGCCCATTTCCTTGTTGCTTCAGAATGCTTGGATCATTTTGGTTGGTTACAGAACCCTAGTACTCGCATTCTTATCACTTTTGTCTTTACTCCATAAATAATGGGGTTCATGGTAGGTGGCACCAGTAAGTAGAGGTTTGCCAGGAGGATCAAGGCATGCCTGGGCACATGGTTTCCAAAGCGATGGGTAAAGAAGGAAAAGAAGGCCAGAGTATAGAATATCAAGATGACACATATATGAGCTCCACAAGTTCCAAAGGCCTTTGTCCGGGCCTCCCAAGAAGGTAGTTGGAAGATTGTTCTCAGGATTACCCAGTAGGACATGGAGATGAAAACAAAGTCCAGCCCTGTAGTGAGAAGAGCAGCGGTGAGCCCATAAATGCTATTAAGGGTAATGCTATTGCAAGCCAACTTGGCGATGCCCATGTTCTCACAGTAGGTATGGTGGATGACATTGCTCTGGCAGAAGTGCAGACGGAGAATCAGAAGGACACCAGGGGTAACTACAGCCACACTCCGAGCCACCAGTGTCAGGGCCACCTTGCTAATGAGAGACCCTGTAAGTAGGGTTGCATAATGGAGTGGTGCGCAGATAGCCACATAGCGATCAAAAGCCATGGCCAGTAGAACAGCAGATTCAGAGAGGAACAAAGCATGAACAAAAAACATCTGTGTGAGACATGCAGGAAATGTTGACAAGGAAGGGCCCTGCCAGAAGATGAGAAGCATTTTGGGCACTATGACAGTACAAAGGAGGACATCGTTGATTGCCAGCATGGCCAGGAAGATATACATGGGTTCATGGAGGTTCCTGTCCCAAGCCACCACTGCCATAACCAAGCCATTGCCTATCATGGCCAAAAAGTACATGAAGCTGAAAGGGATGGAGATCCAGAACTGAAAGTCTTCTAATCCTGGGACTCCAGTCAGCAGAAAGGCAGTGAAGTGAGTGGATGTATAGTTGCATGTTGTTACAGAGAGGTAGCCAAAATCTGTTACATGAAAAACAGAGAAAAGAGCTAGAATAAATAATAGCAGAAAATGAGTATTTCTTCCTTTATTCCAGTCAAGTTCAAACCATTAATTTTGGCATGATGAAGTAGAAGGAGAATAAAATGGTCTGAGAAAAGTTGCCAAATAGCTATATAATTATGGGAAAACCACTTCTCTTTTACAAGACATCTTGTTCTCACTGAAAAAAAATGTGAATCAGAAAATTTGAGCTGAATTCTTTATTTTTATAATATTAATTATAACTGCATAATTTATGTATATGTTTTTAAATTTTAACTATGCTATTATGTAATTTTTGCCTTTCTAATTTGATAATAAATTATTAAATTTAAAAAAAGTTATTCGTTTTCTTTCTTTTTTCTCTATAATACAGAGTAGAACACTGGAAGTAATTAATATTACATTGTTTGATGGACAAATTTAGTTAGGAAATGGGTTGGATGGTAGACTGATATATAACCAGAGTCATTGTGAAGACTCCAATTCTGGTTTCCCATCCAGAGGGTATGAGGGTGTGAAATATGTTCCTTTGGCATAATTTTTCCATAATAAAGAAAAAATATTTTACTTATTTGTCTCATTTGAACTCTTGAAGATAATTATTGTATCAATGGGAGAATTAAACTCCTATGCAAAGTTATAATATTATTAATACCCTAATAAGCACTAACTCAGGGATCATGAAATGTAGTCAAAGAAGACAAATAAAAATTCAGAGTACAGAATGTTCTCATTCAAAATAATAAAGTCACTGAAGAATGTCAAGGCCCATAATTACTCAGTACCTATCATTGAAAGAGCCTTCTACAGAATAGTGGCCGATTTTCACGTTCACTAATTAAAGAACAGGCTCTAATTTTAATAAGTTTTTAAGATTGGTAATTCTTACTTTTAATATATCAAATAATTATAAAGTAAAAAATAACTTTTCTTTAAAAATGCTTCAAATAAAAAATTGCTTATTACCAGGACTATAAAACATCAATTCAATTAGTCAAGTTTGTAATCAAATGCAGTACTTTTGACAAAGGAACCAAACACTTTTTAACTGCAAATTTTAGGAAGCTTCAAAGTTACAGATAATAAATGCTATTTCATCTAAATAGAGCCACTAAAATCTAGAATCTGCATAGGCTTCAGTTTTCATGTGAGGCTGTTACACCATCAGTGAAAAACTAGACTATGTCAAGATCTCTACCTATTGTCCTTTGAGCAAATTGAAATCCTTAACAAATATTCTAGCCTTTAAGAAGAAAATAGGACACGTGATCACATTATCGACATTGTTTATCCTGTTCTCTCTCACACTATTTTTCTCCTCTTTCTCTCTCCCTCCTCCATCCATCCTCCAACACATAAAATTCAGATTAAGAAGACAAAACAAAATTTTTCATCAAAAGGCAAACATATAGAATAGACTAAGTGGCTTTTAATAAAATACCAAAAGAGAGATTTTTTTTTGAATGATTAATTTGTTTAAAAAATGGTTAATTTGCTAAAACAAAACAAAACGAAAACAACTTTTTTTCTTAGCCTTGTAAGACTGAGGCTTCACTTCATTTATCTGATCGTCTCCCAGCAGTTTTTGGTTTTACTGCGTAACCACTATAATGAAAATACCACCATATTTAAACATAAGACATATCGCATATCAGCACAGGAATGGGCAATATAGCATTAATGATGAAAATAATAATTATTTTTTAAATATTTATCGATGTTTACAATGTGCTAAAACATTTCCCTAAAAACTTTTCTAACCGCTTTACATGGATTGTCCAATCTAATGGTTACAACTACTATATGAAGTAGCTATTGCTAATATCCCAGTTTTACACAGAGAGAACTCAGGTACTGAAGGACTTTCTCAAGGTCACATCACTAACTAGTACATAAAGCCTGTTTTAAAATCCAGGCATCATAATTGCAGAACTCATAGTTTTATCCACTAAACTATTCTAACTTACCTTTTAAATGCATGACGTTTCTAAATCTTTGAGAACACAAAAGGCAGATCTTGAATTTCCTCCTACTGATATTATTAGGTCTTAAATCTTAGGTCTTATAAGCCAAATAGTTATGACTAGCTTATAAGAATTCAGAAAGAGATAGAATGTGTGTGTGTGTGTGTGTGTGTGTGTGTGTGTGTGTGTGTGTGTGTGTGTATTCACCTGTATTGTACATCAATATTTATAAAAACAACTCAAGAAATCACCTCTGGGCCGAGAAGTCTTTTGGGCATTTTACACATAGAATGACTACTTTAATACCTGAGAGCCATAGTCAATATTTGGATTAACTGACTAAACTAGTCTTTCATAATAACAATTCACATGTATCTGTACACCTCGATTAGGAGAAGAGTATATAAGTTTTGGTTATAAGCCCCAGTTTTTGGTGGAGATTATACATGATAAGATTAAGGTAAAATACAAATGTATTATTAATTAAAAGGAGTTTATGGATATATGTTTACTTGAGGAGAAAACAAAAGTCAACTCATTAAATGTTGAATAGCCCAAGAAGTGAGACAAGTTTATTACCAAGGTTGAAGAATATCAGGAAAATAAGAAGATTCTTTTAGTGGAGATAAATAATTATGATGCTACTCAGTGTTGAAGATGAAATTAATGCAGGCTATGTTCATATGTAACTTTATTTTCAAAATTAATAATATATGTAGCTTCATGTACTTCTGAACTCTGAAATCATGTGCCTTCTTAGTTAAAAGTGATCTACTAAATCACCTATTTTAACACCCATGATCACCTTCATCACTAATGTTGAAAAATTATTTAATATCAGTCAGAAAACACTGAATAGTATAGAACTATGCCACCTGTTTCACTGAAGAACATTCAAAATAGGGTCCAATAATATGATATTCTTTTAGAATTTTCCTACATGCCAAAATACTCGTCTCAACCTCATCTTTGTTCTTGCTCTCACAAGATAGTGTCTAATCATAAATACCTATGTTGATACAAAACAAAATCATCTATTCAATTGTTTTTCTCTAATGCCCTTAAGATTTATGTATTTTTTCCTGGTTCAGATTATAGCCTTGAATCTTTTTTGTCCACTTTGTGGTTTATGTCTAAAATAATTTGTGACAATTCATCAACTTCTTTATTCGTTCAATACATATTTTATAGGTCACGTGCATGCCGCCTTCCTTGTTAGTATAAATATATCAGTGAAAAGAATGCACATGTTCCCTATCTTAATGAAGTATACACTCTACAAAGAGAGAGAGAGAGAAAAGAAAATATATTGTTTCCCAGATAGGGCAAAGGCATTGATAAATGAGAAACTAAAAATAACAATTGCAGAAAACATCCATCTGTTTTCTAGAGAGTCAGGACTAAGGACAAGGTGGGCTGGCAATAGATTGTTTAGAGGCACAGGTGAGGTAATGAGTTAAATTTACAAGCTCCTACTTTACCATACAATCTTTTAGAAATACTACAAATTTCTCATGAATGTCTAGAAAACTATGCTTTGTAAGCATAATGTTGTGGAAACTTCAGGTGTTTTTGTTTTGTTTGTTTCTTGTAATAGATATAGCAAAGACATAGGTCTAGGAAAGTCAATCAGTAAAATGTGGGAGCAAGGAATATGTAAGGCCCTATACAACCTTTGAGAAGTTGATGTACTGGCTCATAAAGTATCTCTTTCTCATTCTTAGCAGATTATGCTGCAAATGAAACCTATCTAAAGCACTGTTATTTCTCTATTTTTATGTTATTTTAATGACTCCTTAGAGGCAAAGACTATTTAAGTTGGTCCCGTCAAAACAAAATGTATCTTTCCTCTATCAAATCTTCCTAGCAACACATTCTTCAACAGATGTTAAAAGTTAATACCCTACTTTTATTTACATTTAGTTACATCATTTTATACATCATAAAAATGCTAATCAACAAATAAAAATTTGAAACAAAGGGTACTACTTGGCTGGCCAATACACCAGTTAATGTCTGTTCTATAATTTTCTGCTTAGTTTTATAAACTTTATATGTGTACTTATGAATAGATGTCAAAGAATTGGTCATATACATGGTAAAATAGAATACTATTTTTATAAAGTAACATCTAAATAAGATAAAAATTTCATAATTAAAAGCTGAAAAAATTAAATATAATTTCAGGGATAGATAATAAAAAATCATAGAAGAGATATGTGTATTGGATATCCATCAGAAGTTAAATTACAGACTACATGGAGTCAGGTTATAGCATGACCTATACTGGATGCCTTATGTTCTGTGTTACAGGTCTTTGAACAAATCTACTGATTTCCATGGATATTGGAACTTTCTGACCACATAGATTATTGAGAACTCACTCTCTTTGTATAATGATTTTTTATGTATTTTAGTTGAGTTACTTGAGGGAAATAAAAGGTCGTAAAATGTTTTTGCTATCTTCAAAAACTCCCAGAATAGTGAAAGAGACAAAAAAGTAAATGAATATTATAAACACAGGAATATTTCTCAGTAATATATGTTTCCTTGGCTCAAGTTATATTGAATTCATAGGGATTATCCCAGAATGTGTAAAAGATCTGAAAGTCCTCTCTATTATAATTTGAATAGATTACCCAGAATTCAGGTGTGCTAATCCAGACTTTCTTACTCTAGAGACAAAAGACTATTGAATCCTGCACTCCAAAATAATAGACATCATGGGTTTGTTTGTTTGTGTGTTTGTTTTGTCAAATGCAGTATACAACGGGTTTCAGAACAAGAGAGATCAATAGGTATATAAAGTCCATGATAATGTGCACCATAGGTGGAACATGTTTTCCACAGTGATGGATAATGGATACCTTCAGCAGAAAGACACAGACCAACAGCACAGCACAGTTGTGGAAGACACAAGTAAGGGCCTTAAATTGTTCTTTCCTAGAGGCAATGCCTAGCACAGTGACAGAATCTTCAAAAAAGAGAATGCATACGGAATCCAGTCCATGGGTGATGAGAATGATAATGAGGCCATAGATGCTATTGATGCTGTGGTCAGAACAAGAGAGCTTGATATCTGGGTGTGCAGGCAGTATGAGTAGAGGAGCACATTAGTCTTCCAAAATATCAGTTGCTTAATGAAGGGTCCTGGGAAGATGACAGCCACAGCCCATAGCAAAGGCCTTATACCCATCTCGTCAATGGTAGAATTCATCAAAACAGTAGTTTGCCTAAGTGGGTTGAAGACAGTCACATAGTGGTCAAAAACCATGGTGAAGAGGATGCCAGACTCTATGAAAGTAAAAACATGGATGAAGAACATCTGAATGAGGCAGGGATCAAAGTCTATTTCAGGAACATTGAACCAGAAAAGTTGTGGGCAAGGTGGCACCATGGAGTCCCAGGTCACTAGCTGCCAACAGGGAGAGGAAAAAGTACATGGGTTCATGAAGTGACTACTCCATCCATATAACTACAAAGATGATATATTACCATATAAGCAATTAGGCAGAGGGCGCGAAGCAAAATGGAAGTTACTGATGCAAATCTACCAGGTCAGGGAAACCAGTCAGAAGAAAGGATCTGTAGGTACTACTGTTGAAAACAAAACAACAAAACAAAAATCATGATGTCTGCTTTGGAGTGGAGGATTCAATAGTCTTTTGTCTCTAGAGTAAGAGAGTCTGGAATAGCACGCCATCATCACGATTCTTATTTCATGAAGTGTACAGTATACACTTATGCTTCTTACTACATAAATTGCTTTCATCACCTTTTCAAAGCTATAGTAAAAGAAACATGCAGGCACTAGCAAACTTTTACGCAAGAAATCATATTATGAAACTCATATCAACTATTATTTAATTTTCCCATATAACACTATATTAATCAAAACATGAAATATAATATATCTACAGTGCCTATGAATTTTTATTCCATTTTTTAAAATATAAAATGTGGTATGATTGCTATGAAAAGACAACCTAAAACTAGTTTAAAGATTAAAGTCTAGAGGAATAGCTAGAAAGTGGAAATACCTCTTTCTTATTCTTATGCTTATTATTGTTCTTCATGGCTATTTAAGAAATCGAGTGACAGAAATACAGGCAGAGATAAATGTCGCCAAACAGAGTCCCTATCTTTGAACGGAGAACAGCCTCACATGCCTGATTATATTTGAATCATTCTCTACCAATACATAATCCTACGGTCGTGTTAGGATAAAATGCTGGTTCCATTCATTGTATATATATTCTTTCTCTCTCAGGTTAATCTTAAAAGCATAGAACAAAAAGACTAAGACTCAAGAAATCCTTCTCCTATTCCTGCATCTGACACTGGCTATATGATATTGGTTAAATTGCTTCTGCCCTCTGAACTAAGTATTTTTCTTTTAATTTTAATGATTTTAATAATATGGAGTTAAACAAATAATCTTCTAAATTCTTTTCCAATGAAGATCTATTTGTTTAAAGTTATAAATTTATTTTTAACAAATATATAGATACATTTTTTAAAAAATGATTATGTGTCTATAAAACTGCCCAATCTCAACACTGTTCTTTGTAGTCAAAATAAAAACTAGACCAAATTACCGATTAATGCTATGAAAGAACATGTATCATATATTGGGAAAGCTGAGTGCTACATGTTTCTTTGCTATATTTAAAAATGAAATAGGTTCCCTGAATCATGTTGCTGCTGCAGAAACAATTAAGAGAAATTTGAGGTTCATAATTTTCATAAATAAGATCCCAAGAATTATTTCTATAATGATGGCATGGCATTCCATACCTATTTACTGATGATATGTTGCTTCCATTTAATATCTTGCTTGTTTGTGAAATCTGGTGAATCAGAAAGACATTTACATCCTTAGAAAAGATAAGTGAACCAAAATCCTCAGAAGAAAGCAGCCTTCCAAACACCTTGGTCTAAATATACAAACATACTTGAAGAGAAATAAAATCTAGAATAAAAATCACCTTTCAAACTATAGCCTTTCATGGAATTTCAGTTAGGAATGAAAGAGATACCTGGTTTTTCACCATCAACAGTAGATCAATATTTTGGGACTATAGTATAAAGGAAATGTTCCTAAAAGTATGTCTAGAAGCAGCTAGTTATGTGTGTATGTGTATGTGCACCCACGTGTGTGTGTTACCTGCTATATCTGAATTCTTTTGTGGTTTCCCCATGAGAATCATGTCTGCTGAGTCAAATCCATAAAACTAATGTGGATTTGTTTCTTCTACAGTTTTGTGAGGCACAAAAAATGTGTTTTTTTGTATTGCTTTTGTACTATTATGCACAGTATTTTTCTTTTAAAACTAGGGTTTTAATCTACATCACTTATGAGAAATTTTCTGCAATTAACATCTTGATTCTGTGGATAGTATCATATTAACTATATAGATTTATTTTTATTATACTACTTTACTAACTATGGAACATATGAGAAAAATTTTTGCTTTTTAAAAACACGTTAACCTATTTCTTTCACTGTGTCTATGTTTTATGATAGAGGGTTGTTTACCTGATTCCATAGGCAAGCAAACAAGAAAGAAAGAACGGCTACAGAGATATTTTAGTAATGCTGAGTAACACTGATGCTTCTCTGACTACAATATATTAATTTAAGAATACTGTAAAACTTCAAAAATTTAAATACTATGAAGATGGACTGAAAATGCCATAAATATGAACTGATATCGTTAATAATAATAATAATAGTCTTGATAATGATGATGATGATAATCATAGTGACAGTACTGATTATGTTAAATAAGCAAACAAAACTCTTGACAAGAGTTTAATTTTAAGTTTCCTTCTTTCTGTGTCTATCATAAGACAAGAAGATGTAAGTTATTGCAGAAGAAGAGTGCTATTGTTCTCAAGAAAGGAGTGAGGATAAAAAAGGGAATGAATAGTAAATGTTGTAATGATTGGTTGGATATAAACTTATTTGAGCAGGAGAAGCCCAAGAAAAAAATTGTTCAAAAATAATAACCTGCAGAATGATCTGTTATTAAATAAATAAATAATCAGATTGGACATTAGTACATGCATTAGGAAAATGTTAGAACCAAGAAGACATAACACTTCTTAATATCTATGCTCTCAACCAGGAAGCCTCGAAATGTGTAAAGTAATTACTAACAGAACTACAGGGAAAAACAGACCAAAACACTATCGTAGTAGGGGACCTAAATACCCCACTGTCGGATATGGACAGATCATCCAAACAGAAAATCAAGAAGGAAATAACATCCTTAAATGATACATTAGACCATCTGGACATAATTGATATTTACAGAGCCTTCTATTCCAAAACAGTCACTTATATATTCTTCTCTAGTGCACATGGAACATTCTCAAGAATCAACCACATACTGGGGCACAAAGATAGCCTCTAGTTGAAACTAGAGATCAACTACAAAAAGAAAGCAGGAAGAACCATAAATACATGGAGATTAAACAACATGCTACTGAAAAATAACTGGGTCAGAGAAAAAATAAAAAGAGAGATCAAGAGATACATAGAAACAGATGATAATGATAGTATAACATATCAAAAATTTGAGACACAACAAAAGCAGTCATAAGAAGAAAGTTCATATCATTACAGGTTTATCTCCAAAAACAAAAACAAGCCCAAATAAACAACTTAACATTTTCTGAAAAAAACTAGAAAAGAAAGAACAAATTAAGCCTAAGGTCAACAGAAGGAAAGAAATAATCAAAATTAGAGCAGAAATAAATGAAATTGAAAACAAAACAGAACAAAAAACTATTAAAAAAAATGCCACAAAGAGCTGGTTCTTTGAGGAGGTTAATAAAATTGACAACCCCCTGGCTAGACTCACTAAAGAAAAAAGAGAAAGAACACAAATAAACAAAATCAGGGATGAAAGAGGGGAAATTTCGACTGACATCTCAGAAATACAAAGGATCATACAAGAATACTATTAAAAAGTATACATCACCAAATTTAATAACCTAGAAGAAATGGACCACTACTTAGAAAAATACAACCTTCCTAGACTGAATCAAGAAAAACTAGAAAATCAAAGTAGACCTATCAGCAGAATGGAAATTGAAACAATCATCAAAAACCTACCAAAAAGTAAAAGTCCAGGACCAGATGGCTTCACCAGTGAATTCTACCTAACATTCAAGGAAAATTTAATATCTATTCTCCTCAAACTCTTCCAAATAATTGAAGAGGAGGCAATACTTCCTAACTCATTTTATGAGGCCAATATTACTCTGATACCAAAACCTGGTAAAGATAACACAAAAAAAGAAAACTACAGACCAATATCTCTCATGAACACAGATGCAAAAATCCTAAATAAGATACTAGCAAACCGAATATAGCAAACTGTCACTATTTGCGGATGACGTGATTCTCTATATAGAAAACTCTAAAGACTCCACAAGAACACTACTAAAAACAATAAGCAAATACAATAAAGTCTCTGGATACAAAATCAACGGTCAAAAATCCATAGTGTTCCTATACTCTAATAATGAAGTGTCGGAAAAAGAAGTGGAAAAAATAATTCCTTTTGCAATTGCAACAAAAAGAATAAAATATCTAGGAATAAATTTAACAAAACAAGTGAAGAACCTATACAATGAAAACTATAAGACCCTATTAAAAGAAATCAAAGAAGATAGAAAGAAATGCAAATATATTCCATGTTCTTGGATTGGAAGAATCAACATAGTTAAAATGACCATATTACTAAAGCATTATACAGATTTAATGCAATCTCCATAAAAATCCCATCAGCATATCAGCATTTTTTCAAGAAATAGGACAAAAAATCATCAGATTTGTATGAAAGCACAAAAGACTCTGAATTGCCAAAGCCATCCTGAGAAGAGAGAACAAGCCTGGAGGCTTCACTCTGCTCAACTTCAAATTATACTACAAAGCGACAGTAATCAAAACATCATGGTATTGGCAGCAAAGCAGACACATGGACCAGTGGAACAGAATTGAGAGCCCACAAGTAAACCCGTATTTATATGGGCAAATAATTTTTGACAAAAAAGCCAAAAACATACAGTGGAGAAAGAAAAGCCTCTTCAATATGGTGCTGGGAAAACTGGAAGGCGCCTGCAAAAGAATGAAATTAGACTGTTGCCTATCACCACACACTAAAATTAACTCAAAATGGATTAAGGACCTGAATATAAGACCTGAAACAATAAAATGCGTAGAAGAAAATATAGGAACTAAACTCAAGGACTTTGGACTTAAAGAGGATTTTATGAATTTGACCTCAAAAGCGAGGGAAGTACAAGCTAAAATAAATGAATGGGACTACATCAAACTAAAAAGCTTCTGTTCAGCAAAAGAAATCATCAACAAGGTAAAGAGACAACCATCTGAATGGGAAAATGTATTTGCAAGCAAAACCTCAGATAAGGGCTTAATATTTGAAATATACAAAGAACTGATATAACTCAATAACAACAAAAAACAAATGATCCAATCAAAAAATGGGCAGAGCACCTGAACAGACACTTCCCCCTGGAGGACATACAAATGACCAAAAATTATTTGAAAAGATGCTCAACATTGCTTGCTATACGGAAACGCAAATCAAAACCACAATGAGATATCACCTGTTAGAATAGCAATAATCAACAGGACAAGTAATAACAAATGCTGGAGAGGACGCAGAGAAAAAGAAACCCACAAACACTACTGGTGGGACTGCAAATTGGTACAAACACTATGGAAAACAGTATAAAGAGTCCTCAAAAAGCTAAGAATTGATCTACCATATGATACAGCAATCTCTCTACTGGGTATTTACTTCAAAGATTTGAAAAGTCATATCCAAAAAGATATTTGCACACCGATGTTCATAGCAGCATTATTCACAGTGGCCAGGACATGGAAGCAACCAAAGTGTCCTACAATAGATGATTGGCTAAAGAAGCTGCAATACGTATATATAATGGAATATTATTCAGCCATAAGAATAGATGAAATACTGCCATTTGTGACAACATGGATGGACCTCGAGCAAAGCAAAATAAGCCAGACAGAAAAATTTGAAAATCACATGATATGACTTATATGTGGAATATAAACCTAAAAGCAACAAATGAACAGGACCAACAAACAGAGACTCATGGACATGGACTATAGACTAGTGGTTACCAGAGGGTAGAGTGTTGGGGAGGAGAGGAGAGGTAGACGGTGTAAAGGAGGTTAAATATTGGAGTGGAGGGGGAGGGTGAAGTGGGTAAAGGAGATCTAATATACGGTAGCTGAAAGCAACTGTATTTTGAATGGTAAACACACAATAGAATTTACAGATGTCAAATTATAATGTACACCTGAAAATTATATAATTGTATTAACCAATGTTATCCCATTAAACTTAATTTTTAAAAAATTAAAAAAAATAAAAATAAATAAATAAATAAAAAGAAAAAAAAGAAATATGCTTTATTCAGTAAGCTATATTTTAGACATCATTAGTTCAATTTTCCAGCCTAGTAAAGAAATTATTCTACATATATTTCTTAAGGTTAAGAAATGTTATTCATATATATGATATTAATATTCATATATTATATTTATAGGATTTATAATCCTTATCTGTATATATTAAAAGAACATATAATGTTTTCTCTATTTAAAAGGAACATGACAGAAAGAAAAAATAGGAAAATGATATCACAATATATTTTGTTTCTTATTAATCAAATATGCAGTGTGGCAAGTGAAATACAGAAGACATGGGATACATTATTCTTATTTAAGAAGCCATCCCAAGAATGTCAATGTCATGTCCTCATTTAGAAATATTCCAAATGATAACACATTCTTACCACAAGCAGTTTTTTTTTAATTGAAGAAATGTTTTAAAGTTCTTTTCCCCCTTCTACCTCTCATCCCCTCACCCCCTTACCCTCTGGTAACAACTAGTCCATTGTTCATGTCCATGAGTCTCTGTTTGTCCTGTTCATTTGTTGCTTTTAGGTTCACAAGCAGTGTTAAGAATTTCTAGTTGTCCAAATTTAATATGTATTTCCAGAAACTTAATTGCCTAGATTTAAAATTTCTTCCTCTTAAATCAGGAGATAGGGATAATTTATTTCTATTCCCTAAGTCACTTAGAATGTGGGTTGTACAATCTTCTACCTAAAACAAGAGTCTTTTCAATAACTCCCTGAAAGTTTCATGAAATCTCTACATGATTACTTACAGTCATGGAAAACCAACTGGAGAAAAATACTGACTGAAAGATTCAGGAGGAAATTTATAAAGTCCATCTCCATTCAACATTTTTGATGATCTCTAATATGAAAGCAATTCATAGACATTAAAACCCAGGATGGCTTTGGAAGGCACTTCTACATTCTAGGAGTAATATTTTGCATTACTATTATTAACCTTGGGAAATATGAAGCATGCTCTCCTTAGACTCCAATTTATCAGTAGTCATAAACCTATAATTTGAATATTAATTGTGCACTTATATTTGACACTGGATTTGATGTTTTTCTAAAATGAGAAGAGGAAATGTGATGACATGAAGAAGTTGTCAACGTGGAGAAATTGCCTTCATCTATCACTTTCTCCCTTGATTTATAAGTTCCAAAAATACTAGTATTGTTTTCCATTTCTATTTGTTCCTGTTTCACAGCAATTTTCTTTCTATTTTCATTCCCAGAAAGTGTAAAATCCCAGGCTTTAAACAGTTTGAATTCCATCATTCAGATATCAGCATGAATATGGTATTCTCATCGCACACGCATGACAGTCACTATTCATGACAGTGATTTTTTCTTGTAGAGCGTTATCTCCATGAGAAGAATATCTCATCTGTTCATTACTTTATTCTCAGTGCCTAGAGCATGTTTGTTACAGAGTAACTGCTTAATCAACAGTTGTTAAGTACAATTATAACTATATAGGGAATCTTTTTACTGGAAATGAATGGATAAGTTGACATATATACCCTTACGATAATATAAAGTGATATATGAACTCTTTTTCTGCATCATTAAATATAGTATTTGGTGGAGCTTGAGATTAACATGCTAAGCAAAATAAGTCAGACAGAAAATGCTGAGAACCATATGATTTTGCTTATATGTGAGATATAAAACTGAAAGCAACAAACGAATAAGAAAAACAAACAAAAACTCATAGACACAACAGTTTAGTGGATACTAGACAGAAGAGGATAGGTGGAACAGGGTAAATGGGGTCAAATATATGGTAATGGAAGATTTGACTTTGGGTGGTTAACGCACAATGTGGTATACAGATGATGTATTACTGAATTGTACATTTGAAACCTATATAATTTCATTAATCAATGTCAACCCAATAAATTTAATAAAAAGAGAAACTATATATTCAACAAAAAAGAAATGAAAGCTAGGATAGACTGCTGAGAAAGATGTATATTAAGTATGAGACAAAAATGGGCAAGAGAGAGATGGGAGGATATACTAGAGCACTTGAAGATTCAATCGAGTTGCTATAGATGCCATTGTTTAGAAATATGGCATATGCTATCAAAGGACTTAGGGTAACAGTGAAGGAATTAATGTTAAATGGGAGAAGGTCAATGTTTCCATTATAACAAGAAAGAGGGAAGAGCGAAGGAAATACAATCCATGTGTGAATATGATAATCAACCAAGGTTTCGATCTGATGACTTTTAGTTTCTTTATATTATAGGCCATGTGTTGATATAGAGAGATTAGATAGTATGTTTGGAAGTACAATAATCATGGAAAATGAGCAGTGACTACTAAAGAGCATGAGATTTCCTTTTGTGGTGATGAAAATATTCTGAAATTAAATTTTGGTTATGGTTGTGTAACTCTAAATATAGTAAAAGCTATAGGAAAAACACTAAAACAATAAATCTTATGGATGTAAATTATAGCTCAATTAAGATTTTAAAATATTTCAGAAAGAAATACAAGTTCAAAAATACTTAAAATTTTAAATCCATATTAATCCCAAGTATTTAATAAAATGTTAATTATCCTAGGCCTTATATTGTTTAGTGACTGAAATCAGTCCCCTCATTAAACCCCTTTTTCTTTTTGTCCTTGGATCAACATATTCCACTCATTTTTCTTTCTCATATTTAAGGGTTTCCTTAAATTAATATTTAGGAATAACTCTGCATTCCTTTTATTCATTTCTTATACATGTGTATAGATTTTAAGTCTTCACTCTTATTCTTTCTATTATTATGCTCCATGAAGATAGGAGCCATGTTTGTCATATCTTTTGCTCTTCCTGATGCTTAATATTATATGTCAACTTTGCTTGGCTACATGCCCAGATGTTTGGTCACCAATTAGATGTTGCTGTGAAGGTATTTTTGTTTTAGATTCTGAACTCTATCCATTATCACATATCACAAAGTCAATTTTAGCTATTTGAGACTGAGTTACAGTCATAGAAAGCCCTTTATATATTTCTGACTCCAAATTACTGCCTCTAAGTATGTACGACCATTATCAACGACCATTTCCAAGAAGTAAAATATTAAGAATAAAAGCTAAATCCCATTCAAAACAGAAATCATTACAGAATATTTAACATAAGTTGTTTATTTTATATTATGTTCTTTGAGTGTTATTGTGAAATATTGAGTTACTTAGGTACTTAGATTTTAGAATTTCTAGCTCTCTGGGTTAATTGAAGTAAATTACTCTATCTTTAAAATAAACTCCAAAATCGAGATATTTATTAAAGCAAATGATATTGTGCTTTTGATGATAAAATATTAAAGTTGACATTTATTTTGACTAGATGTATATTATATCTCATTTCAAACACATACAAACTACACAGAGATGCAAAATGTTCTCATCATCCAATTTCGACAACCGTAAACCATCTATTTTCTCAGAAAAGATTTTTTAAGATAAAATTTACATATATTTCAATGCACAAATCTTATCTGTACATTTTTGACAAATGTATTTGCCTATATATCATACACCCCTATTAAGATATATAACTTTTCTAGCACTTCAAAAAAATCCTCTTATGTTCCTTCCCAGTCCATTCCTGACCTCTCTCAAGCCCCTGACAACCAGTGAATAGATATTTTCAACTCCTGTTTTCATTGTATGCTCTAGGACTTCATATAATGAAATTATGTAGTTAGTATTCTTTAGTAGCTAGTAAAAATTGGTAGCTCAGTGTTACGATTTAGATTCATCTGTGTAATTGGAAGTATAAGTAGTCAATCTATATTTATTACTAAATAAATTTTCATTTTGTAAACATTGTAAAATTGATTTGTACATTCACTTATTGATGAGTATTTGTGCTGTCTCCACTTTGGGCAATTGCAAAAAAAGCTATGAACATTCTTGTCAAAATCTTTGTGTGGACTTGCACTTTCATTTGTTTCGATAAGCACCTAAGAGTTCAATTGTTGGAGGTAATTTAGGAGAATGTTGTTCCAGATCCTTGTCAAAATTTTGGTGTTTTTATGCTTTTTAGTTTTGTCTATTCTAGTGAATGTGTAGTAATATTTCATTACAGTTTTAATGTAGAATTCCTGATACCTAATGATTTTGAGACTTTTAATGTCACTGCTATATTTTCCCTTGACAAGTATCGGTTTAGGTTTTTTTACATTGCTGTTTTTCTTATTTTTTAATTAATTAATGGGGGTGATTGGTTAATAAAATTACATAGGTTTCATGTGTACAATTCAATAATACATCATATGTCTATTGCATTGTAAGTTAACCATATAAAGTTAAATTTTCCTCTGTTTTTTTGATTTGTTTGTTCTGGGTATAACTTATTTTTTTAGAAATGAGGGATTGTGAATACTTTCTCCCAGTCTTTGCTCTTCAAATTCACTTTCTTAAAAGTAAATTTCAAAATTGATAACATGTAAGACCACTTTTTATGGTTATTTTTTGTGATCTAAGACACTATTACTTTCCACTGTGATGCAAAAGTTTTTTTTCCTTCCTTTGATTCTATAGATGTTAGAATTTGAGCTTTTAAAAAAATATGTAGGTGTGTTTTAGAAATCTGAATATTTATATATGTTGTGAAGTTGGAATCAAGGTACATTTTTTCATAATTATTGGCAATCGTACCAGTATCATTGGTAGAAACAATTCTTCTCTCTCATTGTATTATGAGAGTGGACTCTTCGTAAAATTGAATTGAGCACATAAAATGTATCTATTTCTGTTTTATATATTATGCTCTATTTACCTATCATTGTGCAAATGCCACTTTACCTTGATTACTATAGTTCTATAAGTTTGAAGTCCTGTACTATAAGTCCCACAGTTTTGTTATTCTTTTTCCAATATATTTAGGGTATTCTTATAATTATTTTAGAATACACTTAAGTTTCTCGGTGTTATTTGAAGCTGTTCTAAATTTATTGATCGATTAAGAAAGAATTGACATCTTAATATATTTTAGTCTTCTAAACCATGGATATGTTATAGAATTAAAATGTTTTTGTCTTTTTAATTTCTTTCATGTTTTATAAGTGCTTGTTGTTAAGTACTCCAGATTTTTGATGCCATTGTAAGTGGTATTGTAAATTTTTACAAAATTATAATTTAAATTTAAATTTTCAATTATTTGTTAATATTCTATAGAAAAAGTATTGATGCTTACACTTGAGTAATGGATGAGCTAAATGATTGGTTCTAAAGTCTTTGAATTTTTGTAAGTGTTCATGTCATTTACGAATAGGAATGTCTACTTCTTTCATTTCAAAATTAATGCCTTCTTTTATTTCTTTTTTCTTGACATATTGACCTTGTTAAAATTTTCAGTAAAATATTGATGCTAGTTTATATTTTTGCGTTATTTCCAATCTCAGGCACAAAATTTCAGTGTTTCACCATTCAGTATGATATTAGCTATAGATTTTTCATAGATTCCTTTTACCAATTGAATAAGTTTTATTTTTTGCCTAGTGTACTAAAAGGTTTTTTTCAATATCATACATGAAGCCTAAATTAATGACTACTTTTTCTAACTCTATTAAGATTATCATTTGTTTGTATTATTTGTTTATATAATGAATCACAACTTTGACTGTAAAAGAAAAAGACTAACCATCAATTAATTCATAAACCACAGCATAAAATCACCATTTCATTAAAAATAGCTATAACCACAGTCTTATTAGAGCAAATAAACAGAAAAATAATACCTACGGAGAGGATAATATGACATGCAGATGAACCTTGTAAGTGGATATTTCTTGACAATCATATCAAAGTTACTTTCTATTTTAATTTCATGTCCTATTTTAAAATAACATTTTGGGGAGTTTACTCTTATATATCTGCTCAACTAAGTAACCAAGGTAACTTGAAAATGTTACACAAGTTCTGGTTACTGAAAGGTTTCTCAGTTGAAACTAGCATATGTAGAGAGCATTTCAAAAAAGAATGAGCTAAGGATGATCATGAATCGCTACACCACATTTCCATCAGAAAAGATTGTTTCTAACTTCCACATCACCATAGAATATTAAATTCGATAGGTATTCATTTAAATATGTCTGATAGTGAATTGACTTCACATTTCCTTCCATTATGTTCTTAACAGTTTAATCAGACTGTTATCATATACCATGATATCCGACCGTTATATACTCCCTTATGTCTCCCCAGAAATACTGAAGAAGACAGGAGAGTATTTTCCAAGAGTTCTCAGGAAGATGTCTTCTGTCAATGACACTGCTTCATATCCTTCTGCCTTCCTTCTGCTGGGTATACCTGGTCTGGAAGATTTCCATATCTGGATTGCCTTCCCTTTCTTTGTTGTTTACCTAGCACTTATGGGGAATGTCTCAATCCTGCTTGTGATCAAGACTGAGCAGAGTCTTCATCAACCCATGTTCTACTTTCTGGCTCTTCTTTCATTTATTGATCTAGGCCTTTCCACTTCTACCATCCCCAAGATACTGGCCATCTTCTGGTTCAGCTTTAGGGAAATAAGCTTTGAAGGCTGCCTCATCCAAATGTTCTTTATCCACACTCACACGGGTATGGAGTCTGATGTGCTCCTGGCCAAGGCAAGAGCACATGGCTTTTTCACCATCAGTTATCCATTGAGATATATCACTATTTTCACCAAGAAAATGGTAGCCATCATGGCCTCTGTTGTAGCAGGGAGGCCAGGCTCTCCTTGTCATCCTCTTTTTCCCTATTCTCAAGCTATTGTCCTTCTGTGGACACTATATCATTCCCCATACCTACTGTGAACACACGGGAATTGCCTATCTTGCCTGTGCTAACATAAGAGTCAACATCATCTATGGCTTATTTACCATTGCTATCCTCATCTTTGACATGATTCTCATTGCCCTTTCCTATGTTCAGATTTTAAGAGCTGTTTTCTGCCTTCCTTCCATTGATGCCCAACTCAAAGTACTTAGCACATGTGGTTCACATGTCTGTGTCATCTAGCTTTTTATACCTCAGCATTTATCTCCTTTGTGACTCGCTGGTATGGCAGAAATGCTCCTCACTACATTCACATACTCCTAGCCAATCTGTATGTAGCTATTCCTCCTTGTTTAAATCCAGTCATTTATTGGGTCAGAACAAAGCAATTTAAGGACTGGGTTCTAAGAATATTTTAAAGAAAGTGTGACCCAAATGTATTTGTAAATTGATAAATTCTTTTAGGCTAACCATTTCCTTGTACATTTCTCAGGGTGCCTAAAACATACCATCTTCTAAGGCACAATCAGGAAGAAATAGAAAAACTGAACAAACTGATAACTACTAAAGAATTACTATTATTCTTCTGGTAAATAATTTCAACATAAATGTAAGACAATCAGAGGAATCACTATAGATTTATTATAGTCCACATTGTCCTTAAACACTGTGATATATTAACAGTTTCCTGATTATAACATTAAATCTTTCAGACATATTCAGGGATCGATCTTCAACAAAATTGAATTCTATCTGCATTTTTTTCTTATCTGATTACAGGATGCAGAAAAAGAGAGAACAGAGGAAAAGAAACTCATATTTGCTTTTGAGACGAATAAAATAAACTATAATGTCTTCTAGAAAATTCTACATCCCTATTCATCCCTTAACAAAAGTAAAACGAATCTACTCGAATTGGCTTATATTAAGGTGCTATATTATTTACGTTGCAGACATTATCACAGTTAATCCTAAAGAAAGTTTTTGGACAGATAATTATACTTATAACATAGATTAAAAATAAGCTAGAATGTTCACTTAAATTTCCTAAAGCCATGCTACTGTGAACTCGAGGAGATGGAATTCAAACCTAAGTATAATCATAACCTTTATAATCTTTACATTAATCTTTACATTAGGAGATCAGCACCCCATAAAATTTTATAAATGTAAAACAACATAATGCATGTAAGACTGCTTTGAGCAGCATGAAGCATTGCTGAAATATCATAAATTTGCTCAGAAGATAGGATTGATACATCTATACTCCAATCTTTTTCTTCATCAGCTTTCCTCTGATGTACTAAACAGAGAAACTTATGTACAGATTTATTCTCAAGCAGTTACAGCCTAATCTCAACCCATAACAGTGCAAACAGCAGCAGTCCATTCAGGGGCCACGAACCCAAATGAGTTCAGTTGTCCCAAGAAATTCTACACATGCCTGTTTTTCAGAGCCTGTTTGCTCTAAGTAGAGCCCTGAAACCTTCTGTTCGGCTATTGTCCACCTAGCCCCCGACATAGACAAGAGTGACAACACTTTTACCTTGCTGGGGTTCTATGGGGATCAGGATTTACACCTACCCGGTCTGAGAAAACCTTTAGTTCTCTCAAGGCTTATAGCTTTTCCAAATGAGCTCAGCTATAGACATGTTTCCTAATTTTTGAGGCTCCCATGGGCAGGGAGTGGAGAAGGCCTCTTGATGGTGTCAAGGAAAAAGACCATTGGGAGTTAAAGATTTTAATTCAAAACTCAGGTCCCAAGCCTTTAGGGGTAACACCTTAATCACAAGAGAATCCAAGAAGGGTGGAGGGAGGGAAGGTGAGTCTTTATCGATTGTCTCTGGAGCCTACCTCTCAAAATCATTTGCTCTTAAATATATCATATGTATGTATCAAAAAAAGGAAAGATATTATTGTATGTTCACCACCCAAAGTCAAAACTACTTACATCGCCATATATTTGATACCCTTATCCTTACCTACCTCCCTCGATTCCCCCCTTCCCTCTGGTAGCCACTAAACCGTTGTTTGTGTTTATGATGTTTTGCTTATTTATCTTGTTCATTTGTTGCTTTCAGTTTTATATCCCACATATGAGTGAAATCAAGTAGTTCTCAACTTTCTCTCTGACTTATTTCGCTTACATTAATAATCTCTAGATCCATACATGTTGTGACAAATGGCAGTATTTCATCTGTTCTTATGGCTGAGTAATATTCCATTGTATAAATGTATCATTTCTTCTTTAGCCAATCATCTATGAAAGGGTGCTTTGATTGTTTCCATGTCTTGGCCACCATGAATAATGCTGCAATGAACACTGGGGTGCATATATGTTTAGAGACAAATGTTTTCAAATTTTGGGGGTAGATACTCACAAGAGGGATTGCTGGGTCATATAGTAATTCTATGCTTAGTTTTTTGAGGAACCTCCATACTATTTTCCATAGCGGCTGTACCAATTTACATTCCTACCAGAAATGTATGAAGATTCCTTTTTCTCCACAACCTCTCCAACACTCGTTATTACTTATCCTGTTGTTGATAGCCATTCTAACAGGTGTGAGGTGGTATCTCGTTGTGGTTTTGATTTGTATTTCCCTAACAGCTAGTGAGGTTGAGCAACTGTTTATATGTCTGTTGGCTGTTTGTACATCTTCTTGACAGAAGTGTCTATCCAGGTCCTCTATTTTTTAGCTGGATTTTGTTGTTGTTGTTGTTATTGTTTAGTTGTATGAGTTCTTTTTGTATTTTGGATATTACTCCCATATCAAAGATGTTGTTTGCAAAAATCTCCTGCTCATTTGGTTGCCTTTTGGTTTTGTCGATGGTTTCCTTTTGCTGTGCAGAAGCTTTTTAGTTTGATATAGTCCCATTCATTTATTTTTGCTTTTACTTTTCTAGGCTTTGGCATCAAATGCATAAAATTCTCTCTAATCTAAGGTCCATGAGTTTAGTACTTATGTTTTCCTCTATACATTTATATCTTATATTGAGGTCTTTGATCCATTTTGACTTAATTTTGGTACACTATGACAGATAGAAGTTTAGTTTCATTCTTTTATGTATGGCTTTCCAATTTTCCCAGCACTGTTTATGGACAAGACTTTCTTTTCTTTATTACATATTTTTGGCTCATTTGTCAAAAATTATTTGCCCATTTATATGTGGGTTTATTTCTAGGTTCTTAATTCTGTACCACTGGTCTGTGTGTCTTTTTTCTGCCAATATCATGCTGTATTATTGAAATGTATGCTTGAAATCTGTGTGATTTTATTAATCAATGTCACCTCAATAAATTTAATTAAAAATAAATAAAATCATTTAGATCCTTCTCCTTAAAAAAGAAAAAGAAAAGATAGTCTCTAGTCCCTTCATTTTAAACAATGCCTTTTTATTTTTAATATAGAAAAACATAAAGAAAAAACTAACATTGATTATAATGTTAACTTGATTTGGTTTAATTTTGTTCTATGATTTTATTATTTGTATAATTTTGAATATTTAAATCATATTAGAATTAAAAATTTTATATCATAATTTTGTTTTATATTATGACATATACCTTAATTGTTTTCATAATTCATCAGAATAAATTTAACAGAAAATTTATTATATTGTATAAAATGGAGATTTTGATAAAAATTGAATTGTATCAAAATATGAATGTGGAAAATTTGACATATTTAAACATACAATCCTCTCAGCCATTTGAAGGTATTCTAGGCTCCTTGAAGAACTTGAACAATTTTAAAATCATTATTGTGTCAATGTCACTAATTTTTAGATTGTAGAACTTGAAATTTTATCATTTTATTTTTACATTTAATTATATTCTTTATGTATGTCCTGTCTTGTATAAATTACATATATACAGTGGTGCTCCATTATAGAGATACCATATTTACAAATTTGTCTACTCCCTAAAATTTATTCGTAAACCCAAATAAATGCCTGTGGCATTTTAACAGTCATTTGAAGATATGTAAAGAGCTGGGAAAAATTCGAGTTGCCTGACAAGCCCATTCCAAGCTGAGTTTGAATAAAGTGATACTCTGACTTCTCATTTTTGGCTGTAAACAAGTGTCATTTTTGTGTTCTGTTCATGTTTTTCTTATTTTTATGCTTCTGTTGATGATTCCATTGTTTAAAATGGCCCCTAAGTGTAGCGCTGAAATGCAATAGATTAAATAGATATTTTTTATTTATTTATAAAATGCACTGGAATAAAATACTTTTCTAGTGTTCCTAAGTGCAAGAAGGTTGTGATGTATCCTATGGAGAACATAACTGTGTTAGAAAACGTTCTTTCAAGTAGGAGTTATAACATCGCTGGTTGTGAGTTTAAAGTTAATGAATCAAAAATGTAGTACACCCAAAGGAAGAGGCAATTCACCTATCTGAACATGAAGACACTCTGGAAAGTACTAAAGTAATATCTGTAGTGTGTGATAAAGGAATGAAAATGATGAAAAGGAGATTACATTTGTGGATTCATGAGATGACAATTAATAAAAAAATGTAGTGCTCCACATCGTTGTGAGGTCAAAGATACTTATAATTATATTGCTTTCGTCCAGAGTCAAAAAAAAAAAAGTCAACCTCTTCTTGGCTGTGCTGGCTAGCTAGCACATTTCAAAAGGCAACGAGTCATGAAAAATGTTATACTTACAGTCAAGGCTGTTTTTGCTTATCAGGAAGCTGCAGAAGAATTTTTTAAATGCCTGTTACAAGAAAGTACACAAGAAAAGGATTCTGTGGAAGAGCGAGTTTTCAACGCTGGCTTATTGTATAAGAATGTTTGTGAATGAACATATTAATGCAACTGGACTCCAAAGCTTATGGCTTGTAATCGTTTAAGGACTATACCATTAGTCATTTGTAAGAACTATGGATTAAATGAAGTATCTTTAAGCGGAAACACAAATAAAACGAGGTTATGTATTGGTTGATTAACAAAAATGCTGTGCCAAGAGATTCTCAGAAACCTAACTCTGTATTTCCAGGAGGAGCAATAGTTTCATCCTTTCTAATTCACTGTTCACAGTGACTTTATAGAACAGAACTGAGAATGAGAATTGACTATGTGTGTGTGAATACATGTTATATATGTGTGTATACAACACACACACACACACACACACACACACACACACATGTTCAAGGATGAGCTTGACTTCTCTCTCCTTCATGGGAGAATTCATAGGCAGAGAGAATCTCTCTGGGTGCAGAGCAGTGACAGGTTGGAGGAGAGGTGATGTAAGTAAAGTAAAACTTTACTTTCTATCCTTCCTAATCTGTCTTTTCCTGTTCTATGTCCTACTGGGGTCTTGTAAACTCTCATTTGGAACTCTCACAAAGATATTTTCATCTATTAATGGTTGTTAAATTGATGTATCCATGAGTGGAAGGAGAACTACTGGGACCTCCTAAATCTGTCATCTTACTACCCTAAACTTCACTCTTTGCACTTCTTTAGAAGCCAGTGCTCTCTAAGGCTCTCTACTTGAGAGACTAGAATCTTCAGAGACCTTCCGTCCTTTACAAAACCAGCTCTAGGGGATATTGAAAGCCCTTCCAGGCAAAGAACAGTGCCCTCATAACAACTGAGCAGGTCAAAACAAGACAGAGACAGGATTCCATACTGGTACTCAGTCTGGTGAGTCTTCCTATGTCCTAATTCACAGTACATTCTTATTTCACAGTGATGGGCAAAGGAAAAGAAGAGGGATTGGAGAGGAAGAGAAGAGATACAGGATAAGTTTTGGAGAAGGAAGACAAGCTGAAGCTTAGGGAAAGAATAGGATCACATTTAGGAAGGGCCATATAACACTAGAAAAACATTGGGATTTCATCCTGAATCCTTTTGATGTGCATTTAAAAAAACCATTCTCCTGATATCTAAAGAATGATGGATAACATAGTATCTTTGGACTAGCTTCAACATGTTTTAAAGAATTATCTTTAAAACTAACAACATATTTAAGATTTTTATCTTTATTTTCTATATTTCATTTATAGATGAAAATGCTTATCTATTTTCCTTTGATTACAGAGTGAATAAGCCATGAAACTGATTTCAGTACACTTAGTATCACTGCAGAACTCATGCTTTCAAGCATTGCAAAGTACTGTGCTCTAATAAATCCACGAAGTGATGAGGGTCTAAACTAGCCCTATTAAGATGGAACAAATGTACTAATTTTAAAGATACTGGAGAACTCAAATTAATTGTTTTTTTTTTTTTTTATGTGTGAGGAAGAGAGGAGGTTGCTATTCAGAAGTTTTGATCTAGACAGTTCACTAAATAGTAATGATGTAAGACAGACAGCTTTAAAATTTCATTTTTCTGTATGTCTTCCATTTATTTTTTCTTGGTTATTCATATCACTGTGTCTCTACGTAACCAACTACTGAAGACTCATTGAAGAATACAATTATCTGAGTTGAGAGATATAATTCCTTAATTATTTTATTTTTAAATACAGAATATGATACCATTTTTCACTAACAACAACAATAAAAAAATACAAAAAGTCAGAAAGATAACTCCTTATTAGCATCTATTAGCTAAAGTAATTTTCTTATTTATTGAGAATTTATTGCATATAGGTATGATGAAAAAGGGAAAACATTGTTTTTCTAGATTCCTCAGACTATTGCCTACATTTCTGATCTTCAGAGATGTTATTTAAGAATACAAAAATTTTATTACATAAAAGAACCTTCTATTGGAACTTACACTGATAAGTCACAGAATCTTTTGCTTCCTTAATTTAACCCTAATTTCACATCTTTGTTGTCCACATCACAACTTTATAGAGTATTTACTATTCTAGTATTCCAGTACCAGGCCAGAATATTATAGAAAAAAGACTTTTCTTTTGGACACTTCAGAAAGTGTCTTCCACAAAAAAAAAAAAAAAAGTATTTTTCTTAGCTTCTCTTCCTTACCAATGTTTACTATATTTCCTGGGATCCCCCTGTTTCCTCATATTGTACTGCTCCTTCTATTACTTTTTTATTCTGGGCAGTACACTCTTCTTGGCTTTGCTTCCCATATATCAATGTCTGGATAATACTCTGGTTGTCTTATTGAAACTGTGATCATAATAGGTATTGCTCTTCTGGAAATTTCTAATGATACAAAATGAAGAAAAGATTCTTTTTATTACAAAACAATGACACTTAATGAATCCTTTATATATATGCCTCTAACAAATGCTATAAATGAGGTAATGAAAGAATGGAAGAATAGTGGAGCTAACTTTGAAAGTGATAGATTCAGTTTGTTCAGAATATGCTTTTTATCTAGTCTTTTCAAAATATTTGCCATATATCTTAAACACTTAAAATTACAAATGCCTTGATTCATGATGAACATGCTGGTATTTCTTATTCAGATGGCTTTGATCTTAAAAGAGATAGTGTGTTTGTGTGACTGTGTGTGGAGAGAAAACTGTATATAGGATATGAGTGGGGCATGAATTATCTTTTCCTTATTTCCATTTTAATTTATTTATTTCCTCTCTACCTTTTTGCTATAGCCTTTTAACTATGAGCATTTCAAGCATTTGGCAAGTCTTTTAAATTATTTGTGGTTCAGATCCATATGTAAAAATAGGGTTAAACATGTTCTACTATATGTGTTTATAAATATTAGAGATGATATTTTCACAGGTTCTGGCAACATTGAAAGAACTAGGCAGTACCTCAATAAACTGCTTCTTTTTAGTGGCATAAATATATACAAGCAGGTGATATAGTACTTCGATAAATAGAACTCTGGACCCAAATGTCTGCATTTGCATCTAGACTCTATATCCACCACACGAGACCTTGGGCAAGTGCTCTGAATCCTCTGTGACTCAGTTTCTTTATCTCTATAATGAGGCCCCTAATAGTATTGCCTATGGAAAAAGTTTGAAATGAGTTAATATATGTAAATATTTTAGAACAGTACCTAGAATATAGGAAACGTTGTATGAATATTTGATATTATCTTTAATTTCATATAAATTGGGATATTGTTTCCTGATCATTAATTAATAAGGGAAGCTGGAATAAATTACATGCATGATAAATTGGAAGTTTGTGTTACTACAGCTCAGAGAAAAGAAGAAAAATGTCTAATTCTATCTTGTAACAAATATTCTGGAAAGGGGTAAAGGGAGTGAAGTTTTAGAGACAACAACCATGGAACAAGTTATAAGCTAGGCCATTTGAATAGGAAGTTATTTGATCCTCATAAACAATGTGAGGAAAGTGTTGTTAATCACATTTTAAACGTAGAAAAAGCAAAGTAGTGATTTCTATAATTAGTGATCAAGAGCAAGTAGCTTCATCAAGGCTTCACCAACAAATCTTTCAACTGTAAAATGCAGATGATGCTGTAACTATCTTGTTATTTTGGGTGAGAAATGACTTTATGTAGGAAATAATGTTTAGAACACTGATTATTGATAAGCACTCTGTGAGTGTCATTGAATAGATACATACCAGTTTTAATTGTCTATACATGCTCTTCCCTGTTTTCTTTTGGAGCAAAAGAAAGCTTTTTACTAAATAAGTAAGTAAGTAAATAAATAAATAAATAAACAGATGGTAGCTGATAAATGTTATTTTGACTACATTTGCTTCTTATTTTGTATAATAAGGAATAAACATTCACAAATGAGTTGATTTTAATCCTTTAGATTTATTTTTAGTATTTGAGATTATATCTTATTGAATCTGTGTGTTTATCAACACTTACTATACATCTTGTGTGTTAATACCTGTGTGTTGCCATCTAACCAAATAGAACCAATAGAAATAACTATTTCTAGAGGCTAGCAGATCTCTTTGAAAGACAAAATTGAAAGTAAATTATGTTGGTGAAGCTTAAAGGAGATAATGATGTAGGTATTAAGGCAAAATCTTAGCATACTACCAATGATGAGAATTTTGCAAATAAAACCATTCTCTCTAACACAGAAGGAAGGTACTAACAAATATTAATATGTTATGTAGAATTTTTTATTACAATTCACTGCACAACTTCTTTCAAAGTCTTCTCATTGAGAATTCACTTCACATTGGTCTTTATGAAATATATTTCTAACTGTGTGAATTAACTGAGGTGAGAATATTCACAATTGTATGTTCTTTTTCTTTAGATTTAAAACGTTACAGAGTTTTATCTGGTATCCTGCAGATTGATAAACACACCTACATAAAAAATATGGACATGTGAACTACCTAGTATGATGCCCCTTCCTAATGACACTCAGTTTCATCCCTACTCCTTCTTGTTGCTGGGGATTCCAGGATTGGAAACACTCCACATCTGGATTGGCTTTCCCTTTTGTGTTGTGTACATGATTGCACTCATAGGGAACTTCACTATTCTGTTTGTGATCCAGGCTGAGAGCAGCCTGCACCAGCCTATGTTCTACTTCCTGGCCATGTTGGCTACCATTGACTTGGGTCTCTCCACAGCTACCATTCCTAAGATGCTTGGAATCTTCTGGTTTGGTCTCAGGGAGATCATCTTTGAAGCTTGCCTCACTCAGATGTTTTTCATCCACAATTTCACTGGTATGGAGTCAGCAGTCCTCTTGGCAATGGCTTATGACCGTTATGTGGCCATCTGCAACCCACTCCGATATAGCACCATCCTCACCAACAAGGTTGTTTCTGTGATTGGTCTTGGTGTGTTCGTGAGGTCATTTATTTCTGTTATTCCATTTGTATTTCTCATTTTGCGATTGCCCTTCTGTGGGAATCACGTCATTCCCCATACCTACTGTGAGCACATGGGTCTCGCTCGTCTGTCTTGTGCCAGCATCAAGATCAATATTATTTATGGTTTGGGTGCTATTTCAATTCTATTTTTTGACATCATAGCCATTGCGCTTTCTTATGTTCAGATACTCCATGCTGTTTTCCGTCTTCCTTCCCGTGAAGCCCAAATCAAGTCTCTCAGCACATGTGGTTCACATGTTTTTGTAATTCTTGCTTTCTATACACCAGCCCTCTTTTCCTTTATGACACACCGCTTTGGTCGAAATGTCCCCAGCTATATCCACATACTTCTGGCCAATCTTTATGTTGTAGTACCACCAATGCTCAACCCTGTCATATATGGAGTGAGAACCAAGCAGATATATAACCATGTGAAGAAAATACTATTAAAAACATGAGGAATTGCAAAAGAATAGTACCTAAAATATATGAGATGGAACTTTTAAGCAGATAAATACCTTGTTATATTAAATTAAGTAAATTTAAATGTGCTTGACAGAAATGTTTATTTATTTTGGCTTCTTTCTGTATTTTAATGTGTTCAGAGAGTGAAAGTTTAAGTTTCATTATCCAATTCATAAGGTAAATGATAGCTTATCAAGCTTCATATTGATATTTTTACCATTGGTATCAATAGATTTCAAGTAGAATTTACAGAATGTGCCATATTTTTTTTTTTTTTGCACACTGGCTACCCTATATCATTTCGGTTAATTTTTTGATAATTCTCACTCCTTTTTTATCTCCAAGCCTCTCTGTATCTCTTTCTTTCACCTTACTCTGCATCCCCCTCTTGTCCCTCCCTTTTTTCCCCTCTATCTTCAGAAGTCACTCATTCTCATTCTGTTATAAATAATTAAACATCTAAAATTATGCCATAGGTTAAGTACTGATTTTGTACATGAAAATGAAGTGCGCAAATGATTGGGACTACAAAAATCTCTATTATAAATTTTTGTGTAGAGTTTGTTACATTTAGGGTTTCATAGACCGAACTATGATATAAACATGAATAAAGGAACCACTTACAGCCTAGTGAGGTTGCTTACTTTCATCTCCTAGCTCTGTTTTCCAACTTACTTTTAGACTCATTTTGTAGTTGTTTCCTTTGTTCTGTTATTCTTCATATGATTTTAATAGCTAAGCAAAAATTGAACTTAAGTAAAGTATAGAAATTGAGTTCAGTCCTAGTTCTGTCTTTAATATGTAAGTTTTAATAATCCTCAATATCATAATTCTGTGAATATAGTCATAGTGGTATTTCAAAGATAAAGCATTGTATTAAAATTATCAAAAATCAACAACAAAGACAGAATTCTCAGGGCAACCAGGGAGAAGAAAACGGTAACTTATAAAAGTAAACTCATTAGATTATCCTCGAACTTCTCAGAGCAAACCTTACAGACTAGAATGGAATAGAATCAAATATTTAAACTATTAAGTGAAAAGAACCACCAGCCTGGAATAATGTATCCAGCTAAGCTCTCCTCTAGATATGAAGGAGAAATTAAGACCTTTCCAAACATAACAAAAATTGAGGGAATTCTCCACTATGAGGCCTGCACTACTGGAAATACTGAAAGGGGTCAGTTCATCTAAAACAAATGACAAAAAAACAAAATACATAATTAGGAGTAAAGTGACTATCAGGCAAATAGAAGCAGAGGAGTGCAATCTCTACTAAGAACAGGACATTATAAGCTTAAATAATAATAAGAGAATTGCTATAACAAAATAATAATGAACGTTCAGCATACATAGGGATAAACTGAGATAACAATGACTGAAAAAGGGGGATTCAAAGACCCAAATTCACAAAGGGGCATAAAGATAAGGCACGCACAGAAGATAATGGATGACTGTATATCTATAACTATCCTTTACATATTCATCATGGTGACTACTCGCCAAAGATTCAGAACTGAAGTATATAACATAAAACAAGAAGGACCAGAGGGAAAACCCACAAAAGCCAACCAAAATAAAGAAAACAGAAGCACAAGGACAAGGAAGCAATGGAAACACCAAGCTACCAGAAAGCAAAAGATAAAATGGCTATAAGAAGACCTCATATTTCAGTAATCACCCTGAATGTAAATAGATCGAACTCACCAATAAAAAGGCACAGAGTTGAAGAATGGATCAAAAAACAATACCCAATCATATGCTGCCTCCAGGAGACACATCTGAGCTCCAAAGACAAATATAGACTCAAAGTGAAAGAGTGGAAAATGATATTTCAAGCAAATAGCATTCAGAGAAAAGCAGGAGTAACTGTACTAATATCAGACAAAATAGATTTCAAAATAAAAAAGGTAAAGAAAAATACTGAGAGACACTTCAAAATGATAAAGAGAATCATGCACCAAGAAGACATAACACTTATTAATATCTATGCTCCTAATCAGGGAGCCCCAAAATATGTAAAGTAATTACTAACAGAACTAAAGGGAGAAACAGATCAAAATGCTATCGCAGTAGGGGACCTAAATACCCCACTGTCGGATATGGACAGATCATTCAAACAGAAAATCAATAAGAAAATAACATCCTTTAATAACACATTAGACCAACTAGACATAATTGACATTTACAGAGCCTTCCATCCCCAAATAGTTGCTTATACATTCTTCTCTAGTGCATATGAAACATTCTCAAGAATTGACCACATACTGAGACTTAGAAATAGCCTCAACAAATATAAGAGGGTTGAAATCATACCAACCATATTCTCTGATCATAATGCTTTGAAACTAGAGATCAAATGCAAAAAGAAATCAGGAAGAACCACAAATACTTGGAGATTAAGAGGAGGCAATAGTTCCCAACACATTTTATGAGGCCAATATTACTCTGATACCAAAACCTGGTAAAGATAACATAAAAAAAGAAAACTACAGACCAATATCTCTCATGAACACAGATGCAAAATCCTAACTAAGATACTAGCAAACCGAATACAGCAACATATTAAAAGATGATACACCACGATCAAGTGGGCTTCATCCCAGGGACACAGGGATGGTTCAACATACACAAATTGATTAATGTGATACACCACATAAACAAATTTAAAAAAAAGAAACATATGATCATATCAATAGATGCAGAAAAGGCCTTCGACAAGATACAGCATGCTCAAAATGGATTGAAGACCTGAATATAAGACCTGAACAAAATTCATAGAAGAAAACATAGGAACAAAATTCATAGAAGAAAACATAGGAACTAAATTCAAGAATCTTGGACTTAAAGAGGATTTTACGAATTTGACCTCAAAAGCAAGGGAAGTACAAGCTAAAATAAATGAATGGGACTACATCAAACTAAAAAGCTTCTGCTCAGCAAAAGAAATCGTCAACAAGGTAAAAAGGCAACCATTGGAATGAGAAAATATGTTTGCAAGCAACACCTCCAATAAGGGCTTAATATCTAAAATATACAAAGAACTCGTACGACTCAATAACAACAAAAAAACAAATGATCTAATCAAAAAATAGGCAGAGGATCTCAACAGACAGTTCTCCCAAGAGGACATACAAATGGCCAACAAATATATGAAAAGATGCTCAACATCATTAGCTATTAGGGAAATGCAAATAAAACCACAATGAGATACCATCTCACACCTGTTAGAATAGCTATAATCAACAGAATATGTAATAACAAATGCTGGAGAGGATGCAGAGAAATAGGAACCCTAAAACACTGTTGGTGGAACTGCAAATTGGTAGAGCCACTATGGAAAACAGTATGGAGGTTCCTCAAAAAACTAAGAATTGATCCACCATATGATCCAGCAATCCCTCTACTGGGTATTTACCTCAAAGATTGAAAATCTATATCCGAAAAGATATTTGCACACCAATGTTCATAGCAGTATTAGTCACAGTGGCCAGGACATGAGAGCAACCGAAGTGTCCTATGATAGTTGATTGGCTAAAGAAGCTGTGGTATATATATACAATGGAATATTACCCAGCCATAAAAGAAATGAAATACTGCCATTTGCGACAACATGGATGGACCTCGAGAAAGTCATCCTAAGTGAAATAAGCCAGACAGAAAAAGCTGAAAATCACATGATATCACTTATACGTGGGATATAAACCTAAGAGCAACAAACAAATAGGACAAACAGAGAGTTGTAGACATGTACTATAGACTAGTGGTTATCAGAGGATTATAAACTAGTGATTACTAGTGGAGTGCTGTAGGAGTGGGGAGGTAGACGTGGTAAAGGAGGTCAAATATAGGGGGATGGTGGTAGGGTGAAGTGGGTAAAGGGGATCAAACATATGGTAGCTGAAGGAAACTGTACTTTGGTAAATATACAATAAAAATTGCAGATGTCAAATGATAATGTACACCTGAAAATTGCATAATTGTATTAATCAATGTTACCCCAACAAACTTAATAAAAAAAAAAATCTCCATTTCCAAATGGACTTGAAGGACTAACAAACAATGCCAAGCAGTATAATTCAATCTTCTGATGCTCTTTAATTGATAGCCTTGGAAATAATTTGTGAAATTAGCACTGACAATCATTGATGACCAACAGATGTCATACTGGACGTGATTTAATTCATTTAATAATGAATCATTTGTCCCTTTTTCTACAATATATCTTGTCAATCATATTCTCTGACCGATTTCCAATTACAGACTTCCTTGGAACTAACGGTATCACTTATTTTGCATGTAATGTTGCGTTAACTCATCCAGATATCTTCACTAATACTCACAGGTTAAGAGAATTGCCCGAATCAGAAAAAGAGTAATTGAAGATGTCTTAAAAGAAAACAATTAGAATTAAAAGACTTAATATGTCAGTTTGAACGGCAGAAAGAAAATCTACAGTGCTATATAAACTATTTTATCACAAGATCTGAGTTTTTCTTCTCAAAATAAATGTCTCTGTTTCCTTTTTCTCTGTTAATATAATTTAAAAGGCCCTTATCTGATGTATAAAGTGTGAGTAAACTAGTCTCAGTGTCAGGAATCTATTCTATAGAAGGTCAAATTATAAGACAAATGTGTTAAACATCAGAAATTCCGAGTCCTATTACTCTTCTTCTTTTTTAAACATTTAAGTAAATAGATATAGATATATAGATATGTAGATAGATATGTAGGCACGTATTTATATATCTATGAGAATATTAAAATAACCTAGAGTCCCTTTATACTAAATGGTGAAATTCTAAAAGCTCTTCTTCTTTGGTCAGGAGCAAGACAAAAAAGCCTACTTTCACTATTTGTATTCAATATAATACTCAACAACAACAACAATAACAACAGCAGCAACAAAAATGACTGGATTAAAAAATGGGCAAAAGAAGAATAAACATTTGTCAAAAATATGTTCAAAAGACAAATAAGCACATGAAAAGATGCTCGACATCACCAATTATTAGGGGAAATGCAAATTAAAAACCACAATGAGATACAACTTCACACCCATAAGGATGGCTATTATTTTTTAAAAAAGAAAGGAAAGGAAAGAACAATTGTTAGTGTGGATATGAAAACATTAGAAAGAATCTTTGTGCATTGCTAGTAAGAATGTCAAGTGAAACAGCTTTTGCAGTAAAAAAAGCATGGCAGTTCCTTTAAACATAGAATTACGATAAGATTCTTCATTTCACTTCTGGGAATATATCCAAAAGAAGTAAAAACAAGGACTCAAACAGATTATTTATATACCTGTGCTTATAGCAGCATTATTCACAATTGCCAAAAGGTGGAAACATTCCAAGTGTCTATCTACAGATGGATGAATGGATAAATAAAAAAATTCACATAATATTAAAAAAGAGAGAATTTCTAACACATGCTACAACATGGGTAAACCTTAAAGATATTATGCTAAATGAGATAGACAGTCACAAAAGGACAAGTATTGTATGAGTCCACTTCTATGAGGTATCCAAAGTAGCTAAATTTATAGAGACTGTCGTAGAATGGTTAGAGGATGTGAAGGGAATAGAGGAGGAAGAAGGGGGAATGGGAAATGAGTGTTTCATGGATATGGAGTTTCAGTTGGGGAAGATAAAAAAGCTCTGGAGATAGACGGTAGTGTTGCTTGTAAGTAATATAAGTACACCAATTCCACTGAACTGTACACACTTAAAAATACTTAAAATGATAAACGCTATGTATATTTCACAATAAAAAAGCCACCAGGAAAATTCCTTTTTATTATATTCCATTGTAATGCTAAATATGAGTGATAATATTAGATAGAAAGATGATAAATAGATAGGTAATCTTTATGGACTTTTCTTTTTTATTAACATAAAAGTATATATTAATAAAAACATCAGGGGAGGCTTCTTTCAGTTGTACAGTGAGATTTTCCATAAATGGGAGTGTGAAGGGTATGGTAGTGATATATGGCAGTAAAAGATACTTGAGGAAGAATGAACAACACATATGAACATATGTGTCATCAAACACAAATCATATTTACAATTTAGTCTGTGGCATCCAATTTGATCTGATTTCCTTAGTTCATATGATAAAACAAGAGAAAGATGTCCCTGAACAATCAGAGAAAGCTGCAGAAGACTCACCATCACAGAAGATGAGTCATTTAATTTACATTTGTCAGATACACTTGGTATCAAAGATTCTAAACTCAATTGTGATTCTTAATTCTTATTTCTAAGGAAGAGAGGGAAGAAAGAGAATTACTTAATAATAATGAAAGAATGAGTTTCGGAGTTATTAAAATTAGTCCAAACAAATATAATTAAAGTTAAATGGTATTTATTGAACACATATTATAAATGAACAAATAAATGATTAAACAATTTTTCCAAGAAAATATATTGAAGGTGATTTCTATATTCTTCCATGAAAGTACTCATCAGGCCTGACACTGCTTAGCTCCTGAGATCAGACGAGATCAGATGAGTTCAGGGCCGTAGACAACATATTCTTATCACTGTTTTGTTGCACTCCATTAACATTATCTTATTCTTATCCAGAAAGGCTTGTAAAGTATCAGTGCACAGCACAATATTCAGCAACATACTCTACAGAAAAAATAATAAAAAATAAATGTTTTGTTTTTTGGTGTTGTTAGATTTAGCAAATATGTGACTAAGAGGGAATAGAAGAAATGTATTCATTACATAAATATGGAAAAATACAAATATTACACAGTTGCAAAGACATTAAATTAGATATAATGGGTATTTCCTAAAGTATTTTTAAACAAAGGATGAAGAACATAGAAAACTATAATCATTGGGAAGAACAACAAAAAAGTATTGTATTCTTCTGTGCCATTACACTGATCTCATTTACATGTTTCATTTAATTGTCACACAGCTATATGAGGTAGGTTCCTTATCACTCATTTTTAAATATTAGGAAATTGAGGGGAAGAAGAATTAAATAGCAGTAAAGCTAGCCAGACAAAGGACACTGGGCTTGAACCCAAACAGTCTAAATCCAAATCCTGGATCCTTAATGATTCAGTGATTATATTATCTGTAAAAAATGTCATGAAGTCAAAATTCTACAGTAAAAATATCATGTTCAGTTTTGGCATCTATTAGGAAGTCAAAGAAAACATGATCAAATATTTCTAGTGCAAAGTAGAAAGCTTCACAGTCTCCCCATATTTCAATTACAAACTGAGAATGGTGAATCCAGAGATGTTAGTCTGGGTTTTTAACTATGGGTGTGAGCTTCTAAGGCTAATAAGCAAAGGGGAGATGAAAAGTTTCAGAGTATAAGTTTCAAAAAACAATTTTTAAAGATCTAAAGCATAAAAAAGACACATCTTAGTTTATGTGAAAAAACAAAACATGAGAAATAAATAACTTGGATGGAAAACTAATGACAATGAATTAGAGAAGGAAGGAAGTTGGTTCTGGGGCAATAAATGGATTATTGCAACATTGTTGCTAATAAAAAATTTCAGATGTTATGACTTGATACTGGATTCCAAGTCACCTAATGGATGAGACAGACTCAGTGCACATGGTAGCCTGGTAGTGTGGTAACAATGACTACTAATTTAGAAAATGAGAATTCATGACCTCAATTTTAGCAGCCAGTAGACTCCATGATATTGCCTTATTTTATGAAATATACTCCATCTCCATCACACTTTCTCTAGAAAAAAATGAAGCAGTTTTAATACTAAAATTTGAGTTTTCACACTGATTCAGTTTGTTTTTTTTGAGAGATTTGCTTAATAGTAATGTTTAATATTTAAGTATTATTCATCCTACTCTTTATTTAGATAAACAGTAATTCTTCAACTTGATTCTATTACAGAAGAAATACAACATTCATCACCTTTTCTATGAAATCGCAGCCACATACATGAATCAAATTATTTCAAATTGCCAGTTATATATTGTCCATCATTTTAGTGTAAAGAAATCATTTTTTCTATATTGTTTACTTATCCTTTTCCTCCTCCTTTACTAATCACTCTCTATTTGTAATTATCCAACAAGACACATATTTAAGAGGTTAATCTGTTCTCTTATATTTAATAAATGAAAAATCTGAAATAACTGGTTAAATTAGAATTTCTAAAATTTACAGATAGCTAGTAAAATAAAAGATCTTTCAGGTGGTAAATGCAATTGATCTTGTGGGAGTGAAAGCAGTTAGTTATTTTCTTTACATTCTCTCTTCTACTTCCATTTCTTCTTGAATCAAACCTTCTATTGATTCAATTAAAATCAAGCAACTTTCACCATTAATGTCCTAAGAACATGTTCCCGTATTTTCTTGGTCCTTACTCCATATACAATGGGGTTAAGAAAAGGGGGCACCAAAAGGTATATATTTGCAATAAAAATATGGATATGTGCTGGCACATTTTTCCCAAAACGGTGAGTGAAAATGGAAAAACCAGCTGTGGCATAGAAGACAAGAATAACACAGACATGAGATCCACATGTGCCCAAAGCCTTAAAACTAGCTTCTCGAGATGGCAGGCGGAATACAGAGCGTAGAATGAAGGCATAGGATACAGCAATGAGAATGGCATCACAGGAGCCAATAATGGTAGCCATACTGAGGCTATAATGTTTGGTGGCTCCAGTGTCCATACATGCCAGCTTCACCACAGCCATGAACTCACAGTAAGTGTGGGCAATGACTCGAGTCTTACAGTAGGGCATGTGTTTGAGCAGAATGGGATGTGGGGAAAAGAAGGCTACACCTCGAATCACCACAATGATACCCATTATAATGATGTGAACACAGGTGAGAATGGTGGTATGGTGCAGTGGATGACAGATGGCCACGTAACGGTCAATGGCCATCGCCAAAAAGAAGCCTGATTCCATGGCAGTAAAGCTATGGATGAAGAACATTTGAGCCAAACAGGAATCAAAGGTGATGTCATGGGCTCCGAGCCAGAAAAGACAGAGCATGCGGGGCAGTGTAGATGTGGAGAGGACCAGGTCAGTCACTGACAGCATACATAGAAACAGAAACATGGGTTCATGGAGGCTTCGCTCTGCCCTCACCACAGCCAGGATGGTCACATTTCCGACCACAGCCACCAAGTACATGGAGCAGAAGGGAATTCCAATCCAGACATGCAGGTGCTCTAGTCCTGGGATGCCCATCAGCAAGAAGGTGACAGGAGAGGGATGAGAAGTATTGAGAAGAGGCATGATGCTTTTTTCCTTTGATTTTATCAATACTTCTGAAGATAGAGTTGCTATGCCAAGATGATTGCAACCAGATGCTAAAAAATATTGAGATTTTTTTGGAAAGACCATTAATGATGTGTTGTTAAAAACAATTCAAATTTATAACCTAGGGTACTTAAAGTCACTAGAACCAGATTACTAAAATCAGTAATAAGTACCATATTACTGTGTTTACAAGTACAGAAAAATAATACTTATATTATTATTTTAGGTAGCTATAAGTCATATCATTCCTTCATTTCCAGGAAAAGATTCCATCCGTAGTTGTACTTAATTCAAAATTTTTTTCTTGAGCCATTTCTTTGCCTCTCCTTCGAGCTCTTATACTGTATTACTCTGATGTAAGTGAGTTTTCCATAACTGGAAATGTTCAAGCAGAAGGCTTGTGAAATTTTCAGGGAGTTTTTTTAAAAAACCCTTAGTTAGGAAATAGAAATACATGGTCTCTGTCCCTCTCTGCCTGGATGTGATATTGTAGTCTTTGGTATAGCTTTTGAAATAGGATTTATTTACCTTTTTCATGTACCTATTACGTAGGCCCTTATTGTGTGCTTTCGAACCGATATATATATTTATTGGATAATGTATTTTTTAATATTAATCCCATTCGCTACCTTCTCATTCTCATTCCTATCCAGACTTAGGTAATTTCACTGTGTGGGTGGATCCTAATTGTGCTCCTTCATTTGTTGATTCAGAAACCACATTCTAAAACATGCACAGCAGTTTATTTATTGGATTAGTAAATTGACCTAATGATGTCTGAAAAATCTGTTACTGAATAAAACAGATTTCTTTATATTTCTTCCCATGGTTCCAATGAACAGTCAAATCTCCAAGGCAGAGATTTCCTGGAACAAAGTAGTTAAGCATGAGGCAGGGAGTGGAAGGAATAAAAAAGAAATTAACTCAAGTCATCACAAATGCTTCAGTTGTAGAAAAAACCTTGGTTACTAATTTCCTGTTTGCTTAGTCTCCCATCAAGGCAGTACTTGGTACTTAGGTAGTACAGCTAACAGCTCTTAAGGAGAATCTGCTTTCCTTGTCACAAACTAATCATTATAAATATAATAGGCACTAATAAGAACTTACACGAACTCACCTCTACGTGTGCTTTCCAGAACCATGCCAACTTCTTCAACTGAGGAAATATTTTTTAAGTTTTTATATTTACATTTACATTTTGGGCCTTTATTATTGTGAAAAACACTTGAACAATGCTAAGATTTTTAAAAATTATTATTTAGCTTTAAATGAATAATTATACTTTAACTTTAAGCAAGTAATTTATAAGGCAAAAAAAATTACCCTGGAGGGGAAGAAAGAACGGGATACGTAGAAACGATATTAAAAAATTAAATTAAATTTAGTGAGTCAAAGAAAGCCTGCTTGCGTTAATGGACCTTTAGTTGGAATATGAAGAATACATAACTTCAGCCCATGAAATTTTAATATAAATCTATAGATATAGATATAGATGACTATTTATTTACACACAGATACATAAGCAAAGGAAAAGAGAAGAAACATAAACAAAGTTCCATTAGGAAGGACAACCATGGTGTAATGAATTAAAATCTAATGTAACTGGAGCTTATATTCTACAAAGAGATTCAAGTGAGATTGGATTCTATGGGTCCCCACACATTCATGTATAATCAAATAACCAACATAAAATTTTATAGTCCAGTCTTTAGATCAGAACTCATTGAGTACTTAATAAGCATATGTTGGATGTATAAATACAATATAAAGCACAGCAAGAATGGAATTGAAAAGTTAACACACTCATAGATACCTACATTAGTTTCCAAAATACTTTTTGAACAAACACACAATATACTCTCTGTGATACCATCTCCCTGAAAATGTCAGCCTGTAGTTGAATCTGGACATCATGGATTACCTATATTTTTGTTCCTTTAATAGAGTCATAAAATTTAAAATATGATCCAGTGAGAGACAACTTTTACTTCTATGATAACCTTAAAGAAGAACTTTGCTTACTAGAATCTAATACTTTTATTCATTTCATCCATAGAGAATGATATATGACAATTCCTCTGAAAGAATTATATCTCCTCCCTTGAATCTAGGGCATTAGGAAAGTAAAAAGATGTTGTTTATGGGAGTCCCACATTCTTTAAAATTTACCTTAGATCATTCATACTATTTATTTCTCTACATCCCTCTCCATTTTCATAGCAACCTTAATTAGCTCATAGGAAAACTGATTCAGAGCAAAGAAGCAACCTAAAAATGGAGCTTCTATATGTAGCAACTTCAACATGGTAATCTCAGAGGATAAGCAGGGATATTATCTGACACAACAGGTTATTATAGGATCATTGGGAGAAGGGGGAGTATTTGTATTGTTGGTAATTGATAATCTTCCTCATTTTAGAAATAGTAATTTACCTGTGCATTCCCTTAGGTTTACAGCTGCAGATGTAGTCATCCCTCAGTATTTTGACATAATTATAAATCACTTAAGAGGACCAGTCCTGAAGGGAAGTGAAAGGACACAGAACACATTCTTTTTTTCCTTAAATACATCAACATTCCATTGTCAACTTGGGAAATAAGTCTTGCTAGTCAGAAAAGAATGGGATAATATATTAAGGGAAGTCAAAGCAAAAATAAATGAATGGGACTATATTATACAGAAAAAAAAAATCTTCTGCACAGCAAAAGAAACCATCCCCAAAACAAAGAGCCTAAATGGGAGAAGATATTTTCAAACAACGCCTCTGATAAGGAGCTAATATCTAAAATATACATAGAACTCATACAACTCAAGGACAACGACAACAACAACAACAACAAAAACAAACAATCCAATTAAAATTGGGCAGAGGACCTGAACAGACACTTTCCCCAAGAAGACATTCAAATGGCCAATAGACATATGAAAAGATGCTCAACTTCACCAGCTATTAGGGAAATGCAAATCAAAACCACATACCATCTCATATCTGTTAGAATGACTACCATCAACAGGATGGTAGTCATTCTAACAGATCAAAACCACATACCACCTCATATCTGTTAGAATGACTACCATCAACAGGACAAGTAATAACAAGTGTTGAAGAGGGTGTGGGGAAAAAGGAACCATTATATACTGCTGTGAGAATGTAAGTTGGTATAGCCACAATGAAAACAGTATGGAAGTTTCTCAAAAAATTAAGAATAGAATCGCCATATGATCCAGCAATCTTTCTTTTGGGTATTTACACAAAAATATTTGAAAACATTTGTCCATAAAGATATATGCACTAAAATGTTCACAGTGACCAAGACATGGAAACAATCAAACTGCCCTTTGATCAATGATTAGTAAAAGAGGATGTGGTACATATATACAGTGAAATATTATCCAGCCATAAGAAAAGGTGAATTACTACCATTGCTACAACATATATGGATCTTGAGATTATTATGCTCAGCAAAATAAGTCAGACAGAAAAATTAGAGAACCATATGATTTCACTAATATGTGGAATATAAAACTGAAAGTAACAAATGAACAAGAATAACAAACAAAAACTCATAGACACAGACAACAGTTTAGTGATTATCAGAGGAAAAAGAGAAAGAGGAGGAGGTAGATAAGGGTAAAGAGGATCAACTATATGGTGAATGAAGAAATTTGGGGTAGTGAACACACAAGGCAATATACGTATGACATATTATTGAATTGTACACTTGAAACCTACATAATTTCATTAACCAATGTCACCCCAATAAATTTAATAAAAATAAATAAATAAATAAATGGTAGATAAATAAACAAATAAATAAAAATAAAAAACAAAGGGTTGGAGGAAATATCAAGAATTCTATATTTGGCAAAACTATCCATTAAAAATGAGGAAAAATTTAAGATATTATTAAGTAAACAAAAGCTAAGGAAGTCTATTACCACTAAAGCTGCTCTATAAGAAATTCTAAAAGGAATCATTTATGTTGAAATTAAGGAAGGTAGAGAGTAACTCAAATCTATTCAAAAATAAAAAGTTCTTCAATAAAGATAAATGTATATACAAATATAAAAATGAGTATTATCACAATTTTGGTTCGTAACTCTATTTTTTATTCTTTTATAAGATTTAAAAGACAAAAGCACAAACATAATTGTCAATCAATGTTAATGGGTACACAATATATAAAGATTTAATTTCTGGGAGTAACTTGAAGTGTGTAGATAGAGCTCTAAAGGAGTAGAGGTTTTGTAATTGATTGAAGTTATGTTGTTATCAGCTTTAATAATATAATTATAACACTAGAATGTTATATGTAATCCCTGTGCCAGTCACAAAGAAGATTACAAGGATTCAGAAGCTGTCATTATGAAAATCAACTAAACACAAAGGAAGGCAGTAAGCGGGGAAATGAAGGGCAAAAACAGTTCTAAAGCACACAGAAAGCAAATAACAAAAATGGTGATAGTAAGCCTTTACATATGAGTAATTGCTTTAAATGTAATTGTTTTAAAATCTGGTCAAAACACATAGAGTAGGAGAATAAATTAAAACAATGGGATCGAGATTTCAGTTTTCTAGTTTGGCAAGTAAAGGTGAAAGTCGACATTCTGCCCTAATAAGTAAAAAATTGAACTAACCGAAAAATCAACAACACTTCTTATATCCATCAGAGAGATAAGATCACAGTGCAAACTGATCTAAAATTAAAGAAACCAACAAGTAAAGACAAAAAATCACAATTTACCAGAGTGAAAATCTCCTTGGGAATCAGTGCCACAGTAGAAAAGTGTGAATTGTAATTAACTAATTGCTGGAGACTTAGCGTAGGCAAGCCTGAGAGATAAACTCTAGGGAAATCCAGTCATTGATAGGCTTCTACACTTTCGTGAGTTTTACCTCCAAGAATTCTACCAGACATATAAAAACAAAATTTTATCAATTCTTCACAATCTGTTTCAGTAGATACAAAGGGATTCCTTTCTAACTCATTCTATGAGCCCAGCATTACCTTAATATTAAAATCAGACAAAGACAAAAAAGAAAAGTGCAAGACCAATATCTGTCATGAACATAGATGCAAAAATTAAGAAAATATAAGTGAATCAAATCCAACACAGTATAAACAGGCTTATAGACCATGACAAAGGACACTTTGTCCAGGTATATAAAGTTGATTCAAAATTCAAAATGAATGAAAATAAATCAACACATAAAGAGGTTAACGAAGAAAAATTACATGATTATATTAGCGGATGCAAAAAGAGCATTCTACAAAAGCCAATATTCATTCATGATAAAAACTCTCAGCAAACAGGTGAACTAACTCAATTTGATAAAGAATATCTACAGATAACATCATATTTAACAGTGAGAAAATCAAAGCTTTCGTATTAAAATCAAAACAAGTCAAGGATTTTCTCTTTCTACTACTTTTCAACATCATACTGGTAGTCTAATTAATGCCATAAGACAAGAAAAGGAAATAAAATAATAGACATTAGGAAAGAAGAAAAAAAGTCTTTGATTACAGATGATGTGATCATCTATGTACAAAACGCAAAAGAATTTGAGTAAAAAAATATGGTGGAGATGATAGAAGCTCTGTTCATCCCTCTGGAGAACAAATCAAAGTTGTGACTGAAACAAGGAGCAGCAGCAAAGAAAAATCGCCTGGAATCTAGATGAACAAGTCATACAACTAGGGAGAAACCCAAAAAAGCACTCTGCAATGGCAGAAGATAGGACAGGGTGACGACGTGGGGTGACCCAGTCCCAAGCAGCTGAATGAGAGGGAGGCTGAGGCAATGGCAGCGGCAGAAGCCTCTTAAAGGGGCTATATCGGCGAGCGGATTTTCGCGTGACAGACTTGCTCGTTCTAAACACCAGTGCCAATTGGGCTGCGTACAGTGGGCGCGAGGGACTTACAGGGAGATATTGTTGGAGTGAGGGTTGAGGCAAGGCTTGCTTGGTACAGAAGTGCTGGTGGTATCCATTGTTCCCCGTTGAGCCCTCCCCACTCCCAGTGCGCCTGACACAGTGCCACCATAACCGTGACATCATCAAACTGGATAACAGAGGTCGCTCTGCCCAGAGGATTCCCTGAAACCCCACTACCCCAATCGGGGCCCCACTGAAGCTACATCCAGGTATATCCTCAGCGAGTCAGATGCGCCTTGCTGTGCAGTGCCAAGACTCACACTGGAGGCAGCCGGCCTTGGTTTCTGGTGTGTCCTTTTGAGGCAACTATAAGCACAACATCTGTGGATTGCTTACTAAATCTGGACAAGTGGCTTTGGAGGGGTAGAGGCTTGGGTTAAATTTAGCCTACAGCTGAATTCATCTCAGGACTGTGGCACTGGACATCTACTTTACAAATCCACACTAATAAGACCGGGAGACTTAGGAGCTTTGCTTAGTACATAGAAACAGAAACGGAAAAGCAGCCAAAATGGGAAGACAAAGAAACAGAAACCATATGAGAGAACAGAACAAGTTATCTAACAGAGGCAGAGTTCAAAATACTGGTTATAAAGATGCTCAATGAACTTTTGGGAAATGCAGAGAACTCCAACAAAGAGATAAAAATGGAGATAGAGATTATAAGAGGGAACTAATCTGAAATGGAGAACACATTATCCGAGATAAGAAGTATATTAAATGGAATAAACAAAGAAATAAACAAAGTGAATAAATAAGAAAGAATCACATGCCCTATTTGAGGACAGGAAAGCCAATTAGGACACTCAAACAGAATGGCTAGAAAAAAGAGACCAAGACTATAAAGATGATTTAAGGAGGATATGGGACACTATTAAGGCTTCAAATATTCGTTTGATCGGCGTAAGTGAAGAAAATTAAGATGTCAAACAGTTGTCTGAAGAAATAATGATGAAAAACTTCCCTAACCTGGGGAAGGAAATGGACATAAAACCTAGGAAGCACAGAGGATTCCAAAAATCAGGGATTCAAAGAGGCCCACACCAAGACACATCATACTTAAAGTGCCAAATGTTAAATACAAAGAAAAAAACTTAAAAGCAGCAAGAGAAAAACAAATAATTACATATAAGGGAACACCCATACGACTGGCAACTGATTTCTCAAGAGAGACTATTTAGGACAGAAGGGCTTGGCAAAAAATATTTGAAAGAATGAGGACCCAAGATATACAACTAAGAATAATTTACCCAGCAAAGATATCATTTAGAGTAGAAGGACAAATAAAGAGCTTCCCAGACAAAAATAAACTAAATGAATTTATCACCACCAAGCCAGAATTACAGGAAATGTTGGAGAGACATCTTTAAGAAGAAAAAAACATGTATCAAAAACAGGAATAAAGAATGGTAACAACTACATTTCTATCAATAAGTACCTTAAATGGAAAAGAATTAAGTGTTCTAACCAAAGGATGAAGTGGCTAAAAGGATAAGAAAACAAGACCCCCACATATGAAAAGGAAAGGAATGGAAAAAGATATTGCTGTGATGAACCTGGAAGGTATTTAAGCCAGACTATATGATTTCACTTATATATGGAAGTTAAGGAATAAAAAGAACAAACTAATCAAAATCAGACCCACAAATATAGTGGGCAATTTGGAAGGGGAGGTTTTGGGAGGCTGGGAGAATGGGTGAAGGGTTAAAGAAATACAAATTAGTAGCTGACAGGTGGTCATGGGGATGAGAAGCATGGCATAAAGAATGCAATTAGCATTAATACAATGGCTAGGCGGAGGGTAAGGGGAAGGAGGGAGCAATTGGGGGAATCGTTTTCCTAACTATATAGATATCTAACCAAGGTACTGTATTTTTGAAACTAATTCAAAAAAAAAAATTTTTTAATCAAAAGAATCGACAGAAATTTCTGGAAAAAATAAATATAGCAAAGTTGCTATAATATAAGGTTAATATACAAAAAAAATCTCATTTTTATACATCAGAAATATAGAAATGTCATTTGAAATTAAAAATACATTACCATTTACAGTAATACTCAAAAAACATATATATATGATTTAGATGAGGGAAAACTAAAAAACTTTATAAAAATGTATCAAGAAACTACATAAATGGAAAGATTTTTCAAGCTCATGTGTAGAAAGACTCAATATTTTCAAGATGCCAGTTTTCCTAACTTAATGTATAAATGCAAATCAATCTCAGAAATAACCCAGAAAGTTATTTTGTGAATATAAAAAATCTTATTTTATAGTTATAAGGAGAGGAAAAAGACCCAGAATAGCCAATCAAAAATAAAAATTGAAAGACTGACACTACCCATCATTAAGATGCGCTGTAAAGCTACAGGAATAAAAAAACTATGGTACTGGCAAAAGAATAGCAAATAGATCAATAAAACAGAACAGAGAGATCAGAAATAGACCCCATAAATATAGTCAACTGATTTTTGACAAGTAGAGAAGGCAATAAAATGGAGCAAAAATAGTATTTTTGCAAAGAGTTATAAAATGTATTATTTTTAACAAGTGGTTAGATATGTGGAAGAACTAGATACCCACATGCAAATCTAGACACAAATATTACACTCTTCACAAAATTAACTCAAAATGGATTACAGACCTAAATGTACAATGCAAACCTGTAAAATTCCTGGAAGATATTTAGGTGACATTGGGTATAGTGATGACTTTCAGACAGGACATCAAAGGTATGATCCATAAAAAACACAATTGACAAATTAGACTTCATTAAAATTTTAAAATGTATGCTCTGTGAAAGATACTGTTAAAAAAAGTTTAATAAGTCACAGATTGGGAGAAAATATTTTCAAAATCATGTAATATAAAAGACTGTTATCCAAAATATACAAAAATATCTTAACAGTTGTCAATAAGAAAACAACCAACTCAATTAAAACAATGGTTCAAAGACCTTAACAGTCTCCTCACCAAAGAAGATATATAAGTACATCCATCCCTTGATTTTCATAGACTATACATTCCATGAATTATTTTGTACATGGAAGAAAACTGTGTAAAGAGTCCACCAGTATGGAAAGAAAATACTAAAGAAATAGCCTAGATAAGTCATAAAATATTTATTTCACATATTTTCACAAAAAATGATAGTAAAAATTTAGAAAAAATAAAATAAATTTTATTCACTGTCAATGTCTGTGCTGTAATCTAAAGCAATCAACTTTCTCTTTTTAATTGGCACAAAGTCACTATCTTCATTGTTTTAAATATTTGGAATGACTACTTCAGTTTCATTAATTACGTTTATGTTTTTGAATGATCTTTCTCCAACCTCATTTTTTGTTAAGTTTTCTTAAATTCTTCACTATTCACTGAAACATTTTAAAAAATCTGTTTGAAATGTTAAGTGCTGTTGGATGTTTGTATCAATACCTAGAAATGCAGTTTCCAGTTTTGTGGCCAGCTAAAGGGCTTTGTAAATATTTTTTGTAGTGAATGGAATTGGTTCAAGGTCACTGCCACATTCATTGGCAGGATAGACTTCAGGTATTAAATGAATTAATTCATTATCAGTTAATTCATGGTCATCCAGTAATTTGTTAATATTATCTACATTCAAATTGTCAGAGCCTTCTTCTTGAAATTTATTTAATAAATTAATAATGCCAGTTAATCCCTCTTCAGTTGCTGGAATGATATTCCCTGGTACAATCACTTCTGGTCATACTGCTTTCCAGCAAGCATTTAAAATTGATGGCTTTATATCACTCAAGGCTAAAGAAATATTCTTGATAGAACTGTTATTATTCCAGGCTTCTGTAACTCTAAGTGATTCACTGTCTTCAAGTTTATTAAAAATATCATTAAAACTCAATTTAATACGATTAACCTTAAAAGTGGAAGAACGCTTGAACCTAAAGGTTGGGTCAATGAAGTTGTATTTGGCGGCAAATATATGACTTTTATATTTAGACTTTCTAAATTGTGTGGATGACTAGTGCATTATCTAAAAGTAAAAGTATTTTAAAAGGAAGACATTTTTCCTTCACATAATTTTCAGCTTCCACAACAAAACATTTGTAAAACCAATCAGTAGTTTTTTATTTGACATCTAATGAACAGGAAGATCATTAATAATTGTATTTCAGTAAGTAATAATTCTTTGTATGTTGCTGAGTTAAGCTATTGTTTTTTAGAAAAAGTAATTACCAATAATGAAAATGAAAAATAAAGAACCATGTAAAACGAAACTGCATTAATGGAAATTGCATATAAAAAGTACACATAAACGGGGAAAATACTTACTCTACATAAAAAAAACTCACATAAAAAATACTGTGTAAATAGAGAGATGGGTGTATATGAAAAGATATTCCCATCCTATGTCACACATATTGGTTCAAAGAGAAAAAAAATAGTAAAAGATTTTCTATGTAAATAGATTTTCAATGCATATTGACTTTAAGTCAAAAATTGTTATAGGTGATAGTCATTATATAATAAAGCTCATTTCACCACAAAGAAGAAATAAAAGACAAGATCAAAAGATGTGTAGGAAAAATGGGAATGACAATTCAACCTGTCAAAATTTTTTGGATACAACAAAAGTGGTAATAAGAAGGAAGTTTGTATCATGACAAACGTATCTCAAGAAACAAGAAAAATCTCAAATAAACAACCTAACATTGCACCATAAAATCAAAAAAAAGAACAAACAAAGCCCAAAGTCAGTAGAAGAAAGGAAATAAAAATTAGAGCAGAAGTCAATTAAATTGAGAAAAAATAGATAAAATTATTGCAACAAAAAGCTGGTCTTTTGAAATAATCAATAAAGTTGACAAAATTATGGCTAGATTCACTAAATTAAAGAGAAAAGATTCAAACAAAATCAGAAATGAAAGAGAAGATTCATGGACACCCTAGAAATACAAAGGACTATTCAAGAATTCTATGAAAGACTATACATCACCAAACTTGATAACTTCAAAGTAATGGACAAGTTCTTAGGGAGATAAAACCTTCCTAGACTGAATTATGATCAATCGATCGATAGTAAGGAAATTAAAACAGTCATCAAAAACCTCCCAAAAAGTAAAAATCCAGGACCAGATAGCTTCACTAGTGAATTTTATTTAACATTTGAAGAAGATTTAATACCTATATTTCTCAAACTCTTCTGAAAAAAATTGAAGAAGAGGCAATACTTTCTAAGTCACGTTATGAGCTCAACATTACCCAGATACCAAAACCTGGCTAGGACAACACACACACAAAAATCACAGACCAATATTTCTGATAAATATAGATGCAAATTCCTAAAATGAAATACTAGCAAATTGAATACAGAAACACATTAAAAGATAATATATCATGATCTAGTGGGTTTGATTCCTAGGGTGCAAGTATGGTTTGACACATGCAAATTAATCAATGTGATACATAACATTAACAAAATGAAAGATAAAAATCATATGATCATATCAATAGATGCAGAAAAAGTATTTGACAATATATAACATCCATTTAAGATTAAAACACTCAATAAAATGGGTATAGGAGAAAATTTCAACATAGTAAAGGCCATAGATGACAAACTCTCAGCTAATACTTGATGTGAAAAACTGAAAACTTTTCCTCTGAGATCAGGAACAAGACAAGAATGCCCACTCTCTCCACTGTTATTCAACACAGTACTGAAAGTTCTAGCTAGAGAAAGAAATAGAAGGCATCCGTATTGGGAGTAAAGAATAAAAATTATCATTTTTCGCAGACATCATGATTTTTTACATAGAAAACTCTAAAGACGTCATCAAAAAAACTATTAGAAAGAATAAACAAATACAGTAAAATTGCAGGGTACAAAATCAATGTACAAAAATCCATTGCATTCCTATACACTAACAATAAAATTTCAGGGAAAAATTTTTAAAACTTGCATTTGCAATTATAACAAACAATAAAATACCTCAGAATAAACTTAACATATATGTAAAGGACCTATACACTGAAAACTACAAGACATTGAGAGAAATTGAAGAAGATACAAAGAAATGGAAAGATATTTTATGCTCATGGATTGGAAAAATCAACATAGTTAAAAGGGCCATATACCTAAAGCAGTGATATGCAGATTTAATAAAATCCTCATGGCATTTTTTGAAGAAATAGAACAAAAAAAAATTATCGAATTTGTATGGAACCACAAAAGATGCTGAATAGTCAAAGCAATCCTGACAATGCAGAACAAGCTGAAGGTATCTCACTCCCTGACTTCAAATTATACTACAAACCTAAATAATAAAAACAGTATGGTATTGGCAGAAAAACACACAGACCACTGGAATAGAATTGAGAGCCCAGAAATAAATCACATGTATGTGGGCAGCTGATTTTCAAAAACGGAACCAAAAACATACAGTGGAGGGGAAAAAAAAGCTCTTCAATAAATGGAGCTAGAAAAATTAGAAAGCCACATGAAAAAGAATGAAACCAGACTGCCATTTGACCATACACAAAAATTAACTCAGAATAGATCAAAGACCTAAATATAAGACCTGAAACTATAAAATGCATAGAAGTAAACATAGATACTAAACTTAATAGACCTTGATTAAGAGAGGATTTTATAAATTTGATGCCAAAGCCTAAAGAAGTAAAAGCAAAAATAAATGAATAGGACTACATTGAACTAAAAATCTTCTGCACAGCAAAAATAATGATCAACAAAACAAAAAGGCAACCAACTGAATGGGAGAATATATTAGCAAAGAAACCTCCAATAAGAGACTAATTTCCAAAATATATAAAGAACTGATAAAGCTCAACAAAAACAAAAACAAAAACAAAAAATAATTCAATCGAAAAATAGGCAGAGATCCCAGACACTTTTCCCAAGAAGACATACAAATGGCCAAAAGACATATGAAAAGAGCCTCAACTTCACTAGCAATAAGTGAAATGCAAATAGGAGCCAAATGAGATACCACTTCACACCTGTTAGAGTGGCTATCATCAATAAGACAAGAAATAACAAATGTTGGAGAGGATGTGAGGAAAAGGAAACCCTTATACAACTCTGGTGGGAATATAAATTGATACAGTCACTATGGAAAACAGTATAAAGTTTCCTCAAAAAAATTAAAAATAGAGTTACCATATTGCATAGCAATTCCCCTTCTGAGTATCTACCTGAAATTTTAAAAACATTTATTTATAAAGATGTATGTACTCCAATGTTCATTGCAGCATTCATGAAAGCCAAGACATGGAAATGACCTAATAGTCTTTTGATTGATAAATACTGCCACTTGTGACAACATGGATTGATCTTGAGAGTATCATGCTAAGGAAATAAGTCAGATGCAAAAAGACAAGAACTATATGATTTCCCTCATGTGTTGGATATAAAACAGAAAACAAACAAAACAAAAAAAAACAAACAAAACCTCTCATACACACAGACAACAGTACAGTGATTACTAGGGAAAGGGGACAAGGAGAGGCTGAAGAACGTAAAGGAGGTCAAATATATGATGACTGAAGAAGACTAGACTTTGGATGGTGAGCACAGAATGCAATATATAGATGATGTATTATAGAATTGTACACTTGAAACTTGTATAATCTTATGAACACATGTCACCTCAATAAATTTAATTGAAAAATACCAAAAAGAAAAGAAAAGAAAAAGAAAAGGTCAAGTGATGGCTAAGATGTAGAGAATTTGGAACCCTGATGGATTGTTGATGGGAAAGCAATAATAGTCCATAATAGTCCAGTTATTATGGAAACAGTATGGTAATTCCTCAGAAATTAAACATAAAAATACCATAAGATCCAGCAATTTCACTTCTTTGTTTATACTCCCAAAATTGAAAGTAGGAACAATAATAGATATATGTGCATTTATATTCATAGTAATATTACTGACAAGAAGCATAAAGTGAAAGAAACACAAATGTTCATCCATGGATGAATAAACAAAATGTGATACATACATACAAAGAGGTATTATTCAACCTTAAGAAGGAAGGAATTCTGGCACATTCTTCAACATAGATGAACCTGAGGACATTATGCTAACTGAAATAAGACAATCAAAAAAGGACAAATATTGTATAATTCCACATATTTTGAAGAATGTCAATTAGTCAAATTCATAGACATGGTAAATGAAACAGTGATGACCAGGGACTGTAGGGAAGGGACAATAAATACAGAATTTCAGTTTAGGAAGATGAAAAAGATTCTGGAGATGGATGGTGGTAATGATTGCACAAGTGTCAATATAGTTACTGCACAACTGTACTCTTAAAAAATGATTAAAATGGTAAATTTTATGCTTTTATGTATATTTATATATATATTTGACCATAATAAATAAAAAGTCTGATAATACTAGGAATTTAACAAATATTTATAGTTGTGAAGGAGCACCCAGAATAAAGAAATATTATTCATAGAAACATGATGTTTGTGTGTGAAACACCACAGAGATACTGGAAATCAGCAGTTTGGTAAAGTAGATCACAATCACAGATTGGAGACAGGATGCTTTGTACATGTTATAGAACAAAAAGTACTTTAAACCTTCTAAGACTCCTGGATGTATATATCAAAGCAGTAGCAGATAAGACAAGGTAAATTTTTACAGACAATAGTGATGATTTTAATAACTTAGGAAATCAGGAAATTCCTTCTTCTACACAAAGATGATAAAATTATTTAAATGTCTGTACCAACAACTCTAGTCAAACAAGCTGTCTCAAAACTTTTTTGGAGTACCTTTATGAGCATCTATTCTTGGATCCATGAAGAAGAGTGCCTTGATGTATTAGCATTTTTTAGCTTTAAGCATGATTGTGTGAAGGAAAAGCCTGGGCATTAGAAATATAATTTTATTAACCAATGACACCTGATAAATTTAATTTAAAAATATCTTGTCCTGATTTTAGAAAAGAATAATGTCTAAAAAGACCACAATGCAACATTGCACACATATGAATATACTGAATACTAGTCATGCGTATATATGTGTGTATATTTTGGTAGTAATGTCTGTCTCTGCCTTTTTGTGTGCTTCTCTTATGTGTGGTTCTTTTCAATTCCCTCCTTCCTGGAGCAGAATTTCAACCTTCTCCAAGGAGACTTTCAGATCATAGTCCTAAAACCCATAGGCAGAGGGCGATTATAATTTGGGTTTATTATCAGAACTGTTCCTTAGGAAATTGAGGGCCAGAAGTTTCAAATTCTGTTCTCTGGAGTAGGCATAATAAGGTGTCTCTTGTTCACATTTCTGATGGAGATAGGTTACATGTTCACTAAGAAATCTAAGTGAGGCTTAAGCAGAATCTCTTTGCTCATAGGTAAGGGGGAGAAGTGAATAGATTTTCATCATGAGATATCTTGCATCTCTCACGACTCTGTTCACAGACTACTGACCAAGAGCAAGGTCTTTGGTGACAATTCCTGGTATATCTGATAATAGGCAGTCAGTGATTAGAAAACTTGGAGATTATTTTAATATTTAGCAATCCTGTTCTCTCTGATAGTGGCAGGATAATGAGGTAATGACCTTCTATAACAGTAGAAAAATTCAAGTTAAGAAAGGACTTTAGACTCAAAAACAGACAGCAAGGGAGGCAACAGAGAAGTAAGAGTCCTGGAAGAGGACCTCTGATTAGCCAGCTTGTCAGTATTCTTAAAGATCTTCAAGAGATACATTTATTGCAATATGGGGGCTTTAATTTTCTCCAGTTACCCTAAATTTAATAAGGTACTGAGTTTTTAAAAATTATTCTTTCTTTTATTCTCTTCTTCCTATTTTCGATCCAAGCTCGCATGGTTCTTTCACCTTCGTTTTCTCCCCCCACCCCACCTTCCTTATTGCTTCCCTAAAGTTTTCTCTTTTTTCCTTGTTTTGTCTGATTTTCCAATGGGATAAGATCCTCTGGATATTGCTTGGGGTGAGGTTAAAACCTTATTAATTATTCCTGGCCTGGGAGAGCTAGATCCATGAGCAGTTCTTTCAAACACTCAAACACCCATTTCAACTTTTCTGAACATTATCTCTCTTGGACATTCTCCTACATACAAGAACAAGGCAAAACCATATCCTCATTTTGCCTATGTTCCACTATAACTTAAGTTAAAAAAAAAAAGAATTCATAACAATTCTAATAAGAAATGTTTGTGGCCTAAACTTGTTCTCTACATGTTGAATGCCTGTGCCTGCCTCAGTTTAAGGTTTATTTCATGGTGATTATCTGCAAATGTTTACTGAATGCTTTAGTGAGCAATACCTGCTGGTTTGGGAGGTGATTTTTTTAATTGGAATTTTCATGAAAATTAGTATTACATGAAACATACTCATGGCATTTGGCATATCATTATGTATATGGCTTCTATATTTTTGTATCTTTATATAAGTGTGACTGTATGCAGGTATCTACACACTTATTTGTCTTTGTCTTACTGATTTGTTACATTTTTCAACATCCTCAATTCGGAACGTCCTTACCTTTTATATTAATTCAGAACCAGTCTTTGCTCCTGAGAAAAAGTACCAGAATATATATTTTGATTCAGAACTGAAGAGGATATTTTATTATCCAGCATTGACTATGCTACTAATTCATCTCACCCTTGGATCCAATTGTGTCCAATATCAGGAATCATTCTTATGGTTTCTCCACTATAAGAATACACATAAGAAATAATATCACTGCTTTCCTTGCATTGTAATAAAACAAAAGTAATAATTTCACACTATTCTTTTGCTGTTTTTTTTTTCTTTCTAGGAATAGACCACATTTTCTTCTATTCCAGCCAAATCCAGAATGCCCTATCAAAATATTTTTCCATATTTTTTTTCTTTTAAGTATCCCAGGGCTTGAGACTGCTCATTTCTGGATTTCTCAGTGCATCTCCTGTTTTTATTTAATGGCTGTTACTGTCAATGTCACAATTTTGATAGTCATATGGACAGAGAGAACTCTCTGGAACCAAATGTTCTTCTTCCTGGCCATTCTATCATCCATAGATCTGGCCCTCTCCACAATCTCAGATATATGTTGGATATCTTCTAGTTTAATGCTGATGAGATTGGCTTTGGAGTCTGTGTGGCTAAGATGTTTCTCATACACACCTTTACGGGAATGGAGTCTGCAGTTCTGCTGCAATGGCCTTTGATCGCTATGTAGCCATCTGTGCATTGCTTCATTATACAACATTCCTGACTATCTGGGTGCTGTCAGGAATTGGACCAGGTGTTGTATTGAGTCAGTCATGATTACACTTTCCATGATCTACCTAATCTACTGTCTGGCCTTTTGTGATGTCCTCATTATTGCCCACACGTACTGTGAACACATGGTATTGCCAAGATGGCTTGTGCCAACATGCGAATCAATGCCATCTATGGTCTCTTTGTTGCTTCCTTCCTTGTTGTAGCCCTGGTTGAAATCTCCTGTGACTACATCTTCTGTGCTGTATTCTACCTCATATCCCAAGATGCCTGTCATAAGACTTGAACACTTGTGGCTTACATTCTGTAGTCATGTTTGTTTTCAATACACTCTCTTTCTTCTCCTTCCTCACTCACCGATTTGGGCTAAAAATACTCCGTATATACACATTCTTGTCACCAACATTTATGTGGTCCTTACATCTGCCCTCGATCCTATTATCTATGGGGTAAGAACCAAGCAAATCAGAGAGCATGTGATCCGAGTATTTATTGGCAAGTAAGGAACACTATACTTACTGATCTTTAGGAATGAAGATCTGCATATAATGATGATATTAACTCCATTTACAAATTAATACTTGCTAAGTAATTGACAGTTTATTTGTCCATGTGAGAAACTGGAGTCTCAAAATGACATGACAGGATCAGATAATCCAAGCCTTGGGAAATAATTCTCATTTTTAGAATGTTGCTAAATTCTCTTCAATTTTGATGATGAGCTGCAGCCTCTGACTGTGGTAGTTCATTATTCATGAAGAAAAGGGAAAACAGGAGACTTAAAGATGGGTTCCTATAATGTAATGTCTGAGAGTTTCTCACATTAAACTTTGTGTATTTATGATAGACTTCTTTGTGAAAATTCTACCAATAGGTCTAAGCTTATTCTAATTCTCTATTATAAACATTCAGATAAGTTTTCAAATATATAACAGTCCTAAAATATTCTTTTCAAGGATTATTTCCTTAATTTCCCTCTTCAAAATCTCAAGGAATCATTGCCATCACATTGCCTCTATTTTACCTCATGAAGACAATATTAAAGAAATATCTCAAAAAGATTTCAAAAACAATCAACCTTTTCTCTCCCCAAAATATGATTATTTAAACATTGAATGTCATTTTACTTTCAGGTAAATGTAGAATTTAATGAGAAGCATTGAGTACAATTTTTATTTCAAAGAAAGGAAAACTGATTTTATGAATTCAACTTAGGACTCACTGGTTGGAGTGATTATAACTTTTGGCAGTCACCTGAACAACCCCCACATGAGCCCATTCCTTCACTCTTGGAGTCCACCAATACTTCTTCCATTGTGAACATAATGAGTTTCTAATAAAATTGAATGTCATATCATGGTAGATATAGGACTGGGAAAATAATTTTCCTCCATCAGATTTGATCAGTGCTTCTTTTTTTTTTTCTGGAATTTTTGGAAGAATTTATGGTAAGAATAATTCTTTTCTTTCCCAGTGAAGATCGATGAACAGAAAATTGTTTTTCTTTTTTGCAATGTTGCTGTTATGGTAATAATGTAAGTATATAATACTGGGTATCCTCAACTAATTGCTGTGGAGCTGCCTCAGTGTTCAACTTGGTCACATAGTTTAGAAAACAGGAAATTTTCAAGCTGTAGGTAGATGGAAACCACAGATATACTGTGATTTGCACATAGTTTATCCATTAATTAAAATAAAAATTGGTATCAGTTTTCTAATAATACAGTACTATATGTTAAATGTGGGGTATCTTAAACTACCTTTTTCTTAAAGATATTGGTTTTAATTGCTCCCAGACCTCTCAAATACTTTGATAAAGGTATTTAATGATGTATTTTTCAATGTGTTTAGAAAACTCTTTGTTATATGAATTTCATCTCAAATAAAATGAACATGATAATTTTAGAAAAATTAATCTATAATATTAAGTGATAGTAAGGTATGATTCTTTACATAATTAAGTGAATATTTCAATTTTTAAATTTATCTTAACAGTTCAATAGAGTACAGTCCTTAAAATATTGTCATAAATTAGAAGTATTTATAAGTGTTACAAGTTTCATGTCTAGCTAACTATAATTTTTTTTTAATAACACTTCAAAAAAAAACTGAAGCTCTTATTCTAAAGATTGGCTTGATTGTATTGGCCTGATTATGAAATTTATTTTCCATCTCCAGCTTTCATTTTATTTGCATTTGCATTCAAGACTGAGAACAAAAATGACTCAATATCAAAGTATTGAAAATGTACCACAACACTGTCTTATAATTTTAGCTATGAGGATTCTACATAGCCCTACTAGAATTTATTTAGGAAGAGGAATGAAAGAGACTAGAACACTCCAAGAGTAATTGTTCAGGAGAGAACACTGATATAAAGCTGTCTTAAACTTCTGACAACACAGAAAAGAATGTAAGAGCAAAATATACAGAGTATGGGATATATCTGTATACATGTATATGGAAATATTCACATCTATCTATCTATCTATCTATCTATCTATCTATCTATCTATCTATCATGTATCATCATCTATTATCTATTGATCCATCTATCTATCTACCTACCTTTATCTAGAGAGAAATTAGCTCATAATTGTGGAGGCTGGCAAATCTGAAATCTGCAGGTCAGTCTAGCAGTCTGGAGACCCAGGGAAGAATTGATGTTGGAGCCTCAGGTCCAAAGTCACTCTTGGATGCAGAATCCTTTCTTCCCTGAGAGATCTCAGTCTTTTTCTCTTAAGGTCTTCAGTTGATTGGAGGAGGCCCACTCACATAATGAAGGGTAATCTGCTTTCCTCAGTGTCTGCTGACTTAAATGTTAATCATATGTAAAAACTACCTTTACAGCAACATCTCGATTGGTGACCAAACATCTGGGCAGGTAGCTTAGCCAAGCTGATGTATAATATTAAGCATCACAAAGAGCGAATATGACAAACGTGGCTTCCATCTTCACAGAAGCAGAAAGAATGAGAGTGAAAGGATTAAACTCTATACATACATATAAGAAATGAATATAAGGAATACAGAGGTGTCTTTAAATATTAATTTAGGGAAATCTTAAATACGAGAAAACAAAATGAGTAGGATACGTTGATTCAAGGACAGAAAGTAAAAGGTGACAATATGTGACACATGTGACTTTCTATAATATAGAGAAATTAAAAGTCATCAGATTGGAAACTTGATTGATCACTATGGATTATATATCTAACTATTATTTTCTTCTTTCTTTCTGCATCTTATTATAATGGAAGAATTATGATATTAAAATTATATAATTTAATATAATTATATAATTAGAATTAGAATTAATTAGAATAACCTTCTTCCACTTAACATTAATGTTTTCACTGTTACCCTAATAAGTCCTTTGACGGCATATGTCATATTTCTAAACAATGGCATCTATAGCAACTGGATTTAATCTCCAACTGCTCTAGTATTTCCTCCTATCTCTCTCTTGCCCATTTTTGTCTTATTTTCAAGATACAGCTTCCTCAATAGTCTATCCTAGCCTTCTTTTCTTATCATTCTAAACAATCTTCTTGGAATTAATACCTATTTCTATTCTTTAAATGCAAATTATACATTTAACTCAACTGCACTCACAACACTTGCTCTTGTAATTCTCTTTAATATTACACATTATTTATAGAGCAAAGTCCAAGCATCTTCAAACAATCAAACCTCTATCTCTATTTCATCTCTCAGCATTAAACTCAAACTTTTTCAGTCACACTAACATTGTTTTTTAGTTCTCTAAACAATCTCTTACAAAAACTGATCCTTTATCTGAAGCAATCCTTATCTTCTTATTCTTCACTTGGCAGTTGCCTCCTAGTTTTATCACGGACATCATTTTTCTGGATATCAATTATTGGCATCTTTCCCCAAATACTTAACTTATCATATTACCTTTATGCTCCCCAGCATAGGTCTTATCAAATGATGTTGTATTTTTTTATTTATTTTTAGTTTAATTCCTTACGTCTGATTTTATTAAAGCAACATTCGCTTTTTTAAATTAAAATTAAATTTATTAGGGCAACATTACTTAATAAAGTTATATGGGTTTTGAGTGCACATAATTTGTATATTTCATTGTGTGTTCACCATCTAAAGTTAAATTTTCTTCCGTTACTATATATTTGACCCTTTTACATTTATCTACCTTTCACCCTCACCCCTTTCCCTCTGATAACCATTAAACTGTTGTCTGTGTCTATGAGCTTCTATTTGCTTGTCTTATTCATTTGTTACTTTCAGTTTTATATCCCATGTATAAGTAAAATCATATAGTTCTCAACGTTTTCTGTCTGACTTTTTTATTTAGCATGATAATCTCAGGATTTACCTATATTGTTACAAATGTCAATATTTCATCTTCTCTCATGGCTGAATAATATTCCCTTACATATATATATACCACATCTGTTTTATTCAATCATCTCTTGAAGGACAGCAATCCCTCTTCTGGGTATCTACCCCCCAAATTTGAAAACATTTATCTGTAAAGATATATGAGCCTCAACGTTCACAGGAGCATTGTTCATGGTGGCCAAGATTTGAAAACAATCGAAATGATGTTCATTTGTACTTTTTCTAAACGTAATCTCCTAGAAAGCTTAGTTCTTGCCTATTGTATCACAAGTGCCTAATATGATGATTGTTATATGGTTGATGGTCAGTGTGTAGTTGATTAATTAATCCTGATTTAAAAAATGCAATTGACTGTATTTTAAAGATATATATGTATGTATTTGTCTGATTTGCCAAGGTTGTAGATTTTCTAATAAATTTGAATTCGAATGTCTTCCTACAAATTGCTTCATTATATGCAAAATTCAGAAATTTTATAAGGTGGAGCAAGTCTCTTTTAGTACTTTGCTTTAACATTACAGTCAAGATTTTTCATTCAAGTGTGTGGATTTCTTATATAGAGGAGATCATACAGAGGACCAGGGAAGCTTTATAAGGGGATATTATTTTATTTTAATTGAAATATAATTCATACATACTATAAATGCATCAATTTAAAGTATATAATTCAGATAATTTAGCAGTTGTTGGGATATTGACAGAGTTGTGTAACTATCACCACTATCTAATTCTAGAATATTTTCAACAACCTAAAACAAATCTCATACCAATTAGCTTACATTGTCCATTTCGAATTCCTTCCCAGTCATTGGCAACCATTAATCTATTTTCTGTCATTATGAATATGTCTATTCTGAATATTAAAATAGATATAAGCATATAATATGTGATCTTTTGTGTCTGGCTTTTTCACTGTTGGGACCCAGGGCAGATGGCCCCAAGCATTCCCACAATGGCATAATGATTATTTTAAATTAAAATCACTTGAGAAGCAACAGGAGTGGGAGGAGCTCTCTGACTCTCTTCTGTCTCTCTAAATGCAGGAAAGACATTTCCATGTGATAGGTGCCCTTCCTGCTCCTGATGGCTGAGAGAGAGCCTTATCTCATGAATTTAAAAATCCAAAGCTCAAAAACCCTGCATAAACAAACCTTGTAATGTATTTACTAATTTACTATCTGAGCCCAAACCTTGCTTAGATTCTTAATGAGCACTAACTTTGTCTTGTCAATTTCTCAGAAAGTTGTTTCTTTGTTTAAAAAGTATAAAAATGTGCCTAATTTGATCATTTCTTTGAGCCTCAATTTATTATCTGAGCATCATACTGTAATTTTCTCATATGCATGTATTAAATTGGTTTTTCTTCTGTTAACATAGTCTTGTGCCAATTGCATAATTTACTAGTCTAGCTGTAAGAACTGAAGAAAGGTGTGTGGGAGGGAATTCTCCTCCTCCCCAACAGATCCAGACCAGGTAGATACTCGCCAGTTCTCATTCCTGGAAGATTCTATTCTTCTAGAAACCAGAGCATCTTCTCACCCTGCATTCCAGGTTTGACACTAACTTGCCTCTAGGAAAGAAACCTGGGATGAGAAAAGTAAAGGATTCTCTAGGGGCCTTAAAAGGATAATGATGCTCTGTGATCAACCTAGGCACTCAGGACTATCCAGCCACTCTTTCATTAATATGTGCTGGAAATTTTGGTAGAAACAAATTGTTGCAACCAGTCTCTTCATATGCCAGGCCAACTGATTGCTCATTCCAGGTAAGTCTTTCCCCTACAAACTGGGAAGTAAGAGCTGATAAGGGGTCGGACGGAAGTTTCTTTTTGAGGGGAAAAATGATAGAAAGGGTTTTTTAATCTTGTTTTACTCAATTTCTCTGTCCATGTTTTCTCTGTGTTTAGAATTTTTTATCAAGTTATAAAGTATAATGGGCTAGATTAACAAAATTTAGAGTTGAAAGATTTTCATAGGCAATTAGGTCATATTTTTTTGTATTTCTGAATCCCAAGTAAAGGCATAAGCAGGGTTGTTCCAAGCTTTCTGAGTTCTAGTCGACTAGATCTTCATTAAATCTAATGTTTCCTGGTTTATTGAAAATGAAAAAGAATAATTTAGAGGTAATCTACCATTGATGTCCATGGAGATGTGGTGCTTGAGTAACATAGAAAGTAGAAAAAAAGATAGGAGGATCATATACCTTGAAAAGATTTAGTATCTGATTCCAGCAGTTTAGTCCTGTCTGTGTTAGGGTAAAGGATACCCCAATCTCCTTTTTACCTTCTTGCCTCCTCTGGAGACCTACTATCACGTTTTTTTCTTCTTCCACTCAGTAAGTAAGAATGAGACAACCCTTTATAAGATATCAATCAAACTTTTTTTTTTTTAAAGCTAGGGAAAATCAAGCTCATAACCCTAACCTTGTTGTCTCTCACAGAAACTGGATTTAATGAAAATTAGATGTATTTTCCCTTTAGTTCTATGTACTCAAATCCAGTAAAAAAGAAGTGATTATTACAATTTTTTTTCCTTAAATCATGTGACCTTTTTAACTGCAAAAAGGTCTGCAAACTAGTTAGGATATCACCTTATTATTTTAACTCTGATCTCTTGATGACTACTTGGAAGAATGGCCAGTCTTAACATATGAGATGATAGAGGAAGACTCTTAAGCACCAGAAATTTCATCTTCTCATGGAATTTTCTTCATTTCTATCATTGGGAAATTTTCACTTCTCTGTGTTTTAACTCTCCTAAAGACTCTACACACTGTTTATGCTTTTAAAAATATAATTAGGCCTTTTGTAAGCTACCATATGCTGAGTATTTGTTCCAGACACTGATCCATTCTATATAATCTCATTTAACACTAAGCTAAGTGAGGATAATGTCCTTAATTTACAAATGAATAAACTGCAAGTAATGGGTATGGTACTTTAGCAAGATTCCATAAATGGTAAGTGAAGGATTTAGAATTAATAGACAGGTCATCTTTCTGATTTCCAAGTCATTAATTTCAACCATTTGCTGAATACTAGATGAAAGGAAAACAGACTCATTGTTTTTCTCACTACATTTGTTACGGAACCCAAGCTGTGTGCCCAATGCTTTAAAAGGCCAAAACTCAAAACATCAGAGTTTGGAGTAAGGAAAGGTTTAACGATCAAGAAAGTGTCAACTGAGAAGATGAGAGACCTAATGGTGCCTCAAATCCATCTCACTTGCTGGATTAAGATAAGAGTTTTTAAGGGGTTAGGTGAAACACATATGAGGATGCACTGGTGGTGCAAGTGTTAATTAGAGGACCTTGGAACTTGGCCTTTTATGGTAAGGGGTGTCAGCACTGGATCTTCTTGGACAATGGACCCTTCACTTCTGAAAGGTTTCCAGTGTTCGAGCTCCAGTTATGTCTCAGTTTTGGGTTCTCAGTACAGATAGAGGTCAAAATTCTCTTCTCTGCTCATACTTCAACTGCATGACGTGGTTTTGGTCTGTGGTCTCTGAAGAGCAGCTCAGGAATCTTGCTAAACAGGATAGGACCATTTTGAGCTGGCTCTGAGATTATAAACTCACACCAACATTTCTAACAGTAGATGTGTATGGGGCTTTTCCCCATAAGCAATCTCCAATTCTTTGCAGACACCAATTGGGTGTCCTATAATTTAATTCAATTATGACATTATTTACCTGGATTTAGCATAGAGCTCAGTCCCATAAGACTCTCCCCTACCTCAGAAGCTAATTTCAAGTGCGGGTCTTTTATTGTAATGGCGATTAGAGTTTTGGTAACAAGTCATCATGTTACCCACAATTTGTCTGGCTTGGCTACAAAATCAAGGGTTCCCAAAACCCTTTCCTCAAATCTGATAATTTGTTATAATGACTCACAGAACTCAAGAAAACAGTTTACTTAGCAACCAGATGGAAGAGATGCACACGGCAAGGTATTTGGCAAGGAGTATGGAGCCTGCATAACCTTTCCAGGAACATCTCACTCCCAGCACCTGTATATAATCAGCAACCTGGACACTTTCCAAACCTACTTTAAGGATTTTTATGGAAGCTGTATTACATAAGTGTGATTGATTAAATCAGTAGTTATTGGTGATTCAGTCAATCCTCAGCCCTTCTCATTTCCTCAGAAATCAGATGGGGCTGAAAGTTCCAAGCTTTTAGTAATAAGTTTTATTCCTCTGGAAACCAGCCACATCATGGTTATCTAGAAGCTTTTCCAAAAATCACCTCATTAACATAACCTTAGGTATAGTTAAAAGGTGCTTGTTAGGAATAACAAAAGACACTCCTTTTACCTTTATTGTCTTGGAGCTATTTCAGGAATTGAGGACAAGAGACTAAATATTATAACAAAGAGTGCTCCTATTGCTCTTATCATTTAGGAAATTACAAGGTTTTTAGGGGCCCTGTACCAGGAAAGGGGATGAAATTTCTTATTACAAATCACAATCTCATACTAGGCAAGTAATCTGATTAAGTAGGTGGGGTAAGTATAATATTTATGCTTGCCTTTAGACTATCAGACAATTATTGAAGGATGTTTAAGGAAATAGTATTTTTAGTTTATGAGATCTTTTTCTCTTTCAGCTTGTACCATTTCTGGCAATTTATATACATAAGAATTAACAACAATGTTCATACATTTCACTATTTTCCTCACCACATATCCCTAGATACCACATATTGGTATCAAATATCATCAACAATGTTTATCGCTTTAATCCATATTTATGACTATGCTGACTATATTATATACATGTAAATATCTATAATAAATATATAATATAATTTATATTATCTATATGTTATATACTTCACTCATTACTATTGTTGCAGGATCATAAGCAAAAATCTCAGTGTCCTTCTATCAACTCTTTTTTCATTTAAGAATTATCGAACCCCAAATCTCTTTTTTATTCCTACATAGTACTTCATGTGGCCATAAAACAGCTACTTACTTCTATGACATTTTTCAAGAAATTGCCATCAGGAGAAAAACAAAAATAGAGACTTCTACCGTTATTCATCAAGGGCTTTTTTTTTCAGGGTGTATAGAGATGACCAGACCTGAGGAAATCTCTATAGAAGTAATTTGGATGAGTGTTTAGCCATGGGCGGATTGGAGCAAAATGTGAAATGGTTAAAATACTAGAGAGTGATTAATAAAACTGAGACCAGAGGGAGAAAAAAGTTTAGTCAAATTGTTTTGAATCCCCCCAAAAGTAATGTGAGTCAAAATCTGTAAAGATTGTAGAACTAGGGAGGTATTAAGAACTGAGCATTATATTCAAAGGATCTATAGGATTCAAATCACAGCTAATCACTCATAGTATAGTATAAAGTTATTAAAAAGAAAAAGTAGAGAGTCCACTATATAAAGCAGGATTGCAGTCTTACCCAGATTTCAAGGAATCTAGAGATCCACTGATCTCTAACCTCTGAGAAGAAAACATAATTATGCTAATCTAGCTTCAGAGTATGTCTAAAGCAGCTAGAACTTGTTTTTTGTTTTTGTTTGTTTGTTTGTTTGTTTCTTATAAATACACCAGCTTAGTTTAAATTGTCCATACTTTTTTTAAGCACTTTTTTTTATTAAACTTATTGGGGTTACATCGGTTAATAAAATTACATTAAGTTTCTAGTGTACAATTCAATAATACATCATATGTATATTGCATTGTGTGTTCACCACCCAGAGTCAAATCTCCTTTCCTCATCATATACTTGACCCTCTCTACCCTTATCTACCTCCCTGTCTCCACCCTTTCCCTCTGGTAACCACTATTTCTTGTCTGTCTCTATGAGGTTTTGTTTGTCTTATTTGCTTGTTCGTTTGTTTTTTTCAGTATTATATCCCACGTATGAGTGAAATCATATGGCTCTCAAGTTTTTCCATCTGTTATTTTGTTTAGCATGATTACCTCAAGATCCATTTTGTTCATACTCCTTGAATGTGGTACATCTGCTTTATTTTTCTCTTTTCTTTCTATTCCTTGTTCTTCTTATTCTTACTCCTAAGCCCCAGTAAAAACAGACTCTCTATTCCACACTCCTTATTCCACTCAACATCTACCTTAAACAAAAATCAGTCTTAATTCACTTAGAGAACTAATTTCATATGGCTCTATCTGAAACACCACTAAAGTTCAGATCTCCTCTAAAGTTCACATTTTATGCCCTGAAAAACATTACATTAAGCATTCCTTCATGGTTATGTAATGAAAAACATTACATTAACCATTCCTTACATAACCATGAAGGAATAGTTAATGTAAGAAAGGTAGACTGTCTTCTAACAAACCTCATTTGAGAACTAATACCAATGACCCAGGGATAAAAAACTAAATCCCTAGGACCAGGAGCTGTGTAGCTAATATTGAAGGCTTTCAGAGATTAGACACTAATGTAACAAAGCAACAGAAACAGGATTTCTTCTAGGAGACCAAGGCTCATGGGCTGGCATTTAGAAATAAATAAAGAAAAACGCCTAATGGTGGTTTTTCAGGCAAACTAGACTAGAGCTCACTTTCTATTTCTACAAGAGCTAAGAGCTAAGTTACGAATCCTGAAACTTTCCTATTTTTCAGCTCTGATAGGTCAACAAGACTGTTTGCTTCTGCATTTCTGACATGTATTATAGAATCTCCGAACATTCTGGTCAAACTGCCATCCAAAGCACCGAAATTATTTCAGTGCTCAGTATGATTGAATGATAATGGTTACAAGTGAGAGCTGAAGCTTTTTGACTTCTCATTCAAGTTTTCTTCTGCAGGTTATCAGAATCATTGGTGAGAAGACAGAATACCAACCTCTATGTCACCCAACAATACATCATATTTGAACCCCAGAACCGTATTCTTGATTGGAATTCCAGGACTAGAACATGTGCAGTTTTGGATTGGATTTCCTTTCTTTGTTCTGTGCCTAGTGGCTCTTGTGGGAAATATCATTTTATTAATCATCATCCCCACAGAACGCAACCTGCACCAGCCCATGTACATCTTCCTGGCTATATTGGCAGCCACTGACATAGGACTCTGTGCAGCCATTGTTCCCAAGATGCTGGCCATCTTCTGGTTCAGATCTTCCTCCATGGCTTTTGACAACTGCCTAACCCAACTGTTCTTCATTCATGCTTTGCAGTGCATGGAGTCTGGCATCTTATTAGCCATGGCTTTTGACCGCTACATTGCCATCTGTGATCCACTGAGGCACACATCCATCCTCACACCTTCCATCCTGGGTCGCATGGTTGTGATGGTGGCTATCCGAGCTATAGTGCTGGTTAGTCTGTTACCCATTCTAATCAAAAGACTTCATGTTTTCCATTCCATTCTTATTGCCCACTCTTACTGTGAGCACATGGCTGTGGTCAAGCTGGCTGCAGAAGACACTCAAGTCAATAAAGCTTGTGGTCTTTTTGTGGGGTTTACAATTCTGGGATTTGACATGATTTTTATCATCATTTCTTATATCCTTATTTTCCAGGCTGTTTTTCGTTTACATCAAAAGGAGGCACGACTCAAAGCATTTAATACATGTACAGCTCATATTTTTGTTTTCCTTGAGTTTTATATTCTTGCCTTCTTCTCTTTCTTCAGCCACCGTTTTGGACATGTTGTCCCCTCTACCCACATTCTTCTGTCTACTGTCTACCTCCTTGTGCCCCCTGCACTCAACCCTATTGTTTATGGTGTAAAAAATAAAGAAATTTGTAAGCGTGTGACACAGATTTTTCTTGTGAGTCATGGATCCCAGTAGTCATCTATTAAATGTCTGTGGTCATGTAGAGAATACTTTTATTTCCTAGAGATGAAGAGAGGTTGGACTCTGGGTGTTCATTGTTGGGGATTCACATCATCATGCGCTATCTTAAAGGTGTTTATTTCTAAAATTACAGCTAGATTGACATAAAAAAAGTATCCAAGTTAACACTGATACTACTATCTATAATGCATTTGACTTCTAATCTCATCTTCATCGTTTTCTTTCTTTTACTTGATGCTTAATTTGCTGTTCTTTTTATTTCTTCATAAGGAAGTTTTGATTACTGGTTTTCAAACTTTCTCTTTTGTAATCTATGTATTTTCAAGTATGGATTTATTTAACCATTGCTTTTGTTGCATACCGTACATTTGACTCTGTATTTTTATTCTTATTCTATTAAAAATAAGACTAATATTCTTTGTGATTTCTGTGCCAAACCATGAGATATTAAGATATATTCATACATACATGGCCAATTGACTTTTGAACAAGATGTCTAAGCAATTTAATGGGAATTCGAAAGTCTTCCTGAACTATAGGACTAGCACAACTAAATGAATAAACGAGAAAATGAACTGTGACATCTACCTCGTATCCCATACCAAAATTACATTAAGGTAAATCGTAGACCTAGGTAAAGATCTGATCTGAAATACACACTTCATTAGAAAATGAACAGCATTGCATCATTGAAAGATGAAAAAGTGGCTATGATACTGATCCAGTGGAACTTGCCAGAAATTTACCCTCTAGGGTGCCATGAAAAGCCATTCATGGATTTTTAAGAAAGCTGCTGGCCATTGGGTGCTGCTTGCTTTGTGCACTGCAGAATTTGGGCCCTAGAAGAGTTTCAAGAACTGCAGGAGCTTGCTGGAAACTAGAGAAGGCACTTAAACTGCAAGAGTCTGTGGAGTGAGCATAGAAGAACCAGGAAACAAAGTCCTCTTCTCCTGTAGTGCCTTACCAGTGCCCTCCAATGACAAAGTTTAGCATTGTGCCAGCTTGTAAAGAAAAAGTACTTAGACAGCCAAGGTACTCTTTCACAGAGAGGTAAAAAATAAATTTGGAGCTGAGAGGCAATCGATCTTTAAAAGCATAGCCTCATAGCAAGTAATAAAGTTGTTGGTACATGTACTGGGAACACAGTATGTAAGTAGGCTAGTCAGGCATTTACCTTGCTTAAGTATGGTACTCATACCAGTCTTCACTTAAATAGGTGACAAAAATATTGCCTTTTAACACATTTTTTTTTAATAAAAAAATCCCATAGGACAGAATGAGCAAAAAAAAGTTGACTTTTTTTTTCTGACATTTTGTCATCATTAGAATGAGAAAACACAAACCAAGTATAAATATTCAGTTCTCCTGAAATCAAAGGTGAAAAAGTTTTTAAGAGCTGGAGTTGGGTAGGGGGTGGGGGTGGAAAATAGGCCATCTGTGTTTGCTAATTGGCTATATATTAAGAAAATCAAACTTTATCTTCATAGCAGGAGGGAGTTTTACAACGTGGAACAAGAGTATATCAAAGTTAGACTCCTACCCTCCTACAGAGACTGGGAGATAGGTGCACTTCCTTGATGAATACATTACAAAAGGATGGCTCCCAGGTCCTAAGAAAGCCAGTCATAGCTTGTAAAATAATCCAGTCCTTTAATTGATCTACATCACAAAGGACAGAAATAATTCACAATTAAAAGTTTTCTAAAGTAAATGCTCCAAGAAAAGAGAGAATGACATGATATATGTGAATTCAATGTGATTTTGATGTTCTAATAACCCATAGAACCAATATCTCTTATAGGATCCCATGAGATTAGCTTTCAGGGACCCGCAAGAAAGCAGGAGGTCAATAACTAAAGCTACTTTATAAAACAGGAAGGCCCACACCTTATACTTACCACAAAATAACTACACGTCCTTTAGGGAAGTTCTACTCCAGATGCAATTTACCATTGAGGAGTCTTTTCTTTTCTTTTCCTTTCTTCTTTTTTTTTTTTAACAGTAAGCAATGATATTTGGTAACACAGTTATGGGTCCATCTGTGTAATTCTCCAGGAGAATAGATCTATAAAGTTAACCTAAGGTCAAATTTGTCCTCTTATTTTGTAACCTTTCATTAAAATCTGAAATGGTTTTACATATCATATCTTTGATCATAAACATTTGTAACATCTAATAAGTCAATAATATCCTCTCTGTAATTTGACCAGTCAGGTTGTTGTCTTGGCCAATTAATTTGTCTAAGCCTCTAATAGGTTTTAATATGAGGTACCATAGTAAGTTCATAACGAATAGCATTTAAAAAGGGTCAATGCACCAAATTATAGAACAAATCATTTTTACAACTTTTGAAAATGACAAATGTACTGATATCATTGTTAAAGTTGGGGTTTTATCAAGCCTTATAACAGTCATTTTGCAATTACAAAATAATAAAGTATAGTTCATATCCTTCTGGCTTGAACTTTTAATACACCAAGTCAGGATCTCTCATTTTGGGTGTCTGTATTCCCAATATCTCTTACTAGACAACAGAGAACATCAGTTAGATCTAATACAGTTTAGTCATCCAAGAATTTCAGCCAAAGGAGATTTTGTGCAGGTACATTGAAATTATTATATTGTTTCTGATGCTACAATTGACATCACCCATCACCCCTACAACATCACCTAGGTCGACCTCCTACTATTGTTAATGAGCTATTATTAAGGTTTAGCTGCCCTACAGAAACTCTGAGAAGTCGGGTGGGCACACAGAAATTCTCAGATGATTCTCCATTAGCTAGAGTTCTCATGAGGGTAAGAGTGAACCCAGGAGCTCCACACTCCTGAGCCATTTATGAACATATGTGGTCTATAGGAATGAGTACTCAGCTTCCTCTCCTGCAACCCTCCTAGATCTGTTAGCTGATATTTAGCAAGATAGCAGATTAACCTATTTTATGGAGATTTGAAGTCTGTTGGCCTGTTTGTCTACAGACTTGCAGACACATCTCTCTTTCAATAAAATATTTTGACTTAGTTTAGACTATAACCATCATCTGCCGCAATAGCGTTATCATTCACATCAGCCCAGACATGTCTATGTTTACAGGCAGGTCCATTTCATGGTCCATAAAGAGAGAAGATAAGTCTGTCAGCACAATTTCATAAATTCTTCCTCTGGATTTAGATCCTTAGGTGTGAGTAATAACTGAATCATAGTGAAAGGAATGTCATTTCCATCATCTGTCTCAGTTTACCAACTCGGTTGTTCACCTGAAGTTATTTTATACCATGGTGCATTGTACTGCTATGTACCAGCAAGATAATATTCCTGACTCATGGTCAATAAAGCTGTCACTACTACTGCACCCAGGTAGTTGTTTTAATCAAATAGTCAAGTCAAGTTATCTCTTTACCTTGTATTATTACAATATAGCCTTAACTGGTAAATGTGTGCTTTACCCTTCTGGCCAGCTTGGAATTGTTGTATCCTGAACCTGTTTATCTGATCTCTTCCAATAAGCCAGACACATTGCTAGGTCAATGCCTATCTCTACTAAATGTTCCAAGTGTGGTAGATCATTATCTCCTTTCCAAATGCTTGTTTGAAATGCATCTTTTAAAAAGAAAACAAAGGGTATAAGCATGTTGAAGAGGGTCAGATTACCCACAATGCTGGGGGAGGGGTCCTCTAAAATACAATTTTCTCTCATAATCCTGCCTTTAAATTATTTTCTCTGAAATTCTCAGAGAATGCCCATGAAAACTTTACGGAAGTTGTATCACCTAGTAAAAACAAGAACACTAGTACAAATTATCTCATGCTCTTTCACAATTTCTATCTAAGCAAGTTTTCTGTGTTCTCAGTATAGAATATTTATATTATATGTAGCTGCACATCTACACTGTAAAATAGCTCTGGGTCCATAGATGACTAATCAAAACAATGATCTGCTATACTTGGTAAACTACACTTGGTAAGTCTCACACACAAACATTTATATTAATTATTTTACTGTATTCTTGACACAGATTTAAAAATATCTGACTAAAATAAAAAATATAAAACCGAGAATAGATTACACATGAACAATCATCTGAATATGAAAAAGATGTTATAAAATGTAGTAGAGAATAATGTTTTTTCAATATATTATGATGAGTAAATTAAATATTCATATGGAGAAAAATAAACCTTGACTCCAACTTTATGCCACTTAAGGAGAGCAGAGTTTGTCACCCCAAGATATACCTCTTTGGGATATTAATTGTTTTAATCTAGTTATTTTTAGAAGACAAAAGACTCAGGAAAAAACTTTGACCCTAACTGCCTAAAAACATTTAGATAGAGGACTTGGTCCAGGAAGGGAACTGTCATCATAATAACTATAGTTTAACATGAATTAGTGTGTGATAGAAAGGGGGAAACCCAGGAAGTCTCTTTGATCAAAGTCCTCTCTGTGGACCATTGTTAAAGATGGCCCAGCAAACTTTTTTGCTAAGTATTTGCTTTTCTGTCTCCATGTGAATTGCCTTCCTGTTCTTCGAAGTTCCAAACCTCCTTGCCTTTCTCCTTAGCTCAAGATGACATATACCACCTGATTTGTCCTCCTGTCCCATGTTCTTACAAAACCCCTTTAAGTACATAGTAATTAAATGTGGTTATTTTCTCCTGTTAATCTGTCTCATGTCAATAGGATGATTAGGTCAGCCAGAAGAACTAAGAGGGAAAATCCAATTATGGATTTATTTTCAATCTTACTGTGAAAGACAAAACAGTAAAGCTATAAGTGAAAATATAGGAGAGTATCTTCATGATCTTAAAAGGATGAATTCTTAAATAGGATATAAAAATACAACATTTGGGAAAATATTAACACATTGATTTTCTGTTTATTTAAAAACATTTTTAAATGAAGAACAAGAAATAAAAAAAGATACGTACATTAAATTACATTAAATCTATAGATCGATTGGGAGATAATTTATACTCTAATTGTATTGACTCGAATTCATGGACATGGTAAATCTTTCTATTTATTTAGATCTTAAAAATGTTCTTTCATTAGTGTTTTGATTATATAGAATCTATATATTTTTATAGATTTATACCTATTTTTCTTTTTTAATTTATTAAAATATACTTAAATATTGATTTTCATTGTTCATCAATATTACGATGAAATACAAATTGATTTTTGTATACTGATCTTTTATCATGGTGTCTTGATAAACTCATCATTTATTCCAGGGAAATTTTGTAGAACCTTTGTAAGTATTTTCCATGTCAATTATGTCATCTCCAGTTAGGAATAGTTCAGTTTTCTTTTCCAGTCTGAATGCCCTTTATTTATTTTTCTATTCTTATTGCATTTGTTAGGACTTCAATCATGATATTGAATAGGAATGGTGAGAATGAATATCCTTATTTGTTTTTAATAATAGAGAGTAACCACTCAGTCTTTCACCATTAGGTATGCTGTTAACTGTATGTTTTTTCTACATTCTCTTTGTAATTTGAAGAAATACCTATGTATTCCAATTTTGCTTATGACTGAATATTTATTTATTTTTCCTGAGGACTGGATATAAAAATTTTTTAAAATGCTTTTTCTGTATCTATTGACATGATTTTTCTTTTCCTGGTTAAATTTTTTAGTGTATTGGGTTCCTTTTAAGATATCCAGAACAAATACTTCTTGCCATCTCATTTACTAACTTTCTGCTACAAACCATTAATTGTCTCTGGATATTTTAATTGACAATGTAGTAAATTATATTATTAGTTCCTAATATTTACTAAACCTTTTAAATAGTATCATCCAATCTATCTACCATCATATCAGTCCTCCTAATGTGTGATCATTATTTTCCATATTAATCACACCAGTCTCCATCATATGACTTGCTTTTTCCAATGAAATGGAAATGGAGATAACTTATGCCACATGTGAACTAATGATTTAAATAAAATTCATCATTTACTTTCATGGTCTGTCTTTTTCAGTTCACATTTGGGCTTCACTTCAACCTAAATCCAAGGAAAAATCAGCATAGCTAAAACATAAGGGAAAAATATACCTTTGTTGTTATAAGATCCTGAGATTTGGGGAATTCGTTTTACAACATTATTTAGTCTATATTGATTAATATAAATTATAAAAGTTTCCTTGCCTCAACCATTTTCCTCTTCATCCAATTACTAACCAGACATCTTATTGAAATACAATTCAGAACATTATCTCTTCTCTAGTAGTAAACCAACATAGATTTATTATTTTATTTAAAGCGAAAGCCTAGTTCTTACATATAATACAAAAGCACACACTCTCTGCACCCCTGTTATCTCTCAGAATTCATCTTTTATAAGCGAATCCCCCTTGCTTATTCCCTTCAAGTTATCTTAACCTTCTTATTCAAACAAGCATAACATGTTCAACTTCAGTGTCTGCATTTTCTGATTTTCCTTGATTGCAACACTCTTCTCCTGATATTCATTAGCCCTATACTTACCCTATTTTGTAATACATTATTGCATCTAACTTGCTCTATAATCCCTGTATCTATTATCTATCTATCATCATCTATCTATCATCTATCTATCATCTATTTATCTATCATCATCTATCTATCTAGCCACACATAAAAAGAGATTAAGGAGAGTTGTTTCAATAGTTTTAACTCCTATCACTAGAGAAACCTTATATATATTTTTAAAATTAATCCATAAATAAAGAAATGATGAAAGAATTAAAAGATGAAATGATTGACAACGGTGGCATAATATATATATGTATATATATATGTATTATATATATACATATATGATATATATATACATATAGAGAGAAATATATATATATAGAAGATAATTTCAAAGTTTGATGTTAATCATGTAAAAAATTATGAAACATGTTAACTTCCATGGAGACAAGGAAGAACTTGCTCAGGTTGCTAATTATAAAAATGAATGACCTCAATAAAGTGAAGAATAATAGATTTAATAGAATGGAAACGATATAATGCTATGATTAAAAGAAGAGCAACTGGGAAATGAGGCAAAGAGGAAATTAAACATAGCCAACTTCAAACTTTTTGCTTTGATAAAAGGAGTGAGATAGTTCTCAAGAATTATTTAGTTTCAAAGAAGTTATTTTTCATATAAAACTTGAATATGCTTATCTGTTTAGGAAAGGAACAAACAGTGCAAATACTTAAAGATATGGAAGAAAAAGCAATTGATGGGGAACACCCATGAAGTAACTGATAAAGAGAAAATGAAAGAAAATTAAAGTCAGAAGAGCTATAGCAGGGATAAAATAAAGATAAGATATTTTCAGAACCGGTTTTAAAAGGTGGGTAGAAAGAAAAATAAATGTGATAAACTTTAGAGATGAATTTATGAAGTCACTTGACCACAGCTCTCATTGGAAAAGTAATTTAAAAAAGGAAGCAAAAGATATGGAGATAATTTATCCATCCATATTAATTATAGTGAATACTGAGTATAGTGAATATATATGTATATATATGTATATGTATATATATATGTGTGTATACATATATATGTATATATATCCTACACACATTCTAAGATATACAGTTATAGATTGCTTACACATTAATCACAGGTGTTTGATCATAGAGCCTACAGAGTAAGACATAACCTCTTGGTTAGAATTAGAGATTTGGTTCACCCCTAGTTAAAAATATTTATTTATTTATTTTTACATTTCCAGCTTTATTAAGGTATAGTTGACAAATAGAATTATAAGGCATTTAAAGTGTACAGTATGATGACTGATAATATGTATAGATTATGAAAGGATTTTCCCCATTGGGTTAATTAACAGATCCATTATCTCACATATTTTACCTTTTTTTCTTTTGGCATTTAAGTTTACTCTATCAGCAATTTCAATTACACAGTACAGTGTTATCAACTTAAGTGTAATAAACATCACATTATCAAACATCGTATTATCAACTGACACATTAGGCCCTGCTTCTGGGAGTAAAGAAGAAAGTAAGTTTTATCACATAATTTTGCATGCAATAATAAAGGTGAATCAATTGCATTACATTAACTTTGTTATAAGAATACCACCTCATATTTGATACATTTAAAATATTCCCCAAGATTCTATGAAGCTCTTCACCTGGAGACTTTGAGTAGATTACTCTGATATTAGAGTTGCACAAGTAGTCACTGCAAAATTTCGTAAATATTACCAATGTAGAGGGTGAAAAGTAGTGTCAACATGGAGCAAAGAAGAAAATGATGAATTCACACTCAATAATTTCCCCCAAATCCTAATGATTTCAGATTCACCTTGCTCTGACAATGACCTATAATTTGAGATTTCCTAGTTCTCGGTTCTTGGAAACAACTCCTGAGGTGCTTTAGGCCATAAACCCTCATGCAAGGGTTACCTTTCTCCTCCAAGAGGGCTGTTTCAGTAGTGTAATGACTTCCCTAGGGCCAGGTCTGAAAATTGCGCTGAGATCAGATAACATTCTAAGCCAAGAAAAGCAGCCCCTAAAGACAGATGATGAAAGACACTTAGTAGTAACACCTTTTCAAATCCAAAGCCTGGCAGAAAAGAGCTCTTCCATCCACTGATCTTACATTCTAGCCAGCTATCAATTGTTTTGGGGGGTGAGTTTCTTCTCCATGAATTGGGACCTGTGCATTGCTCAGTGTTTCTGATAATAGCATATTTTAACAGAATTGGAAAGGATTATGAATCAAATAATTTGATCTTGTATTCCTCAGTAACAAACTTTTATTTGGCATGCCACCTTTTTTTCTCTTATTCACATTTATCAATAATATGACAGACTAGACTCTTTGTCACTTAGAGATGAAGAGATGCAAAGATAATCTACTACTATCTTAATTACATGTGAAGAAAACTGAGAACTGAAACATCCCAGTTAATTAGTTGCAGGACAAGATGAAAATAAGGTTTTCAGCCTCCTCTTCTAATGTTTACCTACAAAGTAGTTCTCATGTTGCTTAGTTTATTAAAAATAAGAGGAAATAGTCTTGTGGTTTGGAAAGTTGTGTTCGTGTGTGTGTGCGTGTGTGTGTGTGTGTGTGTGTGTGTATTTCTGTGTGAGCGTGTGTGAGGTTTGAGCAGGAGAGTTTGAAAGATGCAGAAAGAAATTCGAAGATGGAAGAATCCTATTGACTTTAATAGCTTTGGTATGTGGCCTTCTTGCCACTATAGCTATAATTCATATACTGTCCCCTGAAATACAGTCTTCTCTTTAGCAGGAGCATTAAATTCTTGTATTTTTGTCTCTTGTTTCTAACACTTTACCCTGCCTTTATTTAAGGTATCTTCCTATTTCTTTCTCTTTCTCTTTCATTCAGAGACCACGAAAGAACATTTTCTGATCTGATTATAGTTGAAGTCATTTAAACTGCATAAAATGCATGACTTTGCAAGTTTTCTTTAAATCTAAACTCTTTAGAAAACTGATTTTCCTATTCATATGTTTTCCATCTACCTAGAAAAACTTTAAAGGAGAATATGATTATTTCTCAGGTGAAGTGGCCAAATAAATTTCAATAAATGAAATAAGTTGACTCCATCAAGGTCTTCATGTCATCGTGAAGTCATTTTTGTGTTGTGACAATGATCATTGCATCTGCTTACATGAATGTCCAATCTTACAGATAAAATCGAGAAAGGTTATTCCACTTCAGAAAATTCGTCATCTCATGGATTTTTAATCTTTTCTTCAAAAAGTCTACTTATTTCTGTATTTTTGTTTTACACTTCTTCAAGAAGGCAGTAATGTGTCTGTGTCTTCACAGTTCTCTACAAATTCCGAAAGCACTAGCTACCAGATATTGAGTGCTTACTTTCTTCTATATTTCGTGCTGAATTTTCCATATATAAACTTATTTAGCCTTCCTAATAATTCAATGTGGTAAGCAATAATATTACTCCCATTTATAGTTAAGTAAATTTAAGGAATTTGAACAAGATTCCATGTGAGGTAAACAGTAGATCCAGCATTCTATGACATGCTATATTTATAAATTCCTATCCCATGATTTTAAATATTGATTTTTGGTTGGTTGGTTGTTTCTGTTTATGAGATGATCAGTTAGATATGACCATGAGAGGAAACAGAAGAGAGGCTCAGGAAAACAAATATTATTTTATCAACAGGTCCTAGAGGCAGTAGGTACACCAGGCCTTGCAAAGTGAAATGAAAAAACAACAGGGTCATCAGGAGGCAGAAGACAGGAGGAAGAGTGGTAGTACTTAGGTACTTAAGCCAAGACCTTTACTGAGGGTTCTATGGAAAAGGTAAGTCAGGGAAGGGTTTAGAATTGGCTAGCTTGAATAATTTTGGCTTTGGCTATAGGGATGGCCTCTAGTTGCCCTGTACCTAGCCCCAGGATGACAAGGCAGACAATATAGCCTCCTGGAGTGCATGGCTAAATAAAGGAGGTACGGATTGGTTAGTTTGCATATCGAAGTTATGCTCCTGGCTAGGCCTTTTGTTATCTCTAAGAACCAGCTAGCCCAGACAAAGCTCTCTCCAGCCAGAAAGGTTTTTTAAGATATCAAAAGGTCATAATATATATAATATTATATACATATACATGTATATACATAGTAATATATAAAATATTATATATTTTATATATCTATTTTATATGTATATACATTTGTATTTATATAAAATATGTTATATATTTATATATTATATATAAATCTTATATATGTATTTTACATATTATATTACATATTTATATATACGACACATACTCTGCTATATAGAAGAGTAAGTTGATGAATTTGATGAATAATTTCTTTTCATCAACTATTAAAATATTTTGTATTTTATTATATTGGAGACTTTCAAGTTATACACAGATATATATCCTTACTGTTCCTACTGTGAACTAGTCTATTTTTCTTTCTATAATTTCACAGCAATAATCTCTCTAATTTCTTTTTAAAGAAAACAATATAAAGTCCCATTCATAGTAGTATTCCCTATTCAATGTATTTGGCTACAACAAAATCATAAGGAAGATAAAATGTTTAATGATCTTAAGCTTGCAGAATGGTTAATGAAAAAGAAAAAAAGACAGTATATAAAGTTATCTTAAGCTTTAGTGAGTAAATTTTTAAAGAAAGTGAGTTAGCAAATTAATAGAATATCAGAAGTTTGGAGTAAGTGTGAAGTGGGACAGTATAATAAAAAATATCAGAATTTATTTTCACTGATAACTGATAACAATAAAATGAAAGAAAGCACCTAGATTAGTTTGAATTCTATCATAAACAGTAGAATGGTCAACAGCCAACCCTGCCCATTTGCATTTGAAACACATTAATATCATCAAAATTTAAGCTACATAGGTTATCCAATAGGCCAGTTTGTGTATGTTATGATTTTATCCTAATTTATGGTGCCTTTTAATTCAACTCACTTCCTATTTATCTTCTCAAATTTTTCTCCTAGAAGATTTATGAGTACTTACATCATCCTCTACCCTATTCTCTTACACATCCACTTTGAAAGCTAATGAGTCAGAATTATCTGTCAAATATGATCCTCTACTACTACTGTTAAAAGAAGCACTCCTCCATATCACTTCCAAGAACCTAGGTAATGGGCCCACAGAGAGGCAACTCAACCAACATTTGCTGAAAGAACAAATCTCCTCACTCTCCCACTGAGAGTCAATCTCTAAGATTTGTGGGGAGATATTTACTCTCTAAACCAGAGAAAATGGGAAGACTGAGAAAGGCTGCCATTATCTAGATATTCTGAGGTTTGAACAAAATGGACAGGGCAATGGGGTTGAGAATCTAGCTTATGATTTCAAATGTCACAGATGAATTTTACCTAATCTGAAATGTGTCTGGAGTTTGGAGGTGGATATAGATAAAAGAAATTCATGTCATCTGTGGCACTATTTGAGAACACTTCAAAAAGTAGCAAGATCAATGTTGTTAAAATCTTAATTTCCATTTCTACAATTTCTAGATGATAAACACTGGATTTATCTTCCTCATCCACAAAAAACCACATTGAGTTTGGGTAAAAATATCCAAGAATTCTATCCCGATACCGACTTAAATTGATTTCCAAAGATTGGAAATGGCCACATTTTCATCCATGTTTTTCATGCTCTAGAAGAAATGGTAAGAAAAATTTCCTTCTGCCTCCCCATCCATATATATTTTTTCTCTGAATAGATATTAGAATCAGTGGTGAGGAAAGGATTTACACAACCTGATGGGATCTACCAACATGTCGTATCTGAACCCAAAGACGGTGACCCTGATTGGAATTCCTGGACTAGAGCATGTGCAGTTTTGGATTGGATTTCCCTTCCTTGGTATATGCTTGGTGGCTCTGTTGGGGAATATTTTCTTGTTAATCATCATCCCTACAGAACGCAGTCTTCACCAACCCATGTACATCTTCCTGGCAGTGTTGGCAGCCACTGACCTAGGTCTCTGTGTAGCCATTGCTCCGAAGATGTTGGCGATCTTCTGGTTTGGCTCTTATTCCATGGCTTTTGATGCTTGTCTCACCCAGCTCTTCTTCATCCATGCCTTGCAGGGTATGGAATCTGGAATCCTGTTGGCCATGGCCTTTGATCGCTATGTTGCCATTTGTGATCCTTTGAGGCACACATCCATCCTCACACCTTCCTTTCTAGTTCAGACAGTACTGATGGTAGCAACAAGGGCAATAGTACTTGTTGGGATTTTACCCATTCTACTTAAACAACTTCGACTTTTCCAATCTGTGGTTATTGTCCATTCCTACTGTGAACACATGGCTGTGGTCAAGCTGGCTGCAGAAGATGTCCACATTAACAAATCATATGGGCTTTTTGTGGCTTTTGCAATTCTAGGTTTTGACATGATCTTTGTGTTCATATCCTACTTTCTGATTTTTCAGGCTGTTTTTCGTCTTCCCCAGAAAGAAGCGCGACTCAAAGCATTCAATACTTGTACTGCCCATATTGTTATCTTCCTAGAATTTTATATCCTTGCCTTTTTTTCCTTCTTCAGCCACCGCTTTGCATATGTATCACCTTATACCCATATCTTATTGTCTACCATCTATCTTCTTGTGCCCCCTGCCCTTAATCCCATTGTCTATGGTGTGAAGTCCAAAGAGATCCGCAGGCGGGTTGATCAGATTTGTATTCTGAAGCCTTACATCCAGAAATGATTCAAAAATAATATGACATAGGAAAAAATATTTTTACATGTTTAAGATGAATACTCCTTGTACTATGTCTGTCTTGGTGAGGTTTTTACATTATAATCACCTCCCCTAAAGAATTTACACTCTCAAAATTAGAGCACTCAGAATATGAGATAAACTTGTGTGAAAAGTATGTATGTATCTTATTCCTTCATCTTTCTCTTCCTTTCTTCTTTTATCTTTTCTTTAATCTCGATAAGAAAATTAATGGCATAATTAGTTTTGCACCTAATTGCTGCTTAAAAATTACCAATGTTCATTCTTTCCTATAGAGTGGAAAACTTTTGAGTCATCTACAAACTAAACATATTTTTGTTTGTTTCCTAAATTCAAAGTGACTAAGATTACTAAACAATTTAGAATTCTTACCATTATGAAAATAGAATTTGAATGCTCTGATAACTGTCTTTTCAATTATAAGAAGAATGTGCTAGATAAAAATATATTTTTGTGGTCACCAAATTTTATATATTTCAGGATTGGATAATAAAATGTAAATTTTAGCTCACTATTGTTATGAATTCTGTGAAACACGCTGCCCCCAAAATAAAAAATATATTTGTATGAATAAAAAGCTCTTTATCAATGGAGATTTTCAATAGTGAGTGAAAAATCTGCTGTAAGAATGGCATTCTTTGTGTAGCAGATAGGATTAGAAGAATGTCATAGCAGCTATAAGTGCCATTGGCTAGATTGAGTCAGAGTTATCAGGAACAACTGTCAGTAATAAATTTATTTGCATTAACTCTAAGTAAAGACTCTACCCATGCATAGCATACAGAGTGGAAAGTTGTTACATTCCAAAGAATATTATTATTGTCAGGCAAATGTCAACTGTATCTACAATTATTTTCAGTAAGTGGGAATGTGAACTGATGAATGAATGGTTGTTGAGATACTTAATTTGTGAAAATATTTAAGTACTTTCCTCTGTATGACTTATCACTTATACCTGTGCCCAATCTATCTTATTTTTCTGGAGTAGATTGAGAGCCTTTTCACAGTGGAGCAGGGACCAGAAGATAAGCTAACCTCTCGAGTTATGGGAGAAAACTGCTGTCATGCAAAATAAGGTGTATTGTCTTAGAAAGGAAGAGATGTGTCCTGGTGTGTCCTGACTCACATGAATCCCTATAAATCTCTATATACATAAGCCAAAGTGTAGAATCTCTAGAGGAAAAAAAGAAAAAAGAAAAAAAAAACCTAATGCACAAAACTGAGTGTAGACCACATGTATGAGAGCTGATATAGGGAGCACTGAAAAATAATCATTGGTGAACAATAATAGAGATGTTGGGAACAGACTACAGAATCTTTGAGAGTAATGGAAGGTAAAAAAATTACTTATGATAGAAGTGAAAGAAAGTTGAGTATGGAAAATCATAGTTTCTAAGCATGGCTATAACTGTATCTTCCCTATCACATACTCTTCTGTTATGTGATCTTGCCACTTACTCATCAAGAATGGACTCTTCAATGTACTTTTCAATAAGTCTGAGACCCTGTAACTGCTATGAGTACAAGAGAAATCAATCTGTCAGTTCTTGGCAGAGTCTTTAATTGATATAATAGTTTGTTTTTCCTATTTTCATGCCACAATGTAAGAACCCCCAGAGTTCTACTCTGATGGAACAGCAGTCAGTGTGGAGGTGGACTGAGGTGTCTGACATATGAGTGAAGACGAAGACTTGTATACAGCCATGGATTCCTGTTCCAAGCACTATCAGCAACTGTTTGAGACTCTAAGTGAAAACTAAACAGCTGAGTCCAGGCAATCAACAGACCTTTGAGAAAAAAAAAAATATTGTTTAAAACCACTAAGTGTTGGGGTGTTATATGACACAATAATAGTTAAATGTAAGGAAAAAAAAGATGTCAAGAGTTAGAGTCTTCAGTAACAAAAAACTAAAATGTGCAGCATTGGCTTTGAGAGTATATGGACAGAAGCTTACAGGGTACCAAGAAGACTGTTAATGAAAGCTTTAAATAGAGTTACAAAATTGTTATTATGTACCAGAGAGTAGAGAGCTGTGCTTTGTAATGGTGAAACAATTGACAAAACTGTCTCCTTTTTAAATGTAGAAAATAAAAAATATAAATACCTAATGAACTGATGAATTTGATGAATGAAATTTCCAGAGAATGTTGAAAATGTCACATATAATAAAATAAGTATATTAAAAAAATGAATTAAAGTAGTGCTTAACTTTCAAGTAAAACTCAGAGAAACCATAAAGGTTTCAGGTATTTATGAGTTTGAACACAGAACTGTTTCTCATTCACTTTTTCTCTAGACATTATATACACTTAAAGTAAGAGCTAGCCTCTAGGGAAAAAAAAAAACTGTGCATTTTTAAGATTCATTAGTCAGAAGGACTGCCAGGTTAGACTGAAAAGGACAGAATGAAAAGATCTTTTTTTTTTTAATGGATAAATAAGATATATTTTTAAATTAAGTTTATTGGGGTAACATTGGTTAATAAAATTATATAATTTTCAGGTGTACATTATAATTTGACTTCTGTATATTCTATTGTGTGTTTATTGGAATCCCCAATACAGGCTTAGAAAGATGAAGTAAACACTTGGGCCATTTTAAAATGAATGATGACTCAGAGTATCGAGCCTAGATCCCAGAGGGTAAAGCCAAGAACCATGGAGAAAAAGAGAATTATCCTCATGGATCAGGGCCCATTGGATAGGGCCTTAGATTTCAGTATGCTGTGAACCAGTAACTATTTTTTCCCTCTTATGGCACGGGAGTGTTTTTGCAGTTATCCTATTGCTGTATTAATATTGTAAACTGGCAGTGTGAGAGGCAAATGATTTATCTCTTCAGTAAATAGGTGTTCAGAGAAAGAACCATAATCCAGGAACTAATTCCAAAGAACCTCACCCATGAAGCCTCACTTACATTTGGATATGATTTAGATGATAATAGTCTGGATGAATGAATGCCATACTAGCACGAGACATGGAAGTTTGAAGGAGGTCTAAGTGTGTGTTGTATATGAGAGGAACCAGACTAGATTTGTCAAAGATAGATATAAAAGTATTTTATAAACTCCATGTTCTTCTGCAATGTAATCATCAGGAAGTGAGTCTACTTTCCAGACACTTAAATTTGGTCAAATACTTTTTTGAACAACAGAATACTACAGAAGTGATGCTGTATAAGTCTTGGATACAGACCATATCTAGCCTAGCAACTTCTGCTCTTTATCTTTTGAAGCCCTGTACAAGAAACCCAGGCTTATTTTATGGAGAAATACACCAGGAAGAGGAGTACAGAAGCACCGGACTTGTCAGTAAAGAAGCCATATTGGATGATGTCCAATTTTATGAACCTTTAAAGAATCCAGCTCAGCCCCTTTTTGTCATGCAATCACGTGAGGATGTGATATGAGAATATTAAGTTGAGACCGGTCAACCTAAAACTCTAAATTTTGAGATATCTGTAATGTAACAAAAGATAATCATAATAATTAGGAAGGGAAATTATACTTGAGGGAACACATTGGTCCACTGAAGATGAAAGAACATATCCTACATAATACTCAGAAATAAATTTGAGATATCACTATGAAAGGATCCTCAGTGGAAAAGAATGTCAGCCAGGGAAAGAAAATGCTTCTTTCCTCCCTCCCTCCTTCCCACTCTTCCTTCCACTGTCCCTCTCTCTGTCATTTCTCTATCTCCTTTCTTTCCTTCCTCTCATCTTTTCTTATCCTCTTTTAACTTTAGTACTTAAGCTGAGTACTAAAAATAACTACATGCATGTAAGTACATGCATTCTTTCATGTTTTTGTTGTTTCATCAGAGAAGCTATTTGAAATGGGACTTGATCTATTCAACAAATGTTTATTAAACTCATATTATATACCATGTAAATTCTAGATACTGTGAAAAAAAGTATAGACAAACATTCTTTTTAATGTAGGAAAAAAATAATGATGCAGAAAGGTACTTAAGGATAAAAGGGGTCAAATATATGGTGACAGAAGGAGATTTGATTTGGGGTGGTGAACACACAATGCAATATACAGATGATGTATTATTGAATGGTACACTTGAGACGTATAATTTTATTAATCAATGTCACTCCAATAAACTTAATTTAAAAAGGAAAAATCATGTAGAGGCAATTATCATATCGTGTGATATATGTTATGACTGAGAAAGTATAAGTTGATGCTTGAAAATGAAGGAGATCAAAGGATAAAGAGACCATTGAAAATGAATGCAATATAGAGTGAAGAAAAAGACGAGGTGGGAGGACAGGGAAGGCATACAAAGAAAATATTTCTTAAGATGAGCCCTAAAAGTTGATAAAAAGCATATAGTAGTAGCATTCTGAGAGGGGTTATTAATTTATTTAAGCAAATTTATGTCTCTGAAAACCAGTACAGCCAAAATGTGTGAGGTTAATAGTGGTTTTGTATAGTTATTGATGTAATTGATATATATGTACTTGAGGTATATGTGCATATACAAGTACTTGTGAATGCATCATATCTCAAGCAAGGCATATGAATGCAGATAAATTTGAATATGAAAGCATATTACAGAGAAAAAGATGTTTATAGACAAATAAGATGATTGGAAGAATATATATGAAAGAAAAAGCATGTATATTTCTATATGTTTGTGTAAAATAAATACCATTTGTATGGTGTTTGTTCCAGGGAGACCTAGGGATATCTAAATTATGAACATTATGGATGGGAAGATGAGTATTATTTACATGCATAGGTCTCTTGGTTTATGAGTTCATGTTTAATAATTTTTAAAAACTGAAACAAAGGTTTAGAACCTAGTTATCTGCAATGCAAAAATCAATTTCTGGGTATGGCCCTTGCCTTTAAAAAAACATCAGTATAAGAGAAATGGCAAGGCATTCAGATTAATATCTGAAGTACAGGACAGATCATAGACAAATGAATGTCAATGAAACTTAATGTGTTTGGCAGTACAGAAAATGACAGGTTGATATCATTTAAGGACAGGCATTATGGAAAACAAATTAAAGAAAGTGTCGCTTGAGGTGAGAAGTGTTTTGACTAAGAAAGATCAAGAGAAAATGCCTCCTACCTAGCATGAAGAATGAGCTAAAGTTGCAAGAAATATGTAGTTTCATTACAAATAAAGCAGTCATGTTTGGCTAGATTCATGCCTATACTGTGTTTTAGTGAAAATAAAGCACCTGGCAATGCAGATTGAAGTCAAGTCATGCAATAACATGAACACCATACTATGGAGTTAATGGTTTATCTTGAGAACAGGCTGTTGAAGATTTTAAGTAGAAAAAATCAGATATTTGGTTGAGAAATAAAACTCCAGTTGCAGTGTTAACAACAACTTTGAATATGAGAGAAATTTGATATATGAAGGTTAGAAGAATTTTTTAGTACAGAGAGTGAAAGTGATGAACGTATAAGATAAAAAAAAAAGATAGTGGAAATGTACAGAGAAATTTTGGTCACTGGTTGGATGAGGGAAAGAAAATAAAAATAAGTAATTTCAAGGTTTTAGACTTAATTTAACTCAAGACAAATGGACATAAATGGGAAATATAGAGGGATAATCTAGTTGGCAAAGAGATTAAGAGTTTAGTTTGAAAAGATTTAAGTTTAAGGTGTACATAAATTCACATGGCTGTTGCAATATGTTTTCTGGCACATAGACATAATCATGGTTTAAGATTTAGATTTCTTAATTTCTTGAAAACGTGAGGTAGGTGGAAGGGGAAAAGTGAAGCTAGAGAAAAAAATAGCTTCTTAGGTTCTTTTTTTCCACTTGTAAAATGCTTTCCTATCAAGTCTAATTTCCTGCATATTTATTTCATATTCTGGCACTGACAGTAACTCTCTAAAAAAGACTCTTTGTATTAAAATCCTTCAGACAGAAAAAGAGCTCTTTACTCATTGATATGATCATGGACATTTACACATATTTATTTCCATTAGGATTATTTTCCATAATATATAATTCTGTGTTGGTAAAACATAAATGTGGAAGAAAAATCATTAAATAAAAAAATCTTAGGTTAATTATTTTTGCCCATATGTCTTGAGAATATATGCCTAAATTCATTTTTACCTCATTTGAAAAAATGTGCTTCCAATTTATGTTACATGATATGATTAGATAAACAATACAATTAACAAATATTCTCCTATGTTATTACTTACATAGTATTTTGGGGAGAGTATGTGAGGGGGGATTCTGGTCATGAAGATTTCATAACAACTACACTCTGGTGGAAAGAACATGTCCCAGTTACATTCCTATACTAACTGAATCCTCCTCTTGCCTTAGTTATTCCTTTCCCCATGAAGCCCCAAATCTGGCAAGAATTATATCTATATTCAACCTACCATGATTTCCAGCTCTATATCCCAGGTGCCCTGTCCACCTCAGGCATTAACTTCAGTCTCTATGACAGTGCAGGATCCGCAGGACCCACTCCCGCATTTGCTTGGTCCGGGCCCCATATATCAAGGGGTTGACCATGGGAGGCACCAAGAAGTAGAGATTGTCAATAATAATCTGTAGGTGGGGAGCCATATGATAGCCTAAAATCTGGGCCAGGACTGAAAAGACAACAGGAGAATAAAAGAGAGCAATGACACAAAGATGAGAGCCACATGTACTGAGAGCTTTGCCCCGTGCCTCCCAAGAGGGTATCCGAAAGACAGCATGGAGGATCAGTCCATATGACAGAATGATAAAAAACAGATCAAATCCCACAGATGTCACAATAACCATGAGTCCATAGACAATGTGATTAGAGATGTCGCCACAGGCTATCTGAACCATAGCCATGTAAGCACAGTAGGAGTAAGCAATGATGTGGGTATGGAAACTTTCCAATTGTTTTGCCAGAATGGGTGCTGGGGTCACAACAGCCACTGCCCTTGCCAGGACAGCTAGTGCCATCTTTATAAGCATGTTGTTAGCAAGGATGGTTCTATATCTCAGTGGGTACCAGATAGCCACAAATCTGTCGAAAGCCATGGCCAGGAGGATCCCAGACTCCATGACATAAAAGGAAGGGATGAAAAACATTTGTGTGAGGCAAGCATTGAGGCTGATTTCTTTGGTGTGCATCCAGAAGATACCCAGCATGCGGGGTACAGTAACACTGACTAGGGACAGGTCAACGATTGATAGCATGGCCAGGAGGAGAAACATAGGTTCATGGAGACTCTTCTCCATTTGAATGATGTATAAGATGGTGGCATTGCCAATGACAGTAATGAAAAAGACTAAGAAAAAAGGCATGGAGAACCAACCATGGAAAGATTCCAGGCCAGGAATTCCAGCCAAGACAAATACCAATGGCTGAGGAACAGAGTTGTTGCAAGATGACATTCCTAACCTGAGCTCCTCCAAGATTTGATTCCTGCAGAGAAAGAAACAAGGGACATTTTAAAATTATTGTATAGTTCGCATTAAAAATGGTAGATATTTATTATAGCAATTTATGGTAATAACCATATTGTCAACTAATGAGCAAATGAATGCTTCAGCCATTTGGGATGAGGAAGAACTTAATCTTGGGCTCTAATGTTTAGACTCCTCTGAAAGAGAAAGAAGCAGTCTCAAGAATAATTCTCAATAAAAACATATCAATTCCATAGTTTAGATTCTCTCGTGGCTCTGATTCCATTTAATACTCAATGTGTGCAATCCTATAGGATTTTTTTCCCAGGTAGCAGGATCTGGCAAGACACCCAAAATTTTCAACATTATAGGCAGGATGTAGGGGTGTGGACAAGCTAAAAAAGCATGGTTTCCACTCAAGATGTGGAAGGTGAATTTCGTCATCCCAAGGTTAGTCTTGGTGATTTGGGATTCTTCTCTGGACTATTTGTTGAAATTGACAAAGAACCTAGGAAATCTACTGATCTTATACCTGAGATGCATGATTGTATTCCGCAGAAATAACAGATATTTTAGATGACAAAAGTAGAATACAAAAATACTTCAATAGATAATAATTTAATATTAAATTTCCAGATTATTCAACAAAGTATAGATGGAGAGTAGGTAAAAGAAAGGTAAATTAATAGTCTTCTGTATATACGTGTATTTATATGTTTTGTATGTGGAGCATAGTTTAGAGGTTAAATGTAATACATGTTTCTATAGAAATAAGACTACTGTATTTGTCAAATATTTTGAACTACATAACTATTTTGAATAGAAACACACATTTACAAATTTATAAACTATTTGATGAAAGCTATAGAGTATACTTAATCAATACATTGAAAGTAGAAACCAAATAAGTTTATAATAAATACAAAAATAAGGTATAAAATAACACTTTTCTGTAACTAATGATTAAAATTAAGTTTCATTATTAATGTTTAGAGTCCAGATTTTTAAAGAAACATTCCAAATATATATTTAAAAGATAATCACAAAAAAGGAAAAGTTTCAATAAAAGTTTAAAATAAAGAGATACAAAATGTAATGCAAAGTTGCTTTTAAAATAAAAGTACAGTGATATTGAGTCCTTTTTGTTTTAGTCTTTGATGAACTTGGATTATTTGTCTTTTCTGTTAATTAATTTACTCTAAGAGCTCAAAATAGAGTGGCATGTCTGCTAAAATACTATTGTAGCATGACTATATCATAAAATTGAGTTATTAAGATCTAACTATTTCATATGTAAACTTCATGTGGTAAAAGGCACACCATAACTGAATGATAGGCAGGTCTCTAAGAAGGTAACTTGGAATAGCAAAAATAGCAAGGTCTTTGAGATAACACATGTCTAAAATACAATCTCAGCGCTGTCACTTTTTTTATGTGAACTGACCCAGTTGTTTAAGGATTTGAACTTCATTTCCTCATTTCCAAAGTATGATGAGGCTTACCTTACAAAATTGTAAGGAAAGTTAAACTCATCATTAAATTCCAACATTGTTTAAAATGCTCAATGTTCCTGGCACAATTCTTTGAAGTTTTTGGTGCTCTAAAAATGCAAACATTCTTTTTCTATGAAGTATAAAATTTAAGTGATAGATGCAAAAAATAATATTCCTTTTGCTTTTTTGTTTGTTTATTTCTCAAAAAGAATGGCAATTAGGATAATTAATAGTCTTGAATTATCACCATAGAAGGAATATTTGATGGCTCTGGTAATTTTATCCTCAAATATTTTTAGATTCATTATGTACTACAATGAAAAAGATATATAGTGTCACAAGAGATAGATACTTGGCCAAATAAAGGATGATCAAAAAAATTTTTTAAAGGTACATTTTAGTTCAATAGGGAAAATAATTTCTTCACAAATTCAAACAGAAAAGATAACCCTGTGAAACCAGAAGCTCACTATCAGGTAAAAATTGAATCTACCAGGAATACTGAGGATAAAAATTCTTCATATGGTGGTGACATTAGAATACTAAAGAAACATGGTAAAGTTTTGTCTGAACTATCAGGAACAATTGCCAGCAACAATTCTATCAACATTAATTATAAGTAAAAACACCATCAGATTAGGTATAAAAATTAAAGAGATACTTATTTTTCTAAAGAACTGGCATTCTAAAAATTATAAATCCCAATCATGGCCTTATAAGCGTAGGTGATTGGTATGTAGACAAAAAAGATTTGAGAATCTCTTTTTTCTACATGACTTTGTATACAAGGATTTTCTACTCTTTTCCTTCCCTCCTTTTCACCCTTTTCCTAGAGTAGTACCTGTAGATGGTTATAAGTCTGGTCACAGTAGGGCTGGGCCAGCAAAGTGACTGTCCACTTGAGGTATAGGAAACATCTGTTGATGTCCAGAATAAGATGGAGTGTCAGAGCTGGAGGCAGATTTATGCTGGTTTGTTTTGGCCCTCCTGGGTCCCTAGTGGCCTCTCTGTTAAGCAAAATGCTTTGTTTAACTTGAATATTCTGGGATACAAACCCTAGAGTCAGTCATTGAGGATGGCATAAGTAGAGAAGAGCAGATGTTTAGGAACTCTGTAAAACTAAAACTGCTGGTATGTTGAGGGAGGTGAAATGGTATGGTTTAGGAACCCTACGGAGAGGAGTAAGGACTGGGGAATCACTTAAGATGGAAATTTAAAACAACACTGGGAAAAACAGAAGGCAGAGCTGTTTGCAGCTATGGTTATGCACAAATTGTAATAGATTGCTTCAAAATCAATAGCTTAAATCATTTTAACTTCTTGTGACCTCGGGATCTCCATAAACAAAACTTAAACTGAAATTATGTCTCAGTTTCTCAAATGCAATTAAGACTCATAAAGTGCTGGAAAAAATATATGCACTAAGTAAAATCTTAATTGACTAAATTAAGAACATTGTTTGGTAAATAAAATATATAAAAGAAACACAGGTAAGATTAAAGTAGGAGTAAGAGAGGCACTCTAGAAAAAACTATTGCACTATATTAGGTTTAGGAGATACTTTCAGAAAGACTTTTGGCAAAAGTCAGAAGATCAACTTAATAGTAAATGTGAAAGAAGGGAAGAAATTCTTAAGAAACCCTCAAGAACTTTATCAGAAAAAAATGGTGGAATATAAACATCCTGATAATAGTGCCTGCAGCTCTTTTCACTATTATTTCTCCAGGGCCTGGCAAAATGTAACTTTTTAAATATTGTTATATGGATAAATGCACCCATCCAACACAGAAAATTCATCAATCATCCACTCTAGACTCTAGGCCTAGAAAAATATTGTAAGGGTATGCAGCAGTCCCATACCTGCGAGCTTATCAAAGTCGTCATTAATTTGTATTCTACAGCCTAAAATTTTCAAAGTAATCAAATTGACTTAAATCTTTTCATTATGATTGCTGCAAACCCGGATCAAGTTATTAGACAGTTATTATTATCAAGAAAACTTTTATAACCTCCTAAAAGGTCTTCTGCATTCATTCCTTCCATATTTTGTCTCGACCTATTTTCCTCATTGCAGCCACATGATCTTCTTAATACACAAATCTGATCATGTCACTCCTATGCACAAACTTTACATTGTCTTTTTCTTGTTTTTAGGATACAATTGAGAATCCTTAGCATGCCCCACCCACCCCTGCATGCCATTATCCCAGCCTTACTCATCCACTCTTCACTTTACTCTCTGTACGCCAGCTCAGGAAATGGGTTTTCTTCAGTTCTTGGAATATATGATAACCCTTCCTATCTTAAGATTCATGCATGCTCATACATTCTTTTCTCTCTCCTTATAACATCACCATCCCATTTCATAACCCCTCTTTCTTTCTTCAGCTAGTTAACTCTCATTCAGCACTCAAATAAATGTCATTTTTAAGGAAACTTTCCTTAATCACTTTTAGACCAGATCGAAACCTCATGTTATATGACCTTATAGAAATCTGTATTTCTACTTGACAGCACTTAATATACAGTGTAATTATGCATTTGAGCATAACTTGATTGCCACCTCCACCAGAATATATAGTCTCTGCAACATGAACTTCTCTTTTGCTCACTTCTCCTCAGAATCCAGCACAATCTGGCACAGTTTAGCCGCTCTATGAATAAATTTTTGTTGGATAAATATATAAATTAGTTGCATATCTTCTCTCAATTAGAATTTAATTCAAGCTTTTGAAGATTTAGTTTTGTGGTTGTTATTGTTGAAACTTTTCAATTTTAGATCCATTGGTAGATAGCCTATAAGTGCTAACTCTTTAGTTCATATTTCCAAACCTAACATATAAACACCCCTGATACTTGTCAGAGAATATGTTATAATTAAGTTCCATAACTCATGGAACACCAAATAAAAAGAATATACAGAAAAAATGTCCAGACTTGGCAATTCATCTTCAGGCAAACTCTAACATAATGGCAATATTCGCAAAGTTTAAATTTTTATAGAGATTCTCTTCTTTTAGACTGGGAATTGTCCCTACTCCTACAACAAGATCATTAAACCTACTCTTGTGGTTTTAATTTAGATAAGATGGCTAGAAAGTAGAACATGAGATCCCACAGTGTACGGTCAGACCAGATGATCAGCAAAATGGTAGCATTGCTCAGCAGAATCATTAAGAAAATGAAGCAATAAGGGAGGGAGACCCAGTCATAGGAATCCTCAGGTCCTGGAATGCCTGTAAGAAAAAGGGTGTCTGGGTGGAAAGTGGTAGTGTTGGTGTAGAACATCTTGCCATTGACAAGAAGTGAACTAGTTGAACTCATCTAGAGAAAAAAATAAGAGCTATAAATGCAGAGCTTAAAACTTCTCCAATAGGTATAATGTTTATCTGTTTTTCCAAGTAGGAAAGCTAATTTTAAAACTTGAGTCCAAAGTCGGATGTAGACACAGACTGAGCACTCTTCAATATCACTGTTCTATTGTACTCCATTAAATAAACAAAACAAATCCATTAGGTGACTTGGAACCCAGTATCGAGATATAACATCTGAAATTTCTTATTAGCAACAATGTTAAAATAGTTTATTTATTGTCCCAGAACCAATGACTTTCTTTCTTTACTACTTTGTCATTAGTTTCCCATCCCAGTTATTTATTTCTCATTTTTTTTTAAGATAACCTAAGATCTGTATATCTTTTATTCCTCGGATCTTTAAAAATTGTTTATTGAAACTTATACTCTGAAACTTTTCATCTCCTCTTTGCTTATTAGCCTTAGAATCTCACACCAATAGTTAAAAACCCAGACTAACTTATCTGGATTCACCATTCTCAGTTTGTAATTGAAATATGGGGAGACTGTGAAGCTTTCTACTTTGAACTAGAAATATTTGGTCATGTTTTCCTTGACTTCCTAATAGATGCCAAAACTGAACATGATATTTTTACTGTAGTATTTTGACTTCATTACATTTTTTACAGATAGTGTAATCACTTAATTGTTAAAGATTCAGGCTTTGGAGTTAGACTGCCTAGGTTCAAGTCCAGTATTCTTTGCCTGGCTAGCTTTGCAGCTATTTAATTCTTCTTCCCCTCAATTTCCTAATATTTAAAAATGAGTGATAAAGAACCTACCCCATATAGCTGTGTGACAATTAAATGAACCATGTAAAGGAGATCAATCAGTGCGGTGGCACAGAGGAAACACAATACTTTTTTTTCTGTTCTTCCCAATAATTATAGTTTTCTCTTTTCTCTATCCTTTGTTTAAAATACTTTAGGAAATGCCCATTATATCTAATTTAATGTCATTGCAACTGTGTAATATTTGTATTTTTTTATATTTATGTAATGAATACATTTGCTTTTATTCCTTCTTAATCACATATTTGCTAAATCTAACAACACTACAAAAAAAAGAATTTATTTTTTTATTATTTATTCTGTAGAGTATGTTGCTGAATATCATGCCATACACTGATACTTTATTAAATCCTTCTGGATAAGAATAAGATAATGTTAATGGAGTGCAACAAAACAGTGATAAGAATATGTTGTCTATGACCATACCACCCTGACCTCATGTGATCTCAAGAGCTAAGCAAGGTCAGGTCTGGTTAGTATTTGCATGGGAGAATATAGTAATCACTTTTAATATCTTTTCTTGGAAAAATTATTTAATCATTTATTCATTCATTTATAATATTTGTTCTATAAATACCTTTTAACTTTAATTAGATTTATTTGGACTAATTTTTATAACTCCAAAATTCATCCTTTCATCATTATTAATTCTCTTTCATCCCTCTCTTCCTTAAAAGTAAGAATTAAGAACCATGATTAAGTTATTTAGAATCCTTGATACCAGATGTATCTGACAAATGTAAATTAAGTCATTCATTTTCTGTGACGGTGAGTCTCCTGCAACTTTCTCTGATTGTTCAGGGACACCTTTCTCTTATTTTATCATATGAACTAAGGAAATCAGATCAAATTAGGATGCCACAGACTAAATTGTAAATATGATTTGTGTTTGATGACACATACGTTCATATGTGTTGTTCATTCTTCCTCAAGTATCTTTTACTGCCATATGTCACTATCATACCCTTCACACTCCCATTTATGGAAAATCTCACTGTACAACTGAAAGAAGCCTCCCCTGATGTTTTTATTAATATATACTTTTATGTTAATAACAAAGAAAATTCCATAAAAGTTACCTATCTATTTATCATCTTTCTATCTAATATTACCACTTATGTTTAGCATTACAATGGAATATAATTAAAGGGCATTTTCCTGGTGGCTCTTTTATTGTGAAATATGCATAGCATTTATCATTTTAAGTATTTTTAAGTGTGTAAAGATCAATGGAATTGGTGTACTTATGTTACTTACAAGCAACACTACCGTCTATCTCCAGAGTTTTTTATCTTCCCCAACTGAAACTCCATATCCATGAAACACTCATTTCCCATTCCCCCTTCTTCCTCCTCTATTCCCTTCACATCCTCTAACCATTCTACGACAGTCTCTATAAATTTAGCTACTTTGGATACCTCATAGAAGTGGACTCATACAATACTTGTCCTTTTGTGACTGTCTATCTCATTTAGCATAATATCTTTAAGGTTCACCCATGTTGTAGCATGTGTTAGAAATGAAATTCTCTCCTTTTTAATATTATGTGTTGTTTTTTTTTTTTATTTATCCATTCATCCATCTGTAGATAGACACTTGGAATGTTTCCACCTTTTGGCAATTGTAAATAATGCTGCTTTAAGCACAAGTATATAAATAATCTGTTTGAGTCCTTGTTTTTACTTCTTTTGGATATATTCCCAGAAGTGAAATAAAGAATCTTATCATAATTCTGTTTAAATTTTTGAAGAATGGCCATGCCTTTTTTTCTGCCACAGCTGTTTCACTTTACATTCCTACTAGCAATGCACAAAGGTTCCTTCTATTTTTTTAATATCCACAGCAACAATTGCTCTTTCCTTTCCTTTCTTTTATTAAAAGTAATAGCCATCCTTATGGGTGTGAAGTGGTATCTCATTGTGGTTTTGGTTTGCATTTCCCTAATAACTAGTGATGTTGAGTATCTTTTCTAGTTTTTATTGGCCATTTGAACATATTTTCTGAACAAATATCTATTTAAGTCTTTTCGCATTTTTAATCCAGTCATTTTTGTTATTATTATTGTTGTTGTTGTTAAGTACGATGTTGACTACAAATAGTGAAAGTAGGCATTTTTGCTTTATTCCTGACCAAAGAAAAAAGTCTTTAGTATTTCGCCATTTAGTGTAAAGTAATTGTGTATTTTTTCATATATGGCCTTTATTATGTTGAAGTTGCTAGTGTCTTTTGATTATTCCCTTTCTAATACTTTTAAGAAGATAATACTATATAATGCCTCAACTCAATCAGTTACGAAGTCATTAGCCCAATATTATTATGAATGGCATCTGTACCAGTCCGAATCTAAGCAGCAAACAGAAAGCATTTGAGTATTTAGTCCAAAAACCTTTAATACAGGTAATTATTCACATAAATTATAGGACATCTGAGGAGCCAAACATTACAATGAGGACTCCTAAAAATTAGAAACTACATGAATCCACACAAACACTAGCCAGCAAAACATAGTAGTACCAGTAATTTGATCATATCTCATAAATATGAGTCTCCACTGGAAGCTGAAACCATAGAAATCAACTCTGGCAAGATCTGGAGCCATGCACTTGAGACTGAGAAACAAAGAGAATTGTCCCTGTGTCCCCAGTAAACAAACCCAGCAAAAATACAGATGATCTCTGACCCCAGGAAACAGCCTGTAACGTTTACTTTTCTTAAGATACAGAACGGAAGAAAAGTATAAGAAGGAACATATTTGTAGCAAAACATATCTAATCTTTGCATAACATCTTAACCAAGACAAAAAATAATGCTCCCCAAAATGGGGATGATGCATACTCTGTACATGATCAAATAAATAAACTTCAGGGAAATACAAGGGTAGGAACATGGCTAGGAAATGTCCTGGACCTTTAATTGTTTGTCAGAACTCAATCTGGTTTAGGTGAGTTACTTAAGAATATCCCGAGGCATGTGAAGACATTAATAAAATTACCCCAACTCTTCATCAACTTATTGCTCCACAACATCCTCTACTCTTCTTGGCTCTCATCACCTATGTTGTAAGAAAGCATTTAGTGCTTAAATCCAAAAAGGTACAATAAATCAAGTGTCTCACAAGATCTGGAATCCATAGGCCATCTGCTATCGATTCCTAAGCTCAGAACTCAGGTGGCATGGGAAACATAAAACTGAGTACTTCTAAGAGAGCAAATTGTACCTGGAGAGACTGGGAGAAATTAGTGCCTACAACCAGACAGCATTCTCATGAGAGGCCATATATAGGATACTTCTTATAGGCCTCTGGTCTCCCAGGATAAGAAATTTAATGGCACCTGTTGTAGTTATAGTCAATATTATGCTGAGCCTCTGGCTGAGCAGTGAGACCATCTCATTGTAAAGGTAATATAACCAGGTTGCAGGCAGGAGAGTTGTGCTTAAGGTGAGAAGAGAGACTTCAGACCTTCCACAAGAAGGAAATGGTAGAACCTAGGCTGGAAGTCCTAGGTCCAGTCACGTCAGTGAAGACTTAGCCTTTGTCATTGTCTGAAAGATGGCTCAACTTCTTGACTTGACAGTAAATAAGGTAGAAGAAGTTTAACTTATATAGTTAAAATGAGATGTACATGTTCATAATTTTTGTTAACCTAGCCCTAGAATTTAGCCCTGAACTACATTGGCCAAAACCTTATTTGTTTTTATTAAACTTTGTTTTATTTAGACTAAAGAGATGCCTCATATTATATAAGCTTATCATATACTAATATTTGAACCAAATTAATGATTTGTCAATTTAAAATTTAGGATTGTCAGGATACCTCTTAAAAATAATTTTCATACATTCCAAGACATTTTCTGGTAACTGATGTCTTGAGCCAATAGTTGCATTTAAAAACTTACTTGAGAGGCAAAAATCAACATCGAGTGTATTATATGACTCAGAAATATATTATGCACCTTCTGGAAGAGTTTGATTGAACATTTAAAAGGGAGCACAGATATCTAATAACTTGAATACCCATGTTTTCCAAACTTAGTCATTTTTTCTATTGGACTGTATTTCAAAATGATTTTTATCATTCAGTTTGGCTGATTTTATGAAGATAAAGTTTTTTTCTTTGTTAAGATAATGACTCATCTTTCATTATAAGACCAGTTTTGTTCACACTCTTTATTGACTCAATGATTCTTTAATATTTCCCAAGTTTCCTTTTTCTTATATTTATAAGTCCTATCATGGTGAGGGGGAAGGGTTAGGAGGGGTTAAATATAAAAATGGCTGATCTCATTGATGATGGTTTGCTTTTGCACTTTTTAGTATTTCAGATGGTAGAAAATTATATTTCATATTCATCAATGTATCAACTACTAGCTCTGTAATACTATATAATATTGCTTGAATGTATTTAGCCAACTGGAGAATATTTTCTGGAAAAAAGGCAAAGGGGAATTGGGGGGAGAGAGAAAGAGTTAGAGAGAGAGAGAATACATTCTTACTGTTTTTCTTACTCAAAAAGTACAGTTCCGTGAATGTGATGCCTTGAGAGTGTATTACTGTATAATTCATTTAATAGCCATTTGCATATTATTCGATGTTAATATCTCTCCCAACACATAACAGTGAAAAAATTGGTCTTTATATATTTAAAATCCTTTTAAAATATATTTTTAATTTGGACAGGGTCATGGAATATGCATTGTTGGGATAATGTTTGGTTACAACAGGACCAGTCTTCAACCTACCACCTTCCTACTGCTTGGCATTCCAGGATTGGAAGCTGCCCACATATGGATTTCCATCCCTTTCTGTTTAGTCTACCTACTGTCACTGATAGGAAATGTTGCCGTTTTATTAATTGTCAAGACAGACAACAAACTGCATGAACCTATGTACTTCTTTCTATGTATGCTTTCAGTGGCTGATTTGATGCTTACTACCTCTACACTTCCCAAGATACTCAGTCTCTTCTGGTTCAATGACAGAGAGATCTACTTTGAAGCCTGCCTCACTCAAATGTATCTTATCCATTCTCTGTCTACTATGGAATCTGGATTTATCTTGGCCATGGCTTTTGATCGCTATGTAGCCATCTGCCACCCACTAAGACATTCCACTATTTTAACACCTGCAGTGATTAAGCTTGGGTATCTTTGTTGTCTTCAGAGGAGTTGTACTCCTCAGTCCACACCCCTTCCTACTTAGGTGGCTTTCTTACTGCAAAACTAATGTCATCTCCCATACTTACTGTGAGTTTATGGCCCTGATAAAGCTGGTTTGCACTGAGACCAAGATTCGCAGAGCCTATAGCCTAATTGTGGCATTCTTGACAGGGGGATTAGATTTCATATTGATCATCTGTTCCTATGTCCTTATTCTTTTCACTGTCTTCAATCTCCCATCCAAAGCTGCCCGCCTCAAGACCTTAAGTACATGTGTCTCCCATGTATGGGTCATCTTGGTGTTTTATACACCAGCCTTTTTCTCTTTTCTCACTCATAGGTTTGGTCACCATATTGCTCTACATATCCACATTTTTATAGCCAATATATACCTTCTTATTCCACCCATGATGAATCCTATTATATATGGTGTTAAAACCAAAAGAATTAGGAAGGGATTCTTTAAATTATTAACAGTCAAATGTGTTTGACTTTGCAAAAGTTTGTGATTCCCCAGATCATTAACAAAGATAAGAGTTTTATTAAACAGGGGATATTAAAAATGAATCAGCATTTGCTTGAAGTGGAAAACTTTTTAGCTAAATTTTGGATTTATATAAGATAGTGAAGCTTGGTAAGTATATTGACTTCAGTGAGTATTAGCAAGTATAGTAGATACAGAGGAAGTAAAAAAAAAAATCAAGCAAAACTTTTAATTGTTGTTATTTATCTTTCCAAACCTAGTATTTAGAAATCTTTGGGACTTATTAAGCTGTAAGAAACTTTATATTGAAATAATCTTAATTTTAATGAAGTCTAATTTATCTTATATTCTTGTATGGATTATGGACAAAAGTGTGTCATATCTAAAAACTATATTGCCTAACTTTGGGTTATAAAGATTTTCTGTTATAAATTCCTTGAAACTTTATGTTTTCTAAGATGTGAAATTTTAGATTAAGGTTTATTTATAATATGGGAATAATAATCCATAAGTCATGATTGTGAATTAGAATCTTAATAAGATAATATACATTAATTATTTGACTATAATTCAATCTTGTTTCCTCTTTATGTAGCAAAGTTTTCTAATGTTGATTTTACCCTCCTGAATCAAATACAGTAAATTTTTAAAAAACAACATAATACTCAAGTAGTAATATAAAAATAAAAGTAGTAATTTATATACTTGTGCATAAGAACACTAGAAGACATAATACTCAGGTCCTTGTGACTATACGAATAAATGTGAATGTGCAAATTATAAGAGCCAGTTAACCTTGGTTTATTGATTACTCAAATGCCCTGAAAAATGTTACTGTTGCATTTCATGATGTAGTTTTTAAAATTGTTGACTAACTTTTGGTTAATAGTCTTAAGACAACAATGTACAATATTCTCTTGGCATACATGATAGCTACTCTTCTAGAATATCTAGTGAATATTTACATGTTAAAACCATGCAAAGATAATTTATGATACAAGTAAAGCAAAGTAAAAAAATATCTAATTCAGTACAGTAAATATAAAGCAAGGTAAAATTATACGTTCAGAACATTATAGTATTTTTTAACTACACAATATCTAATTATATATCTGAAATTCCTCTCAGACACAGAACGTTTTTTGCAGAAGAATTCTCTCTGGTTTATATTTAATGAATCCTGTAGTGCCTCTCAAATATTGTGACAACAATATCAAAAACAAACCAAGAAATTACTAAAACACTCTCTGAAGATCGGTATCACTTCTGTTAGAAACCGCTGATATAATTATATTGCTAATCATAGCGTCTGACTCATGGTAAACACATCATAAATGTTGACTACTCTTATTATTTTTATTCGTCATGAAATGAAGAGAGTAAAGTGTAATAAGAAAATACTAAATAGTTACCGTTGGGGCCAATTGTAGTTCACTGTCGCCCCAACGGCAGCGGGAGGGAGACGGATGACAACGGCGCAGAAGTGTAGTTAGCATTTTTCCTTGGTTCTTCCTCATTGAAGCAGTGAAAAATCACAGTTCAGTGAGATTTAGAAAAGATTTATTAAAGGTATATTTCATAAAGACAAAGCATACCCCAAGGAGGCACACGGTTTCAGCGATGAGAGCTGAAACAAAGTGCTGTAATAACAACTACAACAAGAAGACAAAAAGGGCCTAGAAGTGGGAATGCCTGCATTATATTTGGGCTATGATGGGTAGTTCCACAGACATTCTTAGATGATCTGCAAGTGAGGTCATTTTGGTTGACACTTGGCTGCTATATAACTCTTTGCCTAGTGGGCATGTGCTTGCACAGAATTCTACTATCATTGGGGTATTTTTTGGGCGATCTCTAGGCTGTGCCCTTATTCCTTTGTTCCCCTTGTCACTCGTGTCTGACTAGCTACCTAACAAAATGACGTACATCTTTGCTATCTTGTTTCATATTAGATTTGAAAAAGAATATATTCTTTAGGAATAATGGGAGAAAATCCACATCCTCTAACAAGTTGTGCTCATGTAGGGAGTTTATGATATGATGGAAAACTCAGCTGATTAAATTCCAATTGTGAGGCTGAATAACTTAATACCAAACCAAAAAATAAACCCATGATATTAGCTGACATGGTTGAAATGTCATGACCCTTGAGCCACTAGATATTTGACTTCTCTACATCTGTATATTTGTTTTAAGGCTACAGTAGATACCTTCTGGAATTGAGCAAAATGGTTCTAGAAAGAGTTCTGACCCTTGTGCCAGAGTCTCCAAGGTTTCTGATTAGACTCAGAAATGATGCTGTTAAGAAATTTAACTCTCACCTGTGTAATTATGTCATGTGTATGTACACAATTATATGTATGTATGATGTGTAAGATCCCTTTTAGTCCAAGTCCGATATGCTTTACAAATTATTAAACCATGTAGGCATAGAACAATACCTATTTCTAGTTGTAGTTTATTGACAAATACTTGTTCTGATTTTATATTTTCCCATTGTGGGCCATGAAATTCAAGATTTGATTAAAATTTAGCTCTCAGGTTAAGTGATCATGTTTTTCTCTATTATTATAAACTATTTTTCCAATTGAAAGTACTGTGGCTGTATAGAATAGCCTTCATAAAGTAGCTTAATAATTACCAATTTTATACCTAACACTAAATTAAGGTGACATCTCTCAGCGGCTATGGTCTAGGATAAGAATAATGGAAGTATTTCCCTATAGGTGTAACACAGGGAAGTCAGATATGATAATAAACTTGGGAGAAAGTCTTTAATATATTTATAAAGCAACATATCTCAAGTCAAGATCACAGGAATGTAAAGTGGTTGCCTGTGTCTGTGAGCCAGTATGTCCCACTCCAAAACCTTTATTTTAAGAACATGAATGAACTATCCAGGAAAGCATTTAGGATGATTAGGGATATAGAAATCATCTCTTAAAAAAGAAAAAATAGCATGACCTCAAAACTTTAATAATTGTCTTCAAATATTTAAAGGACTATGATAAGGAGAAATACACTTGTATTCTTTCTGTATGGCTCCCAAAGGAAGCCAGATGTTAAAAGAACAGGTTTCAATTTAAAAAAAAAAGAAAAATAAAAAGACGAATAAAATTTTAAAATTTCCCATTATACATTTTGATGTATCAAATGCAAATCTCTATATGAATTCACAGTGGGAGAAAGAGAATTAGATAGTAAGCCTAAATGACAACTGCATTAGCTATTGTAATCTCCTTTTGTGTGGTCAGATTAAGTCTGTCAGGACACTCTACACAGTGAGCTCTGTGTATGTTGATAATCTTCCACTTATTTTAAAAGATGAAGTGATGAAGAAGGACAAACACAGAAAAAAAAAATCATGGAGATGTAAAGCACAATGTGGGGAATGTAGTCAATAATATAACTATGTATGATGTCAGATAGATGCTAGACTTACTGGGTGGATCACCTCATAAATTATACAAATGACTAATCACTGTGCTATACACATGAAACTAATATAATATTGAATGTCAACTGAAAAATAATTGAAATATGTATTTCTTAAAATTTTGAATGTCACTAGGAGGGTATTCATGCCATACTATTTTATAAAGCTAATATAAGGGAAAATGATCTCTGATTATTCCATCAGTCACAATTTCTGCTGACTTATAACATTTATACATATTCAGTTTTTCTTCAGTCTTTAAATTTCACATGTTAATTTTAATCTAAAATTTTAAAAAATATGATACTATCTATTTTTTATTATAACATCATCACTGGTCTATTATACTGTAAATATTGTTTAAATACGTTCACGCAAAGCAAAGAGAAACCCATCAGCCTCAGTATCAGATCTGGTCCGAAGCTTTCTTTCCTTACTACATGCCAAAGCTAGAGTGTTCTCAGTTTTTGTTTGCAGACTTTGTATTCAGATATTTTTAAATAATATATTTCATAGTTTGCTTTAATTAATTTGTTTCTTGTGCTACCTTTGATCTGTATGCCTGAGAGTTGTCTTTACTTCTTTTTTTTTAATTCATGCATTGTAAAAATGGGCCAGTCTACAGGATTTACTCTCTCAGTCTTGATTTCCAAAAAAGCACTGTAAATAATAACTCTTTCCTAGAAGATGGGGTTTCCAGATTAACCACAGATGTCAGGTTAAATTGGAATTTCAAATAACAACTCTATTTCAATAATATATCATGAAATATTTTATGAGACACACTTATGCTAAAATAATATTTTTCTTCAAAGCTATCTAAGTCCAAATTTCAGTGGACATTCAGTGTTTTATTTGCTAAAGCTGGCAACCATATTAGGAGGGAAGTTTGGATAAAAAATTTCACGGGGAACGCATTTTGTTGCTCCTCATTATCTCATTCAGAATTCATGGCCTGAGGAAAGACCTGGTATCACTTCCCAAGTCTAGTTCATCAGGAGAAATACAAAGATCAGTATTCTAAACACCCTCGAGTTATCAAAACTGCATCCACTTCTCCCAGTTTAACCACCCAGGACTTTCAGTGGTTTAAAGAAATTGTTCAGTTAATGGAAAATAGAATGGTGCTTTAACCTCAACCCCAAGACTTTAGCCTATTTTTCCTCTTGTGGCAGATACTTCAATGTCTATTAGTAGGACCAAATCTTAAGGTAATCTAGAAACATCTACAAGAAGTCAATTACAAGCTCCCCTTGGTTAATTCATTCCTGAAATCTTTTACTAAATAGAGAGGATATTTTATAATCAATCTATTGAAAATAATTTTTGACAACATGTAGGCTAGAGCAGTTTTAGTGACTCTGAAAATGTTAATTCAAAATAGAACCAGTTTCCACCTAGCTATGTTCCTCCTCCTTTGAATCCCAGGGATAGAGGCTGCTCATGTATGGATCTCCATCCCCTTTTGCCTGCTGTATCTACTGGCTGTGATGGAGAATTGTGCCCTTGTGCTCGTCATCAAGACAGACCCTAGTCTTCATGAATCCATGTATCTCTTCCTTTGCATGTTCTCTGTGAAGGAACTACTGCTTTGTAGTACTCTGCTTCCCAAGATCTGCAGCCTTTTCTGGTTCAATGACAGCAAAATTAACTTTAAAGATTGCCTCATCCAGATATTCTTCATCCACTCTTTGTCCACCATGGAGTCAGATCTCTGATGGTCATGGCCTTTGACCAGTATGTGGCCATCTGAGACCCTCTGAGAGACTTCACAATCCTGACACTTAGATAATCATGGCTTTGAGTTTGGCCATTGTCCTATGTGGAGGTATCCTGCCAACTCTTCATCGTCTCTTATTGATATGGCTTTCCTACTGCAAAACCAATGACATTGCCCACACCTACTGTAAATTTATGGCCCTGATCAAACTGGTCTGTGCCAATACCAAGATCCACAGATCTTATGGCTTAATTCTTGCCTTCTTTACTGGAAAGCTGGACTTCATATTGAATATATGCTCATATATTCTCATTCTTCATGCCATGTTTAACTTTCCATCCAGGGTGGCCAGATTTTGAGCACATGTGGCTCTCATCTTTGGGTCATCTTAGTGTTTTATACACCCACCTTTTTCTCCTTTATCACCCACAGATTTGGTCATAGCATAGCTCCACACATTCACATCTTTATAGCCAATATTAATCTTTTTATCCCTCCTTATGATGAATGCTGTCGTCTATGGTGTCAAAACCAAAAACATTCGAGAGAAGTTTCTCAGAGTCTTCATAAATACATGTTTCCATTGCTAAAGTTTTTTTAAATTAACCTGCAAAACAGGTGATACCATAAAACTATGACTTTTTTTATATTTAAGTAAATTGACATTACTTAAGACAATTAAAATTTTCCAGATAAACATTGGATTATAGTTTCTCAAAATTACTACAGCCACTATGGAAAACAGTTGGGAGGTTTCTCAAAAATTTAAAAATGGATCTTCCTTTTGACCCAGCAATTGTACTTCTGGATATTTATCCAAAGAAAATCAAAACAATAATTCCTAAATATCTATGTGCTCCAATATCCAAGATATGGAAGCAACCTAAATGCCCATCAATAGACAATAGGATAAAGAAGTTATGGTTCATATATATAATGGAATATTACTCAGCCAATGAAAAAATGAAATCCTATCATTTGTAATGACATAGATGGACCTAGAAGTTATTATGCTGAGTAAAATAAGTCAGACAGAGAAAGATAAATACCATATGATTTCACTTATATGTGATTCTAAGGAACAAAAAGAACAAACTAAACAAAAACAGACTCACAAATATAGTGGACAATTTGATGAAGGACAGAGGGGAGAGGGGTTATGGGGCTGGGAGAATGGAGTGAAGAATTAAAGAAATACAAATTAATAGTTGATAGATGGTCACGGTGATGGGGAGCACAACATAGAGAATATAGTTAACATTAATAGATTGGCTAGATAGAAAACCAGAGACGATAAGGAGCAATTAGGGGATTGTTTTATAAACTACATAAATTTCTAACCAATGTACTGTATACTTGAAACTAATTTAAAAAAATGTATCGTTAATACATGAAATAGAGTAGGTCCTGGTAATTATACACTATTTTATGAGAGACGTCTATTTTCAGTACAGCGCCATTTCTTAATTTATGTCATTTTTTAATTAATTCAAGCATCTATAATCAAGTTCAGAATATAAAAGTGATTAGTTTATATATATATATATATATATATATATATATATATATATATATGTAATGAAAAGTGTTCATTCTATCATTTGTTGACACAGGTACTACATGTTGACTGGGAGTTACTGAAACACAGGTGCCAGTAAAAATTCGTAGATGGCAGCATTTTATTCCTCCTCTTTATAGCAGGTAATAAGCTAGGAACAGAAAGCAGATAATCAGGGGCAAAGTATGTATCTGAAAATTTTAAATTTTCTTCTATTGTACAGAAATTGGGACTACAGTTGAGACTAGGCTTATCATATATTCTTTGGTATTTAAAAAAAATTAGCTTATAATATAGTCTTTGATCTTATATAACCAATATAGAAGTTTTGTACAAGTAAGTATGTGCCACAGCTAGAATTTAGGTGATGTTTGCTTCAAGAATAATATACACTTTAGAAAATCTTAGTTTGGAAAAATATATAAAATAAAGGGAAAGGAATAGAAATAGAAAATTATGGTGGTCAACTGAAAACCTACATACAAATTTCCCATCCAACAAGACTATTCTTCATCAAAGTAGCTATTTAAGAAGTAGCTATTTAATCATTTATCAAAATGTTATTCTATTTAAGAAGGAACGTTAATTTTTAGGAGAATTTCAGCATCTGTTATTTTTTCTAGTTTTATTAAGAAATAATTGACATACATCATTGTATAATTTTAAGATGTACAGCATGATAGTTTGACTTACATATATTGTGAAATGATTACCATAATAGGTTTAGTTGACATCTACTATCTCATAAAAATATAACAAAAAAGGAAAAATTTTCTCCTTATGATCTACTCTTATAAGAACATTCCATATACCATATAGCAACGTTATCTGTAGCCATCATGTTGTTCATTACACCCCTAATACTTATAACGAGGAGTTTGTACATTTAGCTACTTTCCTCCAATTCCCCATTCCTCAATCTTATACATTGCTTGTTGTTAACTTGGCTTTATATAATATAAATCATCTCAATTTATTCATGATGACAGTTAAAAGAGTATATTAGAATTGAGAGAATGTAGGTAGTTTTAACTTTCAGAAAATGAAATTTATATTTTAAATATCATTTATTATACACTTAACTTGAATTTCACTTTACGACTATGAAGAAGTATTAAGTGTTATGGATAAATCCAATTTCAATATCTAATCTTTTTTGATTTTCACAAATTTAGCATGTTATCTGTATCAGATTTTATTCAGCTCATTCTTTGTCACAAACATTCCATTTATTTTTAATTTGTTTTATTAATCTACATATCTATATATCATCTATGTATCTACTTACTTAGGTAAATTTTAGTTTAGAACAGTTTAGGCTCATAGCAAATTGAGAGGACATTACAGAGTTTTTTATACTCTCTGATATACTCCCACACATACATAGCCTTCCCTACAATTAGCACCAAAAGGTGGTACATTTCTTACAATCACTTAAAATATTTTGGCATATCCTTATCTCCAAAAGTCCATAGTTTACATTATGGTTAAGTCTTAGTATTGTACATTCTATGGGTTTTGACAAGCGTATCATGACATGTGTCCATTATAATAGTATAATATAGAATTGTCTACTGCAGTAAAAATTTTCTGTGCTATACCTACCTATTCATCCTTTCTTTCCCCTAGCCCTTAAAGTCACTGATATTTTTAATATCTTCATAGTTTTGCCTTTTTCAGAATGTCATAGAATTGTAATCATATAGAATATAGCCTTTTTCAGATTGATATCTTTCATTTAAAACTCCTTTATGTCACACCATGGCTTGATAGCTCATTTATTTTTAAGGCTGAATAGTATTCTATTACCTAAATTTACCACCATTTATTTATCCATTCACCTTCTGAGGGACATCTTAGTTGCTTCCAAGTTTTGGCAATTATGAAAAAAGCTACTATAAATAGTCATTGTAAAGATTTTGATTGCCACATGGACAATGTTCTATGAACAGCTCTTGATTGAACAACAAAAAACTGCTTGGTTTATGGATGGCAGTGCCAAGATGAATGGACAACATCCCATTTGGAACGCTGCTACATTAAGACCAGTGCATGGAAAGACTATCATTGAAGAAAGTAAACATAAATCAACTCAATGGGCTGGACTGCATGCAGTTTCCTAGCAGTAATGGAAGATTTGAGCAATGGTAAAGCCTCTGTGTTTGTGTTTTTACTGACTCATGGGCAGTAGCCATCAACCTAGCTGTATGATCAGGTAGACAGGCAATGGAAAACTGGGGTAATAAAGAATTACCTGTGTGGAACATAGCCCTATGGATTCACTCTGGGGTTTGAAGGATACATTAAAGTAGGATATATTGACGCCCATCAGAAAAATTACTTCAAGGTTCGGTTGGTGATTGAAACCACAATATAAACCTTTTTGTGTACTCCCTTGAGGTGGCCACCTTGGTCCATGAACAGTTTGGACATAAGGGGGCAGCAGCAATGCAAAGATGGGCTAAATACAAATGAATTTTACTGCACTTTGCAAGGCACGAAATAGCAACAATTGTTACATCTGAAAACAAGAGAGGAGAAACTGCAGCCAGTTGATGTCTTGGGATTGCTCGTTGGTGTGAAAAAACCTCTTCACACATTGGAGTTAGTATTAGAATCTGTATCTTCCAATCATTTCTTAACACACTTTTCGTTATTTAATTATCTATCAAAAGTCACCTCTTCAAAAGCACTTTCTTTGACTAATCAACTTAAGTCAGTCACTCAAATCATTTATCAAAATGTTATTCTATTTAATTTCTCTGTACATAGTATTTAAAATGTTAATGATATGAATCCCCTTATTAGTGGATAAGATTCTTGAGAGAAGGGACAGTATTGTTTTTCCAGTCCTGTTTTCAAAGCATTTAGCATAGACTAGGTACATAGTAATTATTTAATGAATATTTACTAATCATCAAATTGTTATAATCATACATATACACAAATATACATAAGTGTGTATAATTGTATTTTGTTTGTAATATATGATATCACCATGCTACTTATAGGTATAGCAATTTTTTGAATCTGTGCATATATGCAATGTATATATAAGCATAAATGTGAATGCATGTATATATATGTGGATGCATAAGACTATACACACACACACACACACACACACTCACACATATGAATATTTTGTGCACATATTCGGGGCTGGAGAGAAGGAGAGAGAGGGAGGGAGAACCATACATGTAAAGTCGGAGACAGTTTCACAGAGATCTATTTTTTACTTTATTTCTTTGTTGCTTTCTCAGCTAAGTGCGCTATATGACTACATTCTTCATTTTAACTGAAGTAGTTTTAGTTGAACTAATTTTAACAGAACTAATGTGGGCAGAGGCACTTGAGTAAACGAACTATTTCTTTAAAAAGTACCTTTAATCTACTCAAATCCAATATTGCTACCAACTGACATCATGTGATAGAGAAAATGTGTACTCACTCAGGTATCACTTACACTTACTAAGACGCTTACCAGAAGGCGAAAAACATCTGTTGCAGAATTTGAACCCCTGGGACTGTTCCCAAGTGGGTTATAAAACCTGCGATGAGACTTCTTAGCAGCGAGGGATTCAAATCTCTGAGTTCTTGTCTTTGATTCGACACAATACAGTTAATCCAGAGGCATAGAGAAATCATCTATGTTCACTCAAGCCAAAGAAGTGATAGGCAGTGATGAGGGAACTGTAGCATACTACTTTAAGGAAGAGTTTCCTAGAGATGAGGAATAAATATTCAAAATTACTGTGGATTCTAGAGAATCGGCTGTGCCAAAAACAGATTGAGAATACGGAGCAGAGAATGGCAACGTGGTCCCTCTGAAGATAAGTTAGAGACTTCTCCGGACTGCCTCATATGGACAGGTAAACCATTGTAGTCTTGCCACGTGTAAGCCACTTGCAATGTTAGATCAGGATGCCCTGGAGGTTTTCCTTAAGCATCCTTACAGGATTTTTAGTCCACTAGTCAACTGGTATTCACTTTGGAAAAAGGAGTGTATGCAGGGACATTCTCTGTGCTTGAGAATAATTCATAAGGAATAACATACTGACCACTAGTTTCACAATGAACATCTTGATATCAACTGAGATGTTGGAATAGAAAAAGTTTAGGATTATTTTATGGATTTGCTATAAACCATGTTAATCCATAAATCCACATTTATAAAATAAAATAAATAAGAACATCTGTCATTATTGTTTTTGGGTACTCTGCAATAATCGTTCACAATAAAAACTGTGAAAAACATTAATGCTTTCTTTATTTTGATTGTATATGTAGAAGATCAAAGGTGAAGTTTTGGAGTGAAACAAGAATGTGTTATCTCCTCCTCGTACATGCTGATCATGTGACTTTGGAAGAATATTTAGCTTACGTAAAGTATAAGTTTCTTCTTTTATAATTTAAGAGTGATAATGGTGACTTCATCATACTTTATCCAAATCAGCAATTGAGCAGTGACTAAGGACTCAGCATTTTTGTGATACATATTATGTCAGGAAAAGTGGAAACTGTTGCTAACTTTAAATCTTGATGATTGATTGAGAGCTCACCATCTTTCTTTCCTAAGGTGTCATCCACATTCTTAGGTGTAGTAAGAAGCATATGCACCCTAGTTAGTATCTCAATATAAAAATTATAAAAAGAAAGATTTAATACTTACTCCTTGGGGAATATATATCCATATATAGAGAGAATAAATTAATGTCTCAGAGCATTCCAGATTATATATTTGTATCATATCTAAAGGACTAACCATTAAATTTTTCATATATTCATGTATGTATGTATGTATGTATGTATGGTTTTTTTTTTCAGCATTGCCATGTTAGGATGTAAGGAAACTGATATTTATCCAGATTTTCATTTAGCCTGATTATAACAGATGCAGAACACCTAGTATCAAGCTGAATGCTCTGAAGTGTCTGAGCATAAGGCACAGTAGTAGCAGTTAGAGAAGATAGTCTCTACCCCAAATACCTCTTAATGAGATTAATAGCAGGCAATGAGGGATGAAATACTTCCAATTTCAGAGAAGCTCACCAAGGGGAACTTTATATTTGAATACATTTGCTTGGTTGTAGTTTTACACTGAGTAATTCCATATTATATATTTATCAGAGTATATGTGCATTTGATTACTCTAGGTACAAAGGAGAGAAACAGAGCAGGAGTATGTCCTCATGCAGCCATAATCACCATGCTTGACTTTAACTCCACTGCGTTTGCAAGTCCCAGTACCTTCATCCTGATGGGCATACCTGGTCTAGAAGACATACATATTTGGATATCTATCCCTTTCTTCTCAATGTATATTGCTGCCCTCGTGGGAAACGTACTCATTCTTTTTATCACTAAAACTGAGGCTGTTCTCCATGAACCAATGTTCTATTTTCTTTCTATGTTGGCTATCACAGACCTCATCTTGTCAACCTCCATTCTTCCGAAGATGTTGGGTATATTCTGGTTCAAGTATCATGAAATCAACTTCCATGGCTGCCTCACTCAGATGTTTTTTATCCATGCTTTCTCTGGGGTAGAGTCAGGGCTTCTTGTGGCCATGGCCCTTGACCGATATGTGGCAATCTGCAATCCTCTGAGACACTCATCCATTCTCACAAATTCTGTGGTGACTCGGGTTGGCATAGTGGCACTTCTACGTGGGTTAGTGCTAATGACACCACATCCATTTCTGGTACGGAGGTGGCCGTATTGCCGGACCAATGTTGTCCCCCACACATACTGTGAGCATATGGCTGTGGTAAAATTGGCTTGTGCCGACATTTCCATCAATAGTATTTATAGTTTGGCAGTCATTATCTTAATTGTTGGGACTGATGTGGCATGCATTTCTCTGTCTTATATACAGATACTCTATACTGTATTCAATCTTCCTTCTAAAGATGCCAGATTGAAGACCCTCAGCACTTGTGGGTCCCATGTTTGTGTCATCCTCACCTTCTATATCCCTGCTCTTTTCTCCTTCCTCACCCACCGTTTTAGTAAGCATATACCACAGCACATCCACATTCTGTTGGCCAATATGTACTTGTTGGTACCCCCTATGCTGAACCCTATCATTTATGGAGTAAAGACCAAACAGATTCGAGAAAGTATTGTACGATTATTCGTATCTAAAATCAACTGAGAATTCTGGGATCTACTTTTCTACTTATTCTCCTCTCCCTTTAAGTCTTTGGTATAAATTTCTTCTATTTTAAGGTCAGCAAAACCAGGAATTAGCATCTCAATTCTTCTACTTATTATTCTGTATGTGAAGTTATATACAATTTCAACTATCTGTGTGAAACATTTGTGAAACAGAAATAATAATATCTATGTTAATGTTAATGATTACAAAGTGTTTAGCACTGTTTCTAGCATATTTAAGCACTCAATAAAGGTAAGATTATTTCAATATTATCCCTCCTCTGTGTATGTATTTGCTCAGTGTCTTTTTGAAACATGTTTATTAGTTTATAAGATTAACCAAATGAGAACAAAAGAAACAAAATTACATCCCCTAGTGGAGTTTATAACAAATAAAAAAAAAGTGGTAAGTAAAAGTAAGTAATGTGCACTTAGTATTTAATGCTATAAATTTTAGTCTAATCCACTTTTTAGTTGCATCCTACATCTTTTCACTGTTACTTTTCTCTATACTTCTCCTATTGGATACTAAAATAGGAATCTTGAATTCTCCAAATATAACTGCAAATTTGGTTATATTTCCTTTTAATTTCATGTTTTTCTTCATGTGATTTGAAGCTCTGCAATTAAGTGCATATGCATTTAGTATGCTTATGTCTTCTTAGAGAATTGATTATTTTATTCTATAATGTCCATGTTTATTTTCAAAGTATTCCTTATTCTAAATTCTACTTTGTCCTTTGTTAATACAACCACTTTGGCTTTTTTTAAATACTGCTTGAATGATATTTATTTTTATTTTTATTTTTATATTTATTTATTTTTTTTTAACTTACCTATGTATTTATGTTTAAAGTGGATCTTTGTACATACCATATAGTTAGGTCTTGCTCCTTTATCCAATCTCACTATCTCTATCCTAAATTGCTGTGTTTAGACCACTTCCATTTGATGCAATTAGTGATACTCCCTCTCTTCCTTCAATGTATATTGCTACATTGAAGGAAGGGAGGGAGAAAATAGGGGCTTCATGCATAATCTCTAGAACCAACCCTTCCTTTCTTCCTCCTTCCTTCACTCCTTCCCTCTCTCTCTTCTTTTTTCCTTCCTTCCTTCCTTCCTTCCTTCCTTCATCTTCCTTCCTTCCTTCCTTCCTTCCTTCCTTTCTTCCTTCCTTCCTTCTTTCCTTCCTTTTCCCTTCCTTCCTTTTTTTTCTTTTGTTACTTCTATAACTAGCTATATCACAGCTGGGTTCCTACCCACTAATCAATGGAAGATAAGAACATAGGAAAAATCTTTTTGAGAATTTACATGATACTAGTCACCTCTTCAAATTTTGACTCACTGTTTCAACTTGCCTGATTTGCTAACTTTATAGAATCCTGAGATAACTGTTTTTGTATTTTTCCCAAATTTTAGTTTTTATCTGTGGGAGACATTGATTGTAGTGCACTCATAGCATCTTGTCTACACTGGACTACCTTACTAATAAAAAGTTTTAATTATAAATATAATGTAATAGTTAGAGATAACTGATATAGAAAAAAAAAACAAAGATAGGTAAATGGGGGGGGTGTTGTGTATGTGACAGAAGGTATATTTATATTTATTGTTGTCAGGAAAAGTATCACTTGGCAGGTGAAAATGTTCGAAGGCAATGAAGGGTTTATTTAACAAGGAAATCTCAGATGAAATAATATTCTAGGCTGAGGAAATAGAAAAGCAAAAGCTCTAAAATTTTCACTGTCCAGGAACTCTGAAAGAAACAAGAAAGCCCATATACTTTGAGAATAATATGAAAAAAAGAGAAGAGTAGGACAAAAAGTTCAAGGATATTTTAGGTACCAAACATTTAGAACACCTGGGTAACACTAACGTCTTTGGTTTATATTATGAGTAAGAATGGCAGTCATTAGTATTTTTTTTTAATGCTTTTACAACTTTATTCATGTCTGACATACAACGAGAACAAATTTAAAGTGTATAATTTAATATATTTTGCCATATGTATTCACATGTGAAATAATTATAATAATAAAGATTATAAATATATCTTTCAGCCTTTCGAATTTCCTCATGTACCACTGAAACACATACCTATCACCCTTCTGGATTCTGGCTTTGGATATTACGAATAAACCAGCTCTAAATACTTGTGTACAAGACTTCGTGTGAACATAGGCCTATGTTTACCATATATAAAATCACCTGTTAGTAATGATCGATTTTAGCAAATTTACATGTTACAAGGTTAATATACAAAAGCCAATCTTTTCCTTATATAACAATAACAAAAATTGGAATTTGAAATTAAAAACACAATACAAATTACATTAACAACTATAAATAAATACTTAGGTATACATCTTTAAAAATATGTACAATATCAATCTGAGAGAAACTACAAAACTCTAAAGAAACATCAAAAAAATAAGCAAACAAAGAAATACCACATGCTTATGAGTAGGAAGACAATATTGTCAAGATGTCAGTTCTTCACAAACTGACCTACAGATTTAATACAATCTCAATGAAAATTACAGCAAATGATTTGTGAATATTGAAAGCCTGATTTTACAATTTATATGGAAAGGAAAAAGACTCAGCATAGCCACATAATACTGAATAAAAATAATAAAATTGGATAACTGACATTACTGGATTTTAAGAATTAAAATAAAGCTATAGTAACTAAGAAAGTATGATGTTGGCAAAAGAATAAATGAATACATCAATGAAACAGAATAGAGAGCCAAAATATAGACCCATGTAAATATAGTCAATAATCTTTGACAAAGGAGCAAAGGTAATATGACGAAACAAAGATTGACTTTTCAACAAATGATATTGGAACAGTTAGACATCTACATGTAAAAAATTAAAAAAAAGTAAAATGCATGCCAATGAAGTCTTCTTTTTTATCAAACCTGTACGTAAATTCTGCTACTGACACGGAGAGCAATATTGCCCCTCACATTTTTTACTTGGCTCTACAATCTTTGGTCACTTTCAATGAGAAAAATAGTATGATATATTGCAAGTCAAATTACATAAAGGAACTATTGAGGGTGAGTTTAGGAGATTCTGATAAAAGCTAAGTAATGCCTCAGTGCATTTTACATAGTTTCAGTTTTAGGCACCTTGAGAAATGGATAGCAAACAGTTAGCCTGAAAGAATGTATCAATTTACAAATATATTTGGGTCACACTTTTTTCACAAATACTCTTACAACTTGGTCCTTAATTTGCTTTGTCCTGACCCCATAAATGACTGGATTTAAACAAGGAGGAATAGCCACATACAGATTGGCTAGGAGAATGTGAATGTAGCGAGGAACATTTCTACCAAACCGGTGAGTCATAAAGGAGAAAAATGCTGGGGTGTAAAAAGCTAGGATGACACAGACATGTGAACCACATGTGCTAAGTGCTTTGAGTTGGGCATCCCTGGAAGAAAGGCGGAAAACAGCTCTTAAAATCTGAACATAGGAAAGGGCAACGAGAATCAAGTCAAAGATGAGGGTAGCAATGGTAAATAAGCCATAGATGATGTTGACTCTTATGTTAGCACAGGCAAGACGGGCAATTCCCATGTGTTCACAGTAGGTATGGGGAATAATATAGTGTCCACAGAAGGGCAATCGTTTGAGAAGAAAGCAAAAGGGGGCGGCAAGAAGAGCTGGCTTCCCAACTGCAACAGAGGCCATGATGGCTACCACTTTGTTGGTGAGAATAGTGGTATATCTCAGTGGATAACAGATGGCAACAAAGCGGTCAATTGCCATGGCCAGAAGTACATCAGACTCCATACCCGTGTAGGTGTGGATAAAGAACATTTGCATGAGGCAGCCTTCAAAGCTTATTTCCCTAAAGTTGAACCAGAAGATGGCCAGTATCTTGGGGATGGTAGAAGTGGAAAGGCCTAGATCAATACATGAAAGAAGAGCCAGAAAGTAGAACATGGGTTGATGAAGACTCTGCTCAGTCTTGATCACAAGCAGGATTGTGATATTCCCCACAAGTGCTATCAGGTAAACAACAAAGAAAGGGAAGGCAATCCAGATATGGAAAGCTTCCAGACCAGGTATACCCAGCAGAAGGAAGGCAGAGGGATGTGAAGCAGTATCATTGACAGAGGACATCTTCCTGAGAACTCTTGGAAAATACTCTCTTGTCTTCTTCGGTATTTCTGGGGAGATATAAGGGCATATATAATGGTCAGATATCACTGTATATGATAACATTCTGATTAAACTCTTAAGAACGTAATAGAAGGGAATTTGAGAGCAATTAACTATCAAAGATATTAAAATTATTGCCCATAAAATTTAATATTCCATGGGGAAGTGGCAGTTAGAAACAATCTTTTCTAATGGTAGTGGGGTGTAGTGATTAACGCTTATCTTTAGCTCATTCTTTTGTAAAATGCTCTCTACATATGCTAGTTTCAACTGAGAACCCTTTCAGTAACCAGAACTTGTGTAACTTTCGAGTTACCTTAGCTGAGCAGATACATAAGAGTAAACTCCCCAAAATGTTATTTTAAAATAGGACATGAAATTAAAATAGAAAGAAACTTTGATATGATGGTCAAGAAATATCCATTTACAAGGTTCATCTGCATGTCATATTATCCACTCTGCAGGTATTATTTTTCTGTTTATTTGCTCTCTCAAGACTGTGGTTATAGCTGTTTTTAAAGAAATTGTGCTTTTATGCTGTAGTTGATGAATGAATGGTTAGTATTTTTCTTTAACAGTCAATAAAGCTGTAATTCATCATATAAAAAAATAATGCAAAAAATGATAATCTTAATAGAGTTAGAAGTAGTCATTAATTTAAGATTCATGTATGATATTGAAAAAAACCTTTCAGTATACAAGGCAAAAAAAAATAAAATAAAACTTATTCAATTTTGTGAAAGGAATCTATGAAAAATCTCAATATCAACTAATATCGATTACATATATTTAATATTTTACTGGATGTTCTAACAAGGTCAATATGTCAATAAAAAAGAAATAAGAAGGCACTAATATTGGAATGAAATATTGAAATAATGTATATGAACATCTACAAAAAAATCAAAGAATTTAGAACCAATCATTTTGCTCATCTATTACTCAGGTAAAAGCATCAATACTTTTTCTGTATGCTATTAGCAAACAAATAAAAATTAAAATTTAAATTATAATTTTGTAAAAATTTACAATACCACTTACAATGGCATAAAAAATCTGGAGAACTTAACGACAAGCACTTACAAAACATGAAAGAAATTAAAAAGAAAAAAAAGTTTTAATTATATAGCATATCCATGGTTTGGAAGACTGAAATATATTAAGATGTCGATTCTTCCTTAATTGATCAATACATTTAGAACAGCTTCAAACAACACCAAGAAATTTAAGTATATTCTAAAATAATTGTAGGAATACCCTAACTATATTGGAAAAAGAATAACAAAACTGGGACTTATAATACAGGACTTCGAACTTATCAAACTATAGTAATCAAGGCAAAGTGGCATTTGCACAATGATAGGTAAATAGAACACAATAGAGAAAATAACTATCTTCCACGGGCCATATTTCTCCATATATAATACTGAAATAATAATAAATAATTTACAAGTTTAGTTTAGGAATAATAAACAAATATAGAGCAACATTAGGAGGTCAAAATAAATTAGGAAATTCTAATAACATAAGTACTAAATTATTTAAATTTTTCTACCAGTTGGTGTTACATTGTTATTACAATATTTGTGTTAACTACTAATTAGGAAAAAATTTAAAGCAATTTATAGAAATTAAATTGAGATAAGATTATTGCTCAAAGATCCTGCATATGTATGGATTGGGAAATGTTTAGAAAACTGTGGAATTGGTTTTGTAAATGATGAGTCAAGGCATTAAAAGTAATTTCTTTTCAATAGCTTTGGAAATCCGATTTTTAATCTGGTACTTTTTACCATCATGTTATCTTGTCATGAACTGTGAAATATTTATCTTGAGAGATGAATGGAGGACATAGAGATATTCAAAGTTAGGTAAAGTTCTGCAAGAATGGTGACAGTAAAAGAAGGCATGAGCAGATTGAAGATCAAGATATAATCACAATATGCAAAAGAAAAAGTGGTTGAATAGCAAAGATTTAGAGAAAAACAGACAACAGAAAGTTAAAAAGGTATCTGTATATGCATACACACACATACACAACTTATCTAAATATTTAAGAACAAGATTTAATAAAATCTTTCTTGGAGTAGAATCTGAGTCTATGTAAATGATTATCTTCTTACACTCTGGGCTCACTGATACCTTCCATGTAAGTTTTCCTTTTTTTTTTTCCTTCGTTCTGGTTATGTATTTTATCTCTTCAACTAAATCTCAATAAAATAAGCACAGTAAAATGGCTCCTGCCTTAACTGTTCCTTTCTGCCCCCAAGGTCAGACTTACCAGCAAAACTTTCTGGATGAGCTAGTTCCCCAGCCCCACCCAGAATGTTTCCATTTTCACCCACTCTGACTGAAATGAAAGATTTATACAAACGGTGCTCTCTGGAGAACAGAAGTGCCCAGAGGCACTGAGCTAGACGCCTCATATGAAGTATAATATCATTGATGATTTTTTTTTTTTAAAAAGTCCTAATTCTGAAAGCTGATTACCAAGCTTGGAATGACGCATAATGCATTGTCTTTTCTCTAGGCAGGAGAGGCTATGAGAAGGCCTTACCTTCCACTGTTTTTCCTCGAGATCACTCTAGTTCTAACTTTCCTCTCATAGGCCCCACAGATATGTCCAGGTCACAGAGAACCTGGGAGAATTTAACATAATGGTTTGGCAAGTCATTTGGGCTTTTTCTTTTTGTTACCCTATTGTTTATATTGCTCTGATCTGACCAATTCCTCCAAAACTTACCTACCTTTTTGCTCCTACCCAGTTCAAAACACAATTCAACCTTAAATTTAAACCTCATAAAAAACTTGAAGCCCAACTAGGATCCATCATTTTACAGACTATTCATTGGAACTTAGGTGGGTGATATAATATAATAAAACAAAGACCAGTTGTTTTGAGCACAAATTCTCTCTCTTCTTTCTGGTTCTTATTAACGGTACAATTAGATAGGGTTTAATTTACTGGGAAAAAAAGACAGAAGTCTAGGGAATAAAGTGTAAGATAAAGGAAACTGGCTAAATGGATGGACTTAAAGAGAGACTGCATGTGCTTGAATCCTATCTCTCCTACCTAATGGATATATGAATTTGGGCATAAAAATTATCTCTGGATCTCTAGTTCCTCCATTAAAATGAGCAGAATAATACTCAGTACAAAATATTGTAGTAAATATTTTTTTAAAAACTACTTGTATAGCACTTAAAATGTTTTCTGATATAGTAAGAAATTTGTAACTATTTATGGGTAATAATCTGAGCAATTTAGCTAAGAATATTCCTACGTTAGGATATTACATGGAAACTCATATTGATCAGAGTTGCCATGGGGATGTTTCCTAGAATTCATTCTTGGAGTTATTGGGGAGTCGATAAGTGACATAATCTTCCTTGCCTAGATTTATTGCAATAATGAATAAAACATGAGTCAAATAAATGGATTACAGAACATTAGCATTCTGATTGAGTAAAAGTTGTGTAGTCTTTCTTGGCTTAGTTATGCATCTAAGCAAGTAATTTGGGCTTTCTAGCAATTTTGGCCCTCTTTATCCCGTAGATTGAATGTACCTCAGAACATCAGGGTTTTTGTTGCTGGAGCAGAGTCAGGAAAGTTATGGAATTTGTAGATTCTGGAGGGTGACACTGAGATTGGCAATGTCAGCACTGTTGCGAAAGGTAAATCGGTGTGTTTTTAGATTCTCTATACAGTGTAGCCATCTTTGTTTGTTTGTTTGTTTGTTTATTCCTTTGTCACTTATCTTCTTTCATAATTTCAACAGTAGATTAAAATTCTTGATGTCTCATTGACCATGTCCTGCTTCTTTCTCCTAGGTCTGTAAACTACTTTTTGGTGAATTGATTTTCTGTACGTTATTATTTTTTTAATTTTAAAAACTACTAAAAATTTTTAGAACAATTGTAGGTTACAGAAAACTGCCAGTATTGTACAGGGAGTATTCACATACCCACACATAATTTCGCCTATCATTAATTTTACATTTTTAAGGTCACTTGTTACAATTAATGAATCAGTATTAACTAAAGTTCAGATCTCATTTAGATTCCCTTAGTTTTACCTAACGTTCTTTTTCTCTCATGGAATCCCATTCAGGACCCCAAATTACATTTGCTAGTTATGCCTAGTTAGGTCTCTTAGGGGTCTCAGCTGTGATAGTTCTTCAGGCTTTTCTTGGTTTTGATAACTTGACTATTTGGGGGAGAGTATTGTTCAAGTTTTTGTAAAGTGTTCCTCAAATGAGATTGGCCTGATGATTTGCCCCTTTATTAGACTAGAATTATGTGATTTTGAGAGGAAGATCAGTGGGGTAAAATATCGTTTATATCAAAATATATCAAGATACCCACTAGCTTTTCACTGTTGTTGAACTTCATCACCTGGTCGAGGTAGTGTTTGTCAAGGTTCTCTTTTCCCCTTATTTCCAAGTTTAGTTTTAGAAAGTAAGTTACAATGTGCAGCCCACAAATTAACTAGTAGAAAGTATCCTCACAAATTGCTTGGAATTTTTTTTGTACGAGCGAGATACATATTTCCCCATTTGTTTATGTACTTAATCATTTATTTATGTCAGTATGGAGATTTATTTTATATTTTAGGTTATAATCTAATACTACTTAATTTTGTCACATTGTCCAGTTTTGGCCATTGAGAGCTCTTTCAATTGGCTCCTGCATCACTTGATATACCTCTTTAATCATATATTCTTTTTTTTTTGGCAGGAGGTGGGAGGTCACTTCCTTACTTTCTAGCACTGCAAGTTATTACAGACTTATCTCATGTATCAATTGTCCCAGACTCAGAATGTGATATTTCTCCAAGGATCACTGGTTCCTTTAATTGGACGATGGTGTCAGAAATAAAGTTTTGGGTGCTGAGTGTGCTTTGCCACTGGAGTGTCATTGCTTTAAGACCCTCTCAGTTGACAGAACAGAGAAATATATGTGTGTGTGCTAACCTGTGTAAATATACATATATCTATAAATATCTATCATCTATCTATCTATTATGCATCTATTGATCTATCATCAATCATCTATCTAAAGCTAAATATCATGATGTGTCTAACTCATATCTATTACCAAATAATTAGTCTAGTATCCTCTCATGATTTTCTATAAACTTCCACTCCAACAAAAGGAATTCTGGCCCTGCTCACATGCCATCTATTGCTGTAGTTGTTTAATAACAGCATGTATATGTAGCTGTATTAGAATTATTAACCTATAACCCCAATGGGAAAAATTTTTCCACTAAAGTGCTCCTGTATAGTTATTTTTTGCCTTTAGTTTCACAGACTCTATCTACTCCTTTCCAAAGTTACTTAGGTCAGCATATTTTCCCCATCCATTTTAATGAGGGTTTTTCCTATATTTGTAATACACTGTATTTGTCACATTTTACATTTCATCCTGGGATCCCCTAAACTCCTAAATGATGTTTTTAAATTTTCATACGTTAAGTCATCTTCTGTTTTGTAAAATTCAATGGATATTGTCAAATGTATAGTATCATACATCTGCCATTACATTAGCATATAAACTAGTTTCACCAACTTAAAAATTCCCATGTGTCTCACATATTTAACATCTCCCCACTCTTCTTCCTTCTAGCAAATATGATTATGGTTGCTGTCTCTATAGTTTTGCTTTTCCCAAAATATACTTTCACTAGAGTCATATAATACGATGACTCTGCTTTTCTTAAATGAAATCACTTCATATTTATTTAAGATCCATATACTTCTTTACTCAGCTCGATATCTCATTTCTTATTAATGCTGAATAATATCCATTATATTATGCTCAGCAGATATACCACAGTTTGAATATTAATTTACTTGTTGTAGGACATCTCTGTTGCTTCCAGTTATTGGCAGATATGGGAAAAAAAATTGCTATAAATACCTATGTGCAGGTTTTTGTGTAGATGTAGTTTTTAAACCAGTTGGGTAACTTCTTTGGAATGTTATTGCTGAATCATATGGTAAGACTAGTTTTGGCTTTGTAGGAAACTTCCTACAAAGTTATCTTCAAAAGTGGCCATGCCATTTTGCAGTCCCAGTAAAAATGAATGAAACCTTCTATTTCTTTGCATCATCACCTACTCTTGGTATTGCTTTGTTATTTATTTTTAATTTTAGTCATTTTTTAGAGGTGGGTAGTGAAATCTTATTGTATGTTTAAATTGACAATTACTTAATGGAAATATATGGTGAGCATCTTTTTATATATTTATTTTACACCTATATATTTTCTTCATGAGGTATCTGGACAAACCTTTTGTTCAAATTTTAATTAGATTATTTTTTAATATACATATAATTTAGTTGTAGATTTTGATTTTTTTTTAAATCAAGTCGAGGACACTTCCTCTATTTCTTGTTTGCAAGCGTTTTTTGTTATAAATATCTTCTGTTTTTTCAAATATGTATCTTTAACCATTCATATGATTAATATTACTTTTCTTCCTTAGGCTGATATTCTAGGTTGTTTTTGCAGATTGTTTTTTGAATGTTGAACCAACCTCGCATACCAGGAATAAATATCGCTTGGTCATGGTGTATTGCTATTTTATAAATTATTAGCTAAATTTGCTAATATTTTATTTAGGGTTATCACATCTGTTGATGAAAGATATTTTTGATATATGGTCTGTATTTTTTTATATATTTTTTTGTTTTCTAGATAATATCTTTAACTGTCTTTGGTGTTAAGGTATTTCTAGCTTCATAAAATAATTAAGAAAGTATTCTTTTGCTTCTATATTCTGGAGTTATTTTAGAGAATTGATATTTTTTTTTAAATTGATAGAATTTACCAGTAAAACCATTAAAACCTGATTTTTGGGGGGAAGCTTATTAATTAGTGATGTGATTTAGTTAACAAATATAGAGACATTTAAATATTTAGAACTATAATTTTCCTTCTATGGAAATTTCCTTTAGTATAGATAGATAGATAGATAGATAGATACATACATAGATACATAGATAGATACATAGATACATAGATACATAGATACATAGATGATAGCTAGCTAGCTAGAAGCTAGCTAGATAGATAGATAGATAGATACATAGATGATAGATAGATAGATAGAAACTAAACTTTAAGATATTTTCAGTGCTTTTCCACTAAACCCTACTTGTCTTTTAGTTGTAGGAAATGGAAACGTAAAAGAAAATTGATACTTAGAGGCAATAAACATTATGGCTATAAAAGACATTGTTAAAAAATAAATATAAAGTAGCCCTTAAAATTTTAATAGAAAATGTTATTACTTACAGAGTAACACATTTGAATCTTATCAATCGGGCCATCTCAAAATGTGTCTGAACTTTCTTTTTAAAGGTAAGACACTGTGAAGTTAGTTTATTTGAGGAATGGTGTTGGTCATTCTGTGTGGCATTGAAGGTGGGGGTCACATATTGGATGAAGGTTTAAAATTAATTTATAAAATTAAATTATTAATGTGAAAAATCAATATTTGTTTTATGTGTTCTATTCTTAAATATTATTAAATTTGAGTCACACTTTAATAAGACACAACATCCAAATTAATAAAAATACTGGAAACAATGCTGTTGGATGTACTTTTGTCAAAAGAGACCGTTAACAGTTAATTATGTCCATGTTTATATCTCTAAAAGGAAAGAGTCTACAATCTGCTTAAAGTGTTAACAGGAAATAAAGTTTTTAGCTAATCATATTTAGATAGCTTTTGTGTGACCTTTCATTAATTCCTTTCTGAAAGTTTTTACTAAAGTCTCTAGTCCATGCTCCTTGCTGAAAGATAATCTATCGTTCATACTTCCAAACCCTGTGTTCCGGCCCATTAGTCATGTTGCAAAATTGTATATTCATTTTGCTACCATCGTTTGGTGAACTTGCCATCAGGAAATTAGTTCCTAGATCCCAAGCAGTCGCTCTTGTATATTATTATTTTTACATGAATATCAGTTCTGCCAACAGACAATTTAGGAAGAATAATCAAAAAACATGTTTGATCCACAGGAGTTATGGGGGAGATATGTCTTTATAAGATTACACAAAATACTCGTAAGAATATCCAGCAAATTCTTGTGAAAGTAGCTGACTTTGAAAATTTATTTTCTACCTGAATTTATCTGAGGTTTATCTATTTTGAAAACATCAATTTCCAAAGGATGACTGTATATTACATTCCATAAATGAAGAGATTTTTGGAGAGGAAGAAATGGCCCATAGAGTTTGTCTAAATACATTTAACACACATGTACGGCACACACAGAAATACATGTGGGGTTAAAAACTGATTAAACATAATTTGAAATCCCACTGTTAGAATTCTATACATTTAAGCTTTTCTTATAAACAAAATTTTTATTCTCTAACACAAGTATTATTTTTAGGTACTTTCACTTCATGTTTCTCCAGAAAGGGAAGTAGTGGCACAGTGAGGGCACATATTGCCCATATATTTTCATGAAGAGTAAGAAAAATGGTGCTAAAATGAAAGAGAGGACTGGAGACATTTTTTTAACATCATTAACTATCCTAGTGATGTCCTCAGTGAAATCAGATACATCTAAGTTTATAACAGAAATCTACCAGAATTCTTATTTTACATATGAATTTAGTTTAGTTTAGTTTAGTTTTGTTTTGTTTTTTCAGGAAAAAAAAAAGATAATTGACATAAATTATGTGCTCGGTTGGAATACTATTCGATTTTCAAATACAGAGTTGTGGAGTTTCTCTAAAACTCCATGGTTAAAAATGAAAGTGTTTCCAGTGGGGTATTTTCTCTTACGTATGGAACAATATATTCAAAAGAATAAGCACTCAACACCAATATGGAGAGGAAATATTGGGATTTAAGGCCAGAAAGCACTGTCCAAAGTTTGTTTCTTTAGGATCTGCAAGATATTGTGATCCAAGGAACATTTAAAAATGTAATTAACCTAGAGTAGAGTCCAAATTAACTTCTTTCGGTTATACCCACACTATCAAGAACTAAGGAAAGAAGAGACCCTATCTTGAGGTGAAAACTCAGATTACATGCTTACAAATCTGCTTTGTCCTGACACCATAAATGATAGGGTTGAGAGCAGGTGGGATAACCACAGAAGATTAGCAACAAAGATGTGTACATAACGGGGAATTTTTTTTTGCCAAATCGGTAGGTGAGAAAGGAGAAGAGAGAGGGTGTATAGAAAACACACATGACCCCAAGTTGTGTCCTACATGTGCTCAAGGCTTTATGACAAGCATCTCCAGATGGTGGGCAGAGAACTGCACGGAGAATGTAGGCATAAGAGATTCCAACCAGTGCCACATCTGAAATAAGAAAAGAAGCCACAAAAAGCCCATAGATGGCATTAATTCGAATGCTGGCACAGGCCAACTTGGCAATACCCATGTGTTCACAGTAAGAGTGGGCAATAATTCAAGCCCACAGAAGGGCAGACAATGGGTTAGGTAAAGAATGGGCAACATGAGCAGGACTAGATGCATTATGATACACACACCAAGGCCCACTAGCACTCAGGGCATCAGGACAGTTGTATAATGGAGTGGTGCACAGATAGCTACATAAAGGTCAAAAGCCATTGCCAAGAGAACAGTAGACTCCATTCCCGTGAAGGTGTGTATGAGAAACATCTGAGCCACACAGGTCCAAAACCAATTTCATGTGCATAAAACTAAAAGATACCTAGCATTCGGGGCACTGAGGATGTGGAAAGGGCCAGATCTATAGCTGATAAGATGGCTAGAAAGTAGAACATGGGATCCCATAGTGTACGATCAGACCAGATGATCAGCAAAATTGTAGCATTGCCCAGCACTGCTATTAAGTAAATGGAGCAAAAAGGCAATGAGATCCAACCATGGGAATCGTCAAGTCCTGGGATGCCTGTAAGAAAAAAGGTGTCTGGGTGAAAAGTGGTAGTGTTGGTGTGGAACATCTTCCCATTGACAAGAAGCGAAGTAGTTGATTGCCTCTAGAAAGAAAAATAAGATCTATAAATGCAGAGCTCAAAACTTCTCCCATAAGTATAATGTTTATCTGTTTTTCCAATTAAAAAAGCTAATATTAAAACTTGAGTCCAAAGTCAGATGTAAACACAGACTGAGCCCTCTTCAAATGGTGTGATAGGGCTGTTAACATCATGATAAATCACCCTCTGAGGTATTGGACAATAATATCTTACACTTATTTATTGAAGCCCTATACAAAACTTGGAATACATTTCAAAAACAAAGAGATTTCTGTCCATATTGAGATCTCAGTCTTCTTTGAAGACAAAGAACACCTTACTTAAACACATCAACACAAGATCACAGAACCACAGATACAGACACCTGTCCACAAAACATGACAATACATATAAGAACATGGATGCACCTAGACATGTAAGATGATAAAAAATCCAGCAAGATTTTTAAAATTGTTGTTCAGCATCAATTTTTACAACAATACATATTTAGAAAATCGGATCCAAGTTGTACTTCATTAATCCATCCTTACATGTTTACACATATTCCCTCACAGACACACCACACTGTACATAAGATATAAAAAGATTTGCACAAAGACAGACGTACTATACTATACTTCATGTATGAACTTAGTTACACAAAAATGGGAAACCCTGCTGCTGAAAATATCCTCCCAGAGGGAAATGCATCTCTTTGCTGCAAGTGTTCAAATGGAAATTAAATTAAGAAAGAATCTCCAAAGTTTCTACAAGTTGTCAAAGTCTCAAGAATATCTCAGGATATTCAGCAATTCTACCCTTCCTTATATGTGTGTCTGGGGGGAGTTGTAAAGGGAATAATGAAAAGATTTGTTAAAAGGAGAAGATTTGAGAGGAATAAAGACACATTTTCAATGACTATAATGGTCAGCATTGGACTAAAGAAATCCATACTCTTAATTCACCACACTGCAAATATATCTCCCTTCTTTTCTTCCTTTTTTCCTTCCTTCCTCCCTCCTTCCCTTCCTTCTTCCTTCTATCTTTCCTTTCTTCTTCCTTTCTTTCTTAGAGGAAAAAACAAAGATATAAGACAAGACTGTAGAAAAATAAGAAAGAGGCAGAAGAGTATAGGAAAAGAGAGAAGGAGGGAAGGAAGGAAGGAAGTTTAATCTCAACTCTAACTGACTCACAAGGAGAGGAAAAAGCTCCCATTTTGAGTAGCATTGTATTAATTACATTAAAAAGTAGATTCGCCAACCTGTAAATACTGCAAAACTGTACATAATGTCTATCTCCAGGCTTTTTACTTCTCTGCTTTCATCTTTGTAAACAACTTTATGAACCTTCACTTAACCCTGGGCCTCTAATAATCTTATTTTTTAAATTATTGTTATGAAAGTCCACTCCCTAATACACAATTATCACTGGGGGTGAAGATCATCATTTATTCTACAACTTTAACTTCCTTTTATATATGATAAGTTTAAAATTTTAAGTTGTCTCAACACGATCCAGTAAAGACCTCGTTTAGCCGAGAAATCTTTCTACAGTAATGAGATAGTATGTATTAGCTTAATAAATTTGATCGTAGACTATTTCTTAACTGTTTGATAAGAGTCTCTGATCACTATCCATCTCCATCAAGCATTTAATAGAAAACTCACCTGCACTAGAATTAGGGCTAGGGAGCTCCAGTATATTTACTAAAGAAAATAGTTTTATAGTACTTGTACTTAGAATCCTAAGGGTCATGTCTGAAAACAAAGCCAACTCAAATCCCCTATATGAAATAGGACTAACACCTCAAAGTCTCCTGGAAAAGATCCCATTGTCTGCACCCAGGATAAAGAGACTTTTATAGAGGCAGAAATCACTTTCCACAACAACTCCCCTACCCCATACACACACATATTGTCAATAGGAAGTCAGAGATATAAAACTAATATTACCAAAATATATTCCTATGAAGTGAACAAAATCTCTTATTGGGTGAATTTTTATGTCCTGATTTTATTAGATATTAAAACAATGCAGATTTAGGACATTAATTACCAATACGTGTACCTCCCCTTCCCATTATCTATGTCTTCACACTCATCAATGATTTATTAATATATCATGGCTAACATATAAGACAAAGTCTTTCATTTCTTTCCCATGCAGTGCTAAACTTATTGGCTTTAAATTAAGTTAATAAAAATTAGTTTAACACAAATAATAAGATAACACAAAGTATATTTACAGATGTGAAATATATGGATGCCAAAGAAAGGGAAAATGTGTTTTCCTGATGTTACAAAAGAACAAATCGAAATGTATTTTTCAAAATAATAAATAAAAATAAAAGTAAAATTATATTATTTAATCATTGACAAATACAAGAACACTGCTTACCAAAGTTTCTATTAAGATGGTGATCTGGTAGGCAAATCACTGACTGGGAGATGGTTATATCATTATATATATATATTAGTTAAAGCAGTTATGTCAGTAATGTATTAAAATAGTGGATTGATATTGCTATAAATCTATAAAAAAATAACAACTCAATATGAAAAATAGGAACAAAACTTAATCATCAGTTTAAAGAGAATATTCAATGAGTAAAAGAAATAATTTTTCATTACTGTTACTAATCGGGAAAATGATAATTCAAACAACAATGTGACATCCTTTGACCCATCAGTACATCTGAATTTAAGATAGCTAATTTCAGGTATTCATAAATATAAGGAGCATCGACGAACCATTTTGTAAATTGAAAGTGTCTATTAATTTTAAATATTCCCTGTGGACCAGCAATTACTTTTAAGTAGTTATCCAAAAGAAATAAGTGATTATGTTCACCAGAATATATACACAAAAATGTTCATGGTGATTTTATTCAGAATAGTGAAACAATTAAAGTCAAATATCAAAAGAAGAATATATAAATTAATTGGGTTTACTTACTAAAGAAAATACTATCTATGAATAAATTAAACAAAAAATAATGATAAAATAACAAGGAAACAAACAAACACTACTGAACTATCATTCCGTGCAAAGTAGATTCATCTAATAGGAATATTGCAAAGCAAAAAATAGATACATCAAACTGTGTTTTTAAGATTTTTATACTTGGTGAAGTTTATGTGGAACTTTGGGAAAAAGATATAGACCAAATAATAATAATAATAATAAACCTTATATCTGCATGAATCTGTAGGTAAGAATAAAATGGAACAAAGTAAGCATTTAACCAAGGAATGAATGAAGATTGGAAATACGGAAATAATTACAATGCCACAAGAGGTACTGAGCTATCAGGAGAAAATTAGTGCTGTACATCTGCCAAACTGTAATGATTCTCATTAAAATGCACATGGTAAATGCACTGAAATAAGCCAAATAAAAATGCAATGTTTGTAATTTTCATTTTCCTAGAATGTATTTAATTATTCTATGCCAAGAGAGATCAGCTTATCCTTCTATACAACTTGACTTGACCTCTTTCCTGATAACCCCTCTTTTCTTTCCATTTCTCCCCTTATATACACAATCATTCACTGTTTTCATTTGGACATCATATAATGTAAGGCTGATATGTTTCATCCACTAGGGAGCAAAATCCAGAAATCATATACATCCCTATATGTACCACAGTACCTGGCACAATATACTGAGTCATGTTTCTTATTAAATATTCTTTGAAAACATTACTATGTTATTGGCATGAACAAAATAAGCCATTTCAAAGAAAATAAGTGGATTTTTATGGAGGATAAAGGTTATCTATATTTGAGATTTTGGTATTCCATTCCAATTTTACTTTTTCAGTGAGGAACGTTTCTACATGGTCATTTTTTATGCATCTTGATTAAATGGCCATGGCCCAAATTTTGCAAGAAAAAAAGTGTCTTTAGACAATGTTTCTATTGAAAGAAAACACATTGAGATCTGGTATTAATTAGAGACTAAAAATAATGAAAGAGCGTGCTAAAGCCACATTATAAAGGTTCTTGAGAAACTATTATTAAATGTTCTGAAAATTAAGGAATTATGAATATGGTTGTTAAACCATCAATAATTTGAAATTGTCCATGTTGGGAGAATTTACATGACAGAAATATATTTTCCATTTTTAAAGTCTTTCATCATTGTGTTTGTGTATATATGTATGTTTGTATGTAAATGTATACATATATCCATATATGTACATATATATATGTGTGTGTACGGTCCAAACTGCAGATGAAAAATGCCATTTGTGTGTGTGCAAGTACATGTTTAGTGGGATATATATTCATGTGAATGTGTTTCAGAAAAAAATATAGCCATAAGTGAGCAAAGAAAGTGAGAAGGTGAGAGAGATAGAGTGGGAGGAATTAAAACGGCGAGCAAATCCTCTTTGGACTTCCTGTCAAGATAGTCAGAGTAGATTAATGTTGAGCTTGCTTCCTCCCATGACCTCATCAAAATTACAACTAAATTATAGAACGATCATCATTGAGAAACATGTGAAGATTAGCAGAACAAATTACTGTAACTAAGGATATAAAGAAGCCACTCCTAGACTAATAGGAGGGCTGGAGACACAGAATGGGCTGGTTCTATGCCCATGGTGTGGTGGTTAAGAATCAGAAGGGATATCTTGGCTGTGGAGGACCCCCTTTGGAGTGAGGAGTCCCATCTTAACACAGGACTCCCCATTCCAGAGCACCAGTGCCAGGAAGAGAAGTCCCCATAACATTTGGCTGTGAAAACCAGGGGAGTTTGTGTTCAAGAAAGACAATGGGCTGCTAGAGAACGAAGTGCTATTGTTCTTAAAAGGCGTTTGCACAGGCCTTTTGGGTGTGTTGTTTGTGGAGCCAGTTGGGAGGCCTCTCAAATTCACTCGCTTGGAGCTCTATCACAGACGCAGCAACTTGAAAAACACCAGGGACATACAAGGAGGAAATGAATTGACTAGCTTCAGGGTGAGGGTTGGAGGGGCAGGGGTCAGGGCAGTTTTCTCTCAGATGAAAGATCTGGCAAGCACTATTATTTCTTTGTTAAGTCCTTCCCCATCCAGCCAGCAGGCACAAATCTAAATGTTCCATTAACCTGGGTAACACCTTTTGCCCAACCCTGGAGATTCCCTGAGACCCTGCCCCAGCCAACTTATGCACCCGGTCCAAACCTCTTTTAGCAGCTTTTCCACACAAACAACCCTCCTCAACTTGTGCTGCAGACTTTCCTAAAAATCTCTCAAAGGTCAGCAAACCTCAATGGGCAGCTGGCCTCAGTATGCCCTATACCTCCTTGGAAGTGGACCTAAGCCTGACACTAGTAGCATTTGGCCTCAGTTCACAGTATAGCCTCTCCCAGGTGACTCTATGGCCAGCAGAGGTGTCTATCAAATACTTTGTAGCTCGTACCAGGTGGTGCTAAGCCAGGCAGAGGCAGCGGCTGACCTTGGCCTGCACTGGAACTCCTCCCCAAAAGCCTCAGAACCAACACACTGGGAGGCCAGCTACAAAACTCACCAGAGTACCTCCCAACCGGCTCCACAAACAACACACCCAAATATCAGACTCAGCAAAGCCCAGCTAAAGCAAACTCCGATTTGAGGGGTCAGGCTCCATACAACAGTTCATTCACTGTAGTCATGGCCAGTTCTCACAGCCAGTAGTCTTGAGTGTCAGTTTCACCCACTGACATGCTAACAGCAATCAAAGCTCAGCTACAACAAGAGGGCAGATGCAATCCATACAAGGAACAACCCTGGAGCACCCAGCTCAGGTGACCAAGGAGACTGTGCCACTGGGTCCCATGGGACCCTTACTACATAAGGCCATCTTGCAAAGACTAGGAAACATAGCTAATCTACCTAATACATAGAAACAAACACAGGGAGGCAGCCAAAATCAAGAGGCAAAGAAACATGTCCAAAATGAAAAAAAAAAAACATTCCAGAGAAAAATTAAATGAAATAGAGGTAAGCAATCTACCAGATACAGAGTTTAAAACACTGGTAATAAATATGCTCGATGAAATTAGTGGAAGAATAGATAAACTCAGTGAGAACTTACACAATGAGATGAAAACTATAAAAAAGAATCAGTCAGAAATGAAGAATAACTGAAATGAAGAATACATTAGATAAAATCAATACCAGATTAGATGAAGCAGAAGATTGAATCAGCAATGTGGAATACAGGGTAGTGGAAAACACTGAGTTGAAACAGCAAAAAGAAAAAAAGAATTTTTTTAAAAAAGAGGATAACTTAAGGAACTTTTCAACAACCTCAAGTGTAACAACATTCAGGTCATAGGGATACCAGGAGAAAAGAGCAAGGGGTTGAAAATCCATTTGAAGAAATAATGACTGAAAATTTTGCTAAGCTGGAGAAGAAAATAGAAATACAAGTCCATGAATTGCAGACTCCCAAACAAGATCAACCCGAAGAGGCCCACATCAAGACGCTTTATAATTAAAATGCCAAAGTTTAAAGACAAACTCTTAAACATACAAGAGAAAGCAGTTTGTGATGTACAAGGCAGCTCCCAAAAGATTGTCAGGTTATTTCTCAACAAAAAATTTGCAAGCCAGAAGAGATTGGCATGGAATATTAAAAGCGATGAAAAGGAATGACTTACAACAAAGATTGCTTAACCAAGCAAGGTTATCATTTAGATTCGAAGGAGGGATAAGGAGTTTTCCAGACAATAAAAAACTAAAGGAGTTCATAACAAAAAAAAAGTAAAAAATAATGACAAAAACATAAACATAAACAGGTGAGAAAAAATTGTGGTGGTTTTAAGTTCAAACTTAAGTGACCATCAACTTAAAATAGACTATTATAAACATAGCTTGGTATATGAGAAGCACATGGCAACCAAAACCAAAAATCTACAAGATATATAAGAAATAAAAATAAAAGAATCCAACACAATGCTATATAAAATAATTAACATATAAGAAAAGAGAGCGATAGAATAAGAAAAGAATAGAGAACAACAAAAATTATCAGAAAACAATTAATAAAATGACAATAACTACGTACCTATAATAATTACTTTAAATGTAAATAAACTAAATGCTCTAATTGAAAAACATAGGGTGACTAAGTGGATAAAAAAAAAAAAAGACCCATACCTATGCTGCCTACAAGAGACTCACTTCAGATTGAAAGATACACATTGGTGAAAAGTAAAAAGATGGAAATAGATATTTCATTCACATGGAAATCTAAAAAAAGCTGAGCTAGCAATATTTATATCTGAGAAAATAGATTTTTCAAAGGTCTGTAACAAGAGACAAAGAAGGACCTTTCATAATGATAAAGGGATCAATACAACAAGGGATAGAACTTTCCTAAACATCTATGAACCCAATGTCGGAGCACCTAAATATACAAAGCAAATATTGATGGCAGAGAGAGACAGTAATACTAAGGGACTGAAGACCCCCCATTAACATCAATAGATAGATCATCTAGACAGAAAAATCAACAAAGAAACAGAGCTTTAAATAACACATTAGACCACATGGACTTAATTAAAATATTTAGAACATTACAATAAAAAGTAGCAGAATATACATTTCTCTCAAACGCACATGCAACATTTTTCAGGATAAGAGCACATGTTAGGCCACAAAACAAGTCTCAATAAATTTAAGAAGACTGAAATTATGTCAAACATCTTCTCTGATAACAATTATGAAAGAAGAAATCAATTACCAGAAGAAAACTGAAAAATACATAAATGTATGGAGGCTAAATAATATGCTACTAAACAATGAATGTATTAACAATAAGATCAAGAAATAAAATCAAAAAATATCTTGAGACAAATAAAAATGAAAATGCAGCTACCCCAAATCTATAGGATAGAGCCAAAGCAGTTCTAGGAGGGAAATTTATAGCAATACATGTTAGTTACTTCAAGAAACAAGAAAAATCTTAAATAAACAATGTAACCTGACACCTGAAGGAACTAGAAAAAGAACAAAAAAGGCCCAAAGTGAGTAGAAGGAATGAAATAATATCAGAATGGAAATAAATGAAATAGAGTCTAAAAAAAAATAGAAAAGAAAAATGAAACCAAGAGCTTGTTCTTTGAAAAGCTAAAATTGATAAACCTCTTTTCAAGAAGAAAAAAGAAAGGGCTCAAATAAATAAAATCAGAACTGAAAGAGAAGTACAATTTGACACCACAGAAATGCAAAGGATTATAAGAAAATACTAGGGACAATTATATGCCAACAAATTGGACAACCTGGAAAAAATGGATAAATTCCTGAAAACATACAATCTTCTAAGGCACAATCAGGAAGAAATAGAAAATCTGAACAAACTGATAACTACTAAACAAATCAAATCAGTAATCAAAAACACAATAAACAAAAGTCCTGTACTGGATGGTTTGACAGGTGAATTTTACCAAACATTCAAAGAAGAATTAATACTTATCTTTCTCAAATTATACCAAAATATTGAAGAGAAAGGAAGGCTCTTTTTATGAGTCCATTTTATGAACTCTTTTTATGAGGCCATTTTATGACCTCATTTTACGAGGTCATATTACCCTTATACCAAAACCAGACAGAGACATTACAAAAAAGAAAATTATAACCCAATATCTCTGATGAACATAGATGTAAAAAATTTCAACAAAATATTAGTTAACTGAATTTAGCAATACAATAAAAAGATTATACACCATGATGAAATGGGATTTTTTCCTGGGATACAAGTTTGGTTCAGTATTTACAAATCAATTAACATGATACACTATATAAACAAAATGAAGGATAAAAATCATGTGATCATATATACAGATGCAGAAAACATTTGACCAAATTCAGCATCCATTTGTAATAAAAACTCTCAACAAAGCGGAAACAGAGGGAACATATCTCAGCATAATAAAGGTTATATATGACAAACCCATAGCTAACATCATTCTTTTTTTATTCTTATTAATTTTTTTCTTCCATTTGGCTGAACATTTATTTATTTATTTTTATTTTATGGTGGCATTGGTTAAAGAAATCTGGTAAGTTTCAGTTGTACATTTTAACAGGAAGGTATATATATTATATATATATAGACACACATACACACATAACAGTAAGATATATATATATACACACACACACACACACACACATACATATGTGTATATATATATTATATATATATACATTGTGTGTTCACCTCTTATAGTTAAATTTCTTTCTGTCACCACATATTTGACCCCCTGTACCCCATCTACCATCCCCTCCCCCTCCTCCTATCTTCCGGTAACCACTAGTCTATTGTCCATGTCCATGAGTCTCTGTTTGTTTGTCCTGTTTGTTCATTGATTTTAGGTTTATATCCCAAATATAAGTGATATCATGTGATTTTCAACTTTTTCTGTCTGGTTTATTTTGCTTAGCATGATTATCTCGAGGTCCATCCATGTTGTCATAAATGGCAGTATTTCATCTCTTCTTATGACTGAGTAATAGTCCATTGTATATATGTACCACAACTTCTTTATTAACAACATTCTTAATGGTGGAAAGATAAAAGCTTTTTCTTTAACATTAGAAACAAGACAAGGATGTTAACTGTTACTGCTTTTACTCGATGTATTGAAAGTCCTAAACACAGCAATCACACAAGAAAAAGAAATACTATTTGAGATGTTAAATAAATTCAGTCAAGTAGGATATAAAATTAATATTCAGAAACTGGTTGCATTTTTATGCATCAATAATAAACTATCAGAGAAATTAAGAATATAATCCAATTTACAATTCCATCAAAAAGAATAAAATATCTAGGAATAAATTTCATCATGGAGGTAAAATACCTGTACACAAAGTTATAAGACATTGATAAGAAAATGAAGACGATACAAATAAATCAAAGCATAAACCATGCCTATGGATAGGACTAATTTACATTGTTAAAATGTTCATATTACCTGAAGCAATACAGATTCAATGCAATTCCTATCAAAATGCCAGTGGTATTTTTTACATCACTAGAAGCATATAAATACTAAAATCTATATGGACCCAAAAAAGACTCCTTTTAGCTAAAGCAATCTTGAGCAAGAAGAACAAAGTTGGAGGTATCACACTACCTTTTATCAAACTATACTACAAGGCTAGACTAATCAAGACAAACAGCATTAAACAATGGCATAAAAACAGATACATAGATCAATGGAGCAAAATAGAGAGTCCAGAAATAAACCCACACCTATATGGTCATTTAATCTATGACAAAGGAGACACGAATATACATGGAGATAAGAATCTATTCAATAAATGATGTTGGGAAAAAATGGATAGATACATGCATAAAAAATGAAACTAGAACTTTCTAACACCATATACAAGAATAAACTCAAAATGGATTAAAGTCTTAAATATAAAACCCCAAATCATAAAACTCCAAGAAGAAAACATAGGCAGTAAACTCTCTGACATTGCTCTTAGTAATATTTTTTCTGATGTATCTCCTTGGGCAAGGGAAACGAAAGAAAAAATAAACAAATGGGACTACATCACACTAAAAAGTTTTTGCGTAGCAAAGGAAACCATCAACAAAATGAAAGAACAATCTACTGAATAGGAGAAGATATCCAATAAGGGGTTAATATCCAAACATGTAAGGAATACATACAACACTAAAAAATGAACCATCTAACTTAAAATTGGGCAGAGGACCTGAATAGACATTTTTTCCAAAGAATATATACAGATGGCCATTAGATATATGAAAAGATGCTCAACATCACTAATTAGCAGGGAAATGCAAATTAAAACCACAATGAGCTGTCGCCTCACACTTGTCAGAATGGCTATCATCAATAAATCAATAAACGGCAAGTGTTGGGAAAGATGTGAAAAAAGGGGAAACCTTGGTGGGATTGTAAATTGGTGTAGCTACTATGAAATATAGTTTGGAAATTCTTCAAAAAATTAAAAAATTGAACTACCTTATGACCTAACAATTTCACTTCTGGGTATTTTTCCAAAAATTCCAAAACACTAATTTGAATACTTGCACCTCTATGTTCACTGCAGTGCTATTTACAATAACCAGGATATGGAAATAACCTAAGTGTCCATCGATAGACGACTAGATAAAGAAGAGGTGGTACATATATACAATGAAATATTACTTAACAATAAAAAAGAATGAAATCTTATCATTTGTGATAACATGGATAGACCTAGAAGGTATGTGAAGTAAAATTAGTCAGAGGAAAAAATACTATATGATCTCTCTTACACGTAGAATGGCTAGGTGTAGAGCCAGAGGAGAGCATGAGTAATCAGGAGAATCGTTTTATAAACTATATAAATGTCTAACCAATGTACTGTGTATTTGAAACTAATTAATTAATTAATTAATTAAATGCACATTGAAAAAAGAATCTAAAGAAAAAATAAACGAATGAATGAAACAGAAACAGACTCATAGAGACAGAGAACGAACTAATGGTTGCCAGATGGGAGAGTGATTGGGGGAAAGGTTGTAAAAGATGATGAGATTATAATACACAAACTGGCAGCTATAAAAGTAAGAAACAGTCACGAAAGTTTAAAGAACAGCTTAGAGAATATAGTCAATAATATTGTAATCACTATATATGGTATCAGATAATTACTAGATTTATTGGAGAGAATCACTTTGTAAGTTATAAAAATATCTAATTACTATATTGTACACCTGAAACTAATATAATATATGTCAACAGTAATTGAAAAAAAAAATTAAATCTAAAAAGGTGGAAGAGAGAGGAGTAGAGAGACAGAAAACAGAGCAAATGAAAAGATCTGCAGAAAAGACCAATAAATGAAAGCTGGCAGTGCAATGAGGTGATGTCCACTTGGATTAGTTCATTATAATGTCATAATGAGACATACAAATATAAAGTGAATAAGCAAAAATATTTTATTTATTTTCTTTTTCTGAATAAAAATTCACCAGGAATAAAACAGAAATATGGGTCTTGAGAATAATACATGAAGAAAATTCACTGGGAACTGTTTTAAAATATCCTGTGATATTATACCACTGTTATTTCTCAGCAATCAACTTCAGTTTTATATTTACTTTTAATTTTACTTACATAAGTTTTATTAAATAATACCTATCATTTAGTCATTTGAAAAAATAAAATGTACACACAAAAGTCAAATATTTATATTTGTAAAAGTCACTAATAACTAAAATGTTTTCCATAAATATTTGTACATATGTATGGCTTCAAAAAAATGGTGATTATATTTTCACTCAAAAGAAAAAAATAGTGAAACCTTTTCTGTGTAAAGTTTTATTAATGTATACAATATATGCTTATTTAATGATACCCCATTATTACAAATTTCCTCAATATTTTACAATTGCAATTAGTGCTATGTATATGATGCAAGTATATAAATATAATTACATGTAAATCTCTGTATGTTTACTATAAGCTTTTATTTATGAGTGGGGCCATATTTATTATATTTGCATCTTCCTCATCAACAGGATATCTGTCAGTATATTCTTTGTAATTATATATGTACAGGATATCTGTCAGTATATTCTTTGTAATTATATATGTAATTATATATGTACATAAGTATAATGAATAAATTATACTTAAGGAAGAAGACATCTAGAAATTAAGTCACTTGATGCATTGGGAATTACCTTGGATACTAAATATTTATTCAACTTAAGATGACTGTTGAGAGAAATTTTTCAACTTTTTAAAGACTGGAGGAAAAAAACCTTAAATACATTGTGAGCCTTTGAAAAACCAACTTTGGATCCTGATCTTCTACTGGGCTTATTGTTATGTGAAATAGTTTTATAATAGTCAAAATAAATTTATACCATGATTTTCTTTTTTTTTTTGCAACCTGAGACATCCTAACCAGAATAATGATTATAAAAGTGTTTAAGACAAAAATATATAACATTAAGATCAATTGTTGCAAATAATCTGGTAATTTATATTACATTTTGCATGAATCCATTATTTGAGAATTAAATCATTTACTAACATCTTTGTTTTTATCAGTTTCAAGTATACAGTACATTGGTTAGACATTTATATAGTTTATAAAATGATCCCCCTAGTTGCTCTTTCTCTACTCTGGTTTTCCACCTAGCAAATGTATTAAAGCTAACTACATTCCCTATGCCATGCTCCCCATCCCCGTGACCATCTATCAAATACTAATTTGTCCTTCTTTAACCCTTCGCCCCATTATCCCAGCCCCCCAACCCTCCATCCCTTTTTTCTGTCACCAAATTGTCCTCTATATTTGTACTCACATCTTCTTGATGCAATATAATATTCTTTTTTTCAGCCTTTTCTCTACACATTATTTTTGGCAATGGTAACTTACACTACTACGTACATTTAATGTTCACTTTCTTGTGTTATACTATGACTAATAACAAGCACATAAGTTCTTTCATTCTTTTGTAGATTGATTCATTTGGTAGACATTTATTGAATAATAGTGTGAGTCAAATTCCTTATGGTCCAGGAAGAGAGAAAATGATAGGCACTCACTGCATGTTATTATAATGTTAAGTTGTAAGTAAGAGAACTAAGCGTAAGTGCACAGTAAATTAAGAAAAGTGAGTATCGCTCTACTTTCACAGGTGTAAGGGAAATTGCCCCAGAATTTGCTGACATATAGAAATTCATTCCCATGTGTACCGATGTTTCCCTTTTTGTGAAAAAAGATTTTATTTGAATGGTATATTTTAAAATTAAAATGCAAATGCCAGAAAATTGATGTGGCACTTGTATTTAGTGAATAGGGAAAGGAAAGACAATAAGTCTTATAAAGTAGGTATACTTGGATAGTAGAAGAGTTTATCAAGAAATAGACATATCTCTAGAAAATGAAGACCAAGAAAGATGGTAAGTGTGATAGGAAAAGTGAACTTGGGAGAGATGTTTGGTGCGAAGAATGCAGCAAAAGTGCAACTATCATATGCTGGCCACTAAAAATACAAAATAAGGCCATAGCATCAGAGGCAGAAAGGAAAATACCTAAAAGATATTTGTGAAATAAAATGAGCTGCTCTGGAAGACCAACAGTGGCTGGTGGTAAAGATACTTCAGAGATAGGATTATCACATACTCGATAAAAGAAATTAAGATACAGAAAGTTAGGAAGAGGAACATAAAGTTTAGATTGAGAGAATACGAGCTAGGTGACAAAGATTATGGAGATAACTTCCCTCATATCACCTATGGAGAAAGAAAAAAATAAATTATGTAAATAATTATTTCAAAATTAAAAATTCCTGTTTTAAAGACTAAGAAATAATGTTTAACATATATATGAAAAATATAAATGTAATTTGTGGTGGACGTAGGGAAAATGAGCATTTAATTTTCTTTAAATAAAAATTTCAAGACAATCACAATGCTTATAAAATGTCAACAAATTCGTTATGCATTAGTATCTTGTGTGTGTATGTATATATATATATATAATGTACATATATATAATCCTCATATTATATTTGATACTATTGAACTTTAGTTACATCACATTTGCTTCAGGGTATTTTATCTGAGGGTGATATTTAAAAATTCATAAACGTCTCTAGTAGAAACACTGTTATCAATAGTAAGAATAAAAAACAAAACATACTTATAAAATAATAATGATGATAATACAGCTAACGATTATTTTATATCTATAATTAACAACATACAGAACACTATACTGTATTATGTAAAACTGTAAAATATATAGTACTATAGGAACATGATATAATTAAGTCATCATGCTTGATCTTTGAAAACCTCTATGACTATATTTACAGAATTATGATATTGAGGATTATTAAAACTTATATATTAAAGACAGAACTAGGCCTGAATTCAATTTCTGCTTAGCTGTTAAAATCACATGACGAATAACAGAACAAAGGAAACAACTACAAAATGAGTCTAAAAATAAGCTGAAAAACAGAGCTAGGAGATGAAAGTAAGCAACCTCACTAGGCTGTAAGTGGTTCCTTTATTCATGTTTACATCATAGTTTGGTCTATGAAAACCTAAATGTGACATACCTACACAAAAATTTTTAATGGAGATTTTTGTAGTCCCGATATTTACTTACTTCGTTTTCATGTACGAAATCAGGACTTAATCTATGGCATAATTTTAGATGTTTAAATATTTATAACAGAATGAGGATGAGTGACTTCTGAAGATAGAGGGGAAAAAAGGGAGGGACAAGAGGGAGATGCAGAATAAGGTGAAAGAAAGAGATACAGAGAGGCTTGGAGATAAAAAGGGAGTGAGAATTATCAAAAAATTCACAGAAATGATATAGGGTAGTCAAAAAAAAAATATGGCACATTCCGTAAATTCTACTTGAAATCTATTGATACCAGTGATAAAAATATCACATATAAAGCTTGATAAGCTATCATTTACCTTATGAATTAGATAACGAAACGTAAATTTTCACTCTCTGAACACATTAAAATACAGAAAGAAGACAAAATAAATAAACAATTCTGTCAAGCACATTTAAATTTACTTAATTTAATATAACAAGGTATTTCTGTGTTTAAAAGTTCCATCTCATATATGTTAGGTATTATTCTTTTGCAATTCCTCATGTTTTTAATAGTATTTTCTTCACATGGTTATATATCTGCTTGGTTCTCACTCCATATATGACAGGGTTGAGCATTGGTGGTACTACAACATAAAGATTGGCCAGAAGTATGTGGATATAGCTGGGGACATTTCGACCAAAGCGGTGTGTCATAAAGGAAAAGAGGGCTGGTGTATAGAAAGCAAGAATTACAAAAACATGTGAACCACATGTGCTGAGAGACTTGATTTGGGCTTCACGGGAAGGAAGACGGAAAACAGCATGGAGTATCTGAACGTAAGAAAGTGCAATGGCTGTGATGTCAAAAAATAGGATTGAAATAGCACCCAAACCATAAATAATATTGATCTTGATGCTGGCACAAGACAGACGAGCGAGACCCATGTGCTCACAGTAGGTATGGGGAATGACGTGATTCCCACAGAAGGGCAATCGCAAAATGAGAAATACAAATGGAATCACAGAAATAAATGGTCTCACTAACACACCAAGACCAATCACAGAAACAACTTTGTTGGTGAGGATGGTACTATATCGGAGTGGGTTGCAGATGGCCACATAACGGTCATAAGCCATTGCCAAGAGGACTGCTGACTCCATACCAGTGAAATTGTGGATGAAAAACATCTGAGTGAGGCAAGCTTCAAAGATGATCTCCCTGAGACCAAACCAGAAGATTCCAAGCATCTTAGGAATGGTAGCTGTGGAGAGACCCAAGTCAATGGTAGCCAACATGGCCAGGAAGTAGAACATAGGCTGGTGCAGGCTGCTCTCAGCCTGGATCACAAACAGAATAGTGAAGTTCCCTATGAGTGCAATCATGTACACAACACAAAAGGGAAAGCCAATCCAGATGTGGAGTGTTTCCAGTCCTGGGATCCCCAGCAACAAGAAGGAGTAGGGGTGAAACTGAGTGTCATTAGGAAGGGACATCATACTAGGTAGTTCACATGTCCATATTTTTTATGTAGGTGTGTTTATCAATCTGCAGGATACCAGATAAAACTCTGTAACATTTTAAATCTAAAGAAAAAGAACATACAATTGTGAATATTCTCACCTCAGTTAATTCACACAGTTAGAAATATATTTCATAAAGACCAATGTGAAGTGAATTCTCAATGAGAAGACTTTGAAAGAAGTTATGCAGTGAATTGTAATAAAAATTTCTACATAGCATATTAATCTTTGTTAGTACCTTCCTTCTGTGTTAGAGAGAATGGTTTCATTTGCAAAATTCTCATCATTGGTAGTATGCTAAGATTTTGCCTTAATACCTACATCATTATCTCCTTTAAGCTTCACCAACATAATTTACTTTCAATTTTGTCTTTCAAAGAGATCTGCTAGCCTCTAGAAATAGTTATTTCTATTGGTTCTATTTGGTTAGATGGCAACACACAGGTATTAACACACAAGATGTATAGTAAGTGTTGATAAACACACAGATTCAATAAGATATAATCTCAAATACTAAAAATAAATCTAAAGGATTAAAATCAACTCATTTGTGAATGTTTATTCCTTATTATACAAAATAAGAAGCAAATGTAGTCAAAATAACATTTATCAGCTACCATCTGTTTATTTATTTATTTATTTACTTACTTACTTATTTAGTAAAAAGCTTTCTTTTGCTCCAAAAGAAAACAGGGAAGAGCATGTATAGACAATTAAAACTGGTATGTATCTATTCAATGACACTCACAGAGTGCTTATCAATAATCAGTGTTCTAAACATTATTTCCTACATAAAGTCATTTCTCACCCAAAATAACAAGATAGTTACAGCATCATCTGCATTTTACAGTTGAAAGATTTGTTGGTGAAGCCTTGATGAAGCTACTTGCTCTTGATCACTAATTATAGAAATCACTACTTTGCTTTTTCTACGTTTAAAATGTGATTAACAACACTTTCCTCACATTGTTTATGAGGATCAAATAACTTCCTATTCAAATGGCCTAGCTT